>NC_091067.1:15511748-15821391 GCF_000393655.2 Nicotiana sylvestris | reverse complement strand
CGGCTACCACTTTCCTCCGATGCCTTTATCTTGTGACTTTGGGAGATGATGCTGGTCCTTTGCTGACGTTTGAATGCCAGTTTCATCACTTTGCTTGATCCGCTGGGGACACGACTTTCTTCTTTAAATTTTCCAATGGTTTCTTCAGTGGTATGTTTCTTCATCAACCGTCATACTGGGCATGCTACAACGCTCCCAAACTGCTTCTTTTGAGATGCGTTCCTTTTTCCTTTTGAATTGCGCGCTTGCCTCTGCAGTTGTCTGCTTCTTGGTGCTGGGGATTTTATGGTTTCCTGCTTGGGGCTTTCTGTTGTACCCTTCCGTCTTCAGGTGGGGTGACTGATTCCAAAATCTAGAACTTAAAATGTATTCCCGCATTATACTGGTGGGCGACCTAGAACTTAAAAGTATTCCCGCATTATACTGGTGGGCGACCTAGAACTTAAAATGTATTCCCGCATTATACTGGTGGGAGACCTAGAACTTAAAATGTATTCCCGCATTATACTGGTGGGCGACCTAGAACTTAAATGTATTCCCGCATTATACTGGTGGGCGACCTAGAACTTAAAAGTATTCCCGCATTATACTGGTGGGCGACCTAGAACTTAAAAGTATTCCCGCATTATACTGGTGGGCGACCTAGAACTTAAAAGTATTCCCGCATTATACTGGTGGGCGACCTAGAACTTAATGTATTCCCGCATTATACTGGTGGGCGACCTAGAACTTAAAAGTATTCCCGCATTATACTGGTGGGCGACCTAGAACTTAATGTATTCCCGCATTATACTGGTGGGCGACCTAGAACTTAAAAGTATTCCCGCATTATACTGGTGGGCGACCTAGAACTTAAAAGTATTCCCGCATTATACTGGTGGGCGACCTAAAACTTAAAAGTATTCCCGCATTATACTGGTGGGCGACCTAGAACTTAAAAGTATTCCCGCATTATACTGGTGGGCGACCTAGAACTTAAAAGTATTCCCGCATTATACTGGTGGGCGACCTAGAGCTTAAAATGTATTCCTGCATTATACTGGTGGGCGACCTAGAGCTTAAAAGTATTGAAATTGCTTTCCCGTTCTTCCAGAAAATTTTCGACAATCGGCAGAAAATTTTCTGCCCCGGTTTTTGGTGACTTCCATGGCGTTGCATCTTGCTGCCATCATCAATTCTTTGATCTCCTGCAACAGACAAAAGGATTTAGTCAGTTTTAATCGTGGTGGTGCCTTTCTGGCAAGCCATTTTTCTCTCTTCCCCTTCTCTTGCTCTTTGTCCCCATAATTGGTTGGCGAGCAAAGTTGCCTGTTGGGGGGGTTTCTAGCCTGCTGGGGATTGGTTTTCAGTTTATCCCCTACTCTGCTTTCTCTTTAAACACATGATGTGGGAGTCTGCTTCTAACTCCTGAAACCACTCCCTTTTGGAGCTTACTTCTTCCAACATTTCCGAGCACAATCCCTGCATTGCCTGGGGCCGGCCTGTAAGATTGTTTGTATTATCCTGCACTGGATGAATTCCCCTTTGGTTCCTGGTAGTAAGCTTTGAAAAATCCTTTAAAGACACTTTTTTAGGAAAAGAAATAAAGATATGGAAAAGAGAAAAACTTTCTGAACCAATATTTTGTGGGAGGAGACAATCCACAGAACTTATCTGGAGGACAAAACTGGTCCCCGTGATCATGGCGTGCACCATAGATTCCGACCCAGTCTATTTGTATCGATTGATTTGCTCGATGGTTTGACTTGCTGGGGATGATAAAGGAGTGTTCACTTCGTTTCGAATGTGGTAGCTTTGCTGATCTGTCTTGTCGCCCCATAGTGCCCTTCGAGGGGTTTTCACTAATGAGACTCTCTCTTTTCTCTCATCTCCCGGCGCCTTATGGTGCCTGTGAAGGTTTTCACCACTAAGACTCTCTCATTTCATAGCCCTCATCTTACATCGCCTCTCGGTGCCTGTAAAGGTTTTCACCCATAAGACTCTCTCATTTTATTTCTTTCGAGGAATCGGGGCGTTGTAGATACGACCCTCTCTTCTGGAGACTCCTTCGGCTATCAATTCATTCCCAGTCTTACGATCCTCTTCTTTGCTGGGGATTGGTATATCATTCTCGGTCTTATTTGCCGGATTTGGCATCTCTCGAACATTGATCGGGAGGTCTTTTGGATGTTGACGTTGGTTTTGGTGTGGGATTGAAGAAAGGCTACAAAAATGAAAACAATTTGAAGGGTGATGTGCTACAACTTTTGGAATCAAACCTTTGTTGGAACTTAAAACATAACCTCTGCCCCAGTTCTCTTGTTTTGGGGAATTTATTTTTTATGCTTATGTTGAGCTATGTGCGTTACGCACATTGTGCCTATTATGCACACTATGTACATTATGCATCCTATATTTGCCATGATGCATACTATGACCGAGCCGTGAGGCGCCTACGTATCCTCTTTGAGGAATCAGGTCAAACGTAGTTCCCACGGTTTTATATTCCTTGATTTTTCTTTCTTTTCATTTTCTTTTCCTTTTCTTTTTCTTTTCTTTTCCTTTCGTTTCTTTTCCCTTTTTTCGTATCTTTCCCATTAGTGATTCCAAAAGAGGGGTATTGAAAGAATTTGCTCAAGGCTCAAAGGGGGAAGCGAAGGTTAAAAGTGTTTGGATAGAAGAAAGAATTGCCTCCGTCATCTCATTATTCAACAAATGCCAAATACAAACAAATAAACCAAAATTGCCATAATTTAAAGAAATTACGCATAATATCTCTTGACTGCATCTGAATTGATAGCCATGTCGACACATCTACCTTCGACATCTGTCAAACACAAAGCACCATTGGCCAAGACTCTGGTCACGATATAAGGCCCTTGCCAATTTGGGGCGAATTTGCCTTTCGCCTCGACCTGATGTGGGAGGATCTTCTTCAATACCTGCTGCCCTACTTCAAACTTCCTGGGGCGCACCTTTTTATTATACGCTCTTGCCATTCTCTTCTGGTACAGCTGACCATGGCACACTGCTGCCAATCTTTTCTCATCTATCAGGCTCAACTGTTCCAATCGAGCTTTGACCCATTCATCATCATCAATCCCGGCTTCAGCGACAATTCGGAGGGACGGAATTTCGACCTCCGCTGGTATCACGGCCTCAGTTCCATACACCAACAAATAAGGAGTTGTGCCTATGGAAGTCCGGACGGTAGTGCGGTAACCCAACAAAGCAAAGGGCAATTTCTCGTGCCATTGTCTGGACCCTTCCACCATTTTTCGCAGTATCTTCTTGATATTCTTATTGGCTGCTTCGACTGCTCCATTTGCCTTAGGACGATATGGGGTGGAATTGCGGTGTGTAATCTTGAATTGTTGGCATACCTCTCTCATCAAGCTGCTATTAAGATTCGCACCGTTATCCGTGATGATCACTTTTGGGATCCCAAATCTACAGATGATATGGGAGTGAACAAAGTCCACCACTGCCTTCTTAGTTACTGATTTGAAGGTTTTAGCCTCAACCCATTTGGTGAAGTAATCAATGGTCACTAGAATGAACCTGTGACCGTTGGACGCTGCTGGCTCGATGGGCCCAATGACATCCATGCCCCAGGCCACAAACGGCCAAGGTGCTGACATCGTATGTAACTCTGTTGGCGGAGAATGAATCAAATCTCCATGTATCTGGCACTGATGGCATTTCCTCACAAAAGTGATACAGTCGCGTTCCATGGTGAGCCAATAACACCCTGTTCGAAGGATCTTTCTTGCCAATACATATCCGCTCATGTGCGGTCCGCAAACTCCCGCATGTACCTCTTCCATAACCGTCATTGCTTGACTGGCATCTATGCATCTCAACAATCCCAAATCCGGGGTTCTTTTGTACAATACTCCTCCACTGAGGAAGAAACCATTCGACAAACGCCGAAGGGCTCTTTTTTGGTCTCCAGAGGCATGTTCTGGATATATCCCCATTCTGAGGTATTCCTTGATATCATGAAACCAGGGTTCGCCATCTGCTTCTTCTTCTATGGTATTGCAGTAGGCGTGCTGATCACGGACTTGGATATGCAGAGGATCAACATACATTTTGTCAGGATGGTGCAGCATTGATGCTAAGGTGGCCAAGGCATCCGCAACCTCATTGTGAACTCTCGGGATGTGTTTGAACTTCACCGATCGAAATTGCTTGCTCAGATCATGCAAGCATTGTCGGTATGGTATGAGCTTTAGATCTCGTGTTTCCCATTCACCCTGAATTTGATGTACCAAGAGGTCCGAGTCTCCCAAGACCAAGACGTCTTGGACATCCATGTCGGCAGCCAGGCGCAGACCCAGAATGCAAGCCTCATATTCGGCCATATTGTTGGTGCAATAGAAGCGCAGTTGAGCCGTAACAGGATAATGCCGTCCTGTTTCAGAAATGAGTACTGCTCCTATTCCAACCCCTTTTGCGTTTGCAGCTCCATCGAAGAAAAGCTTCCAACCCGGTTCCTCAGGTAATTCCAAATCAGTCGTGTGCATCACCTCTTCGTCAGGAAAATACGTTCTTAAGGGCTCGTATTTTTCGTCAACGGGATTCTCTGCCAAATGGTCTGCCAGTGCCTGGGCTTTCATGGCCGTCCTCGTTACGTAGATGATATCAAACTCTGTGAGCAGAATTTGCCACTTTGCCAACCTTCCCGTGGGCATAGGTTTCTGAAAGATATACTTCAATGGGTCCAAGCGGGATATGAGATAAGTAGTATATGAAGACAGGTAGTGCTTCAACTTCTGAGCTACCCAAGTTAGGGCGCAGCATGTTTTCTCGAGTTGAGTGTACTTGACCTCATGCACTGTGAATTTCTTGCTAAGATAGTAGATGGCCTGCTCCTTCCTTCCTGTGTCATCATGTTGCCCCAGTACACAACCAAATGAATTTTCCAAGACCGTCAGGTAAAGGATTAGGGGTTTCCCGGGCTTAGGCGGGACCAATACGGGTGGATTAGACAGATACCCTTTGATTTGGTCGAAAGCCTCCTGACACTCTGCCGTCCAACCTACTGCAGCATCCTTTCTCAGTAGCCGAAATATGGGCTCACAAGTTGCTGTGAGCTGAGCGATGAACCTGCTGATGTAATTGAGTCTACCCAGCAAACTCATTACCTCTGTTTTGTTCCTTGGCGGTGGCAAGTCTCGGATGGATTCAATTTTGGATGGGTCTAACTCAATCCCCCGTCGACTGACGATGAATCCTAGCAACTTTCCTGATGGAACCCCGAATGCGCATTTGGCCGGGTTAAGCTTGATATCATACCTCCGGAGTCTTTGGAAAAATCTCCTTAGGTCTGCCACATGGTCCTCCTGACGCCAAGATTTGATGATCACATCATCGACGTACACCTCTATTTCTTTGTGTATCATGTCATGAAACACAGCAGTCATTGCTCGCATGTACGTTGCCCCGGCGTTCTTTAACCCGAACGGCATTACCCGATAGCAGTAGGTTCCCCATGGCGTAATAAACGCTGTCTTCTCAGCATCCTCTTCGTCCATTAGGATCTGATGATAACCCGCATAGCAATCCACAAAGGATCCGATCTCGCGCCCAGCGCAATTATCGATCAGGATATGAATGTTGGGTAACGGGAAATTGTCCTTGGGACTTGCTTTGTTAAGGTTGCGGTAGTCGACGCACACCCTGATTTTTCCATCCTTCTTTGGGACTGGTACCACATTGGCCAACCACTCGGGATATCGAGTGACCCGAATGACCTTCGATTGCAACTGCTTAATCACTTCTTCTTTGATCTTTACACTCATTTCTGTTTTAAATTTCCTTAGTTTTTGCTTGACCGGAGGGTATGCCGGGTCAGTGGGCAATTTGTGAACCACTAAATCGGTGCTCAATCCAGGCATATCATCATATGACCATGCAAAAACATCTTTGAATTCCCTGAGAGTTTCGATCAATTCTGCTTTGACATTCGGCTCAATGTGGATGCTAATTTTGGTCTCTTGGATGTTATCAGCGTCTCCTAGGTTCACAGCCTCAGTGTCATTTAGGTTAGGCTTGGGTTTCTCTTCAAATTGGCACAGTTCTCGGTTTATTTCTTCGAAGGCTTCCCCTTCGTCACCTTCGGATTCATTATCACAAACGACCTCTTGCATTGTTGAGTCAGATTCAGATTGATTTATTAGACTAGGTCGAAGATCCGCTGTGCATGCCATGTCATTAGGACCAGTAAAAAGAGAACTGTTCAGAAAGAAAAAGAACAAAACAAGAAATTAAAATGGGACAAAAGAAAAGAACTTTATTAAATTTGCAGGATAAAAAGGGTTCACACTTTTACAAAACGAAAGTAAAACTGGGATTACACCCTTGAATAATCCGATCAAACAAACAAACAAACAAAACATTAATCAAAGCCTACTACCAAGACTCCCCTCGGACAGGAAGAGGAGTAACCGTCCAATTGTTGGTCTTGGCCTCAGGCCCCACAAATTGTATCTCTGCTCTGCTGGAACCTTCTCCAGCTTCCACCATACTGACATCCGCGAATAGTCTCTCAAAACTCTGATTCAGGTCTTCATTTATACCGATCAAAGGTCCTCGAATCTTTGGGATCGCTGATCCCTTGGCCCTAGCTTTAACAAAAGACCTTGAGAGGCGTGGCACTGGTTTAGGCAGAGACCAAACTCTCTTCTTCATTTTTCGCGCTTGCTTCCTGTCTGCTGCGGTTGGTTTGAACCCCAACCCGAAAGTTTCCAGATTCTTAGGAAGGGAGACAGGTTGGACTATCCCTTGAAGTTCAACTCCCAGGCCTTTTCCCGGCACAAACCCATTACCCAGCATTTCTGATACCATCATGACTGTTGCGGCAGTCACCCTAGGGTGCGGGATGATTTCTCCTTCAGAAATTTTGTTGGCCGACCCCGTATCGAGAATCTGGTAGACCCAGGGACCCTTGTCATCAGTGGTCTCTATGAAAGGCACAATGGTTCCGCCCATGGTGCATGTTGTATCCTCGCCGTGCAACACGACCTCTTGTCTTTCCCACTCGAACTTCACTGTCTGATGTAGGGTGGAAGGCACCGCTTTAGCCGCATGAATCCAAGGTCGTCCTAACAGCAAGTTGTAAGATACCGTGGCGTCCAACACCTGGAATTCCATGGTAAATAGGACCGGGCCAATGGTCAGTTCAAGTACGACATCCCCCACAGTGGCTGTTCCGTTTCCGTCAAACCCCCGGACACAGATGCTATTCTCCCGGATTCTTCCACGGTCAATCTTTAACTGGTCCAGGGTGGATAATGGACAAATATTGGCGCTTGAGCCGTTATCCACCAATACTCGAGTTACCACCGAGTCTTCACATTTGACAGCTAGATATAGAGCTTTGTTATGCTCCGTACCTTCCACCGGCAGGTCATCATCTGAGAATGTTACCCTGTTCACCTCGAAAATCTTGCTGGCAATGGTTTCCAGGTGGTTTACGGAAATCTCACTGGGTACATGGGCCTCGTTCAGTATCTTTAACAGGGCCCTGCGATGTTCCTCGGAATGGAGGAGTAATGACAATAGTGAGATCTGGGCAGGCGTTTTTCTCAGCTGCTCAACCACAGAATAGTCTTGTACTTTCATCTTCCTCAGGAAGTCTTCAGCCTCTTCCTCTGACACTGGCTTCTTGGTTGCCACTGGGTTGGTTTTTCTTAACTCCACCGGAACAAAACATCGACCTGATCGAGTCAGCCCTTGCGCTTCACAACTGACTTCTTCCACCTGTTTTCCTTGGTACGTCACCACTGCTTTTTCATATTTCCAGGGCACAGCCCTGCTGTCAAGCATAGGCAGTTGGACCACCGGCTTTATGGTTACCCGTTCTCTACATACCCCTTTCAACACGACCGCCGGTGTGGGCAGGATCCCTGGTATTACCAACTTACTTGGCTCGGGTTTGCTTGCTATGACGGACGGGTTCTTCCCCCATAATACTACCGGCTTGACACCTTCTCCCTGCGACTGTACATTTGTTCCTCCACTGGTTAAGACTTCTTTTGGGGCAGCTTGGATCATCATCACTGTTTGTGAGGGTTTTCTTAATTCACCTCCCTCACACACCAACTCAATCATGTGAGCTTCGTGGTGCGCTGGCAGCGGATTTTGGTTGATGTTAGGAGCCTCCGGTGTCTGGACCTCGATCTTATTGGTGTCAATAAGATCCTGTATGGCATGCCTTAACTTCCAACACTTCTCGGTATCGTGCCCGAGCATCCCTGAACAGTATTCACAACTGATTGAACGATCCAAATTCTGAGGCGGGGGATTTGGTTCCCGAGTATGGACAGGACTAACCAAACCTAATTGCCGCAGCTTGTGGAACACAGCGGTGTAGGTTTCTCCCAGTTCGGTGAAGGTTCTTTGCTTCCGCAACCTGTCATTTCTGGCATCTGGATTTCCCCGGAAACCTGCCCCTGAAGGATTTCTATATGCCCTTGGTGGAGGGTAAGTGTTTTGTGGTGGTGCATATATGTTCTGGGGAGCCGGTGCGCGCCATTGTGGGCGAACCGGAGGCTGAGTGTATACCTGGGCTTGGTGTACGGAACAATGTGGTTCTCGAGGTGGATAGAAATTTTGTGGTGGGTTGTATGGGTAGTTTGACCTGTGAGGCCTGGGTTGGTTGTAGTGCGGCCTGCCAGCCCTGGACCAACTGCCTGCCTCGATCGTGGCAACCTCTTCTTTCTTTCTTCTTAGCGCACCTCCCGTGCCGCTTTGAATAGCCTGGGTTGTGGCCTTAAGTGCCGAATAGTTTAAGATCTTGTCCGACCTCAAACCTTCTTCTATCATGACCCCTATTTTGACCACCTCGTTGAAAGATTTTCCAACCGTTGTCACCAAGTGACCAAAGTAGGTTGGATCCAATGTCTGCAAAAAGTAGTCTACCATCTCTCCCTCTCTCATGGGAGGATCGACCCTAGCTGCTTGTTCTCTCCAGCGGAACCCGAACTCGCGAAAACTTTCCCCGGGTTTCTTCCCAGTTCTCAATAACGTGAGACGGTCAGGGACTATCTCCAGATTGTATTGGAAATGACCTGCAAAAGCCTGCGCCAGGTCATCCCACGTGTACCACCTGCTGAAATCCTGCCTGGTATACCATTCCAGTGCAGATCCGCTCAGACTTTGGCCGAAATAAGCTATCAAAAGCTCATCCTTGCCTCCTGCCCCTCTCATTTTGCTACAGAATCCCCGCAAATGTGCCATGGGATCACCGTGCCCTTCATATAAATCAAACTTGGGCATCTTGAACCCAGCCGGGAGTTGGACATCTGGGAAAGGGCACAGATCTTTGTATGCCACGCTGACTTGATTGCCCAACCCGTGCAAGTTCCTGAAGGATTGCTCCAGGCTTTTGAACTTTCTTAACACTTCATCCTGTTCAGGGGCCTTAACCGGCTTCTCAACCTCTGCCGGTACTTCCAAATGGGGATTGTAAGCCTGTGGTTCCGGTGCGTGGAATGTAGGCTCAGGGGGATAGTATTGTGTATCGTGAGCCTGAAACAATGGCTCACTGGTCGTTCGCTGCAAAGGGGCTGATGCAGGTCCCACAAAAATGGGAATATTGGGTGTTGGGAGAGGTTGATGGGGTGGTGGAGCTTGGGAATCATGAGGGCTTCTTTCTTGATGATAGAGGGGATTTGGGCGGCTTGTGGAAGGGCCAGAGTGAGGGTACTCCGGCACGTGTCCCAGTGTCTCCAGGGCTCTTTTGCGTTTTGGCCAGGGCTAGCTGCATTGCATGCATCTCTAGTCCCATCCTTTCAATCTTTTCCATTGCCTCTTTTAGCAACTGGCTCATCGGCCTTTCTTCCTCATTACTATTCTCTGAAGTAGTCATGCTTGTTGCTACCGGTCCTTTGGATCTGGTTTGGTATGAATGTGTTGCCAGAATTCTTTAACAACTAACTGTCTGATATCAGACAACAACAAACTTTGTTAGTGTTAGAGCTTAACAGATTTGATCATAACACATAGAGGATGCAATGCACCTAGGCAGTTAACCGTTTCTACATGCTTTGTTTCAAACCACATGCGTCATCCCGGTTTGTTCATTCGTTTCTTTTTAAAGTATTTTGCGAAACCCCGCGTTTTATTTTATTTACATTTTTTCTTTATTTATTAAAAGCGGTCGAATCTTATGGGGATTGCCTACGTATCACGTCCCCGCGTGAATCAGACCAGGCGTAGTTCTGCCTTAAAGTAAAGACACATAGAAATTCTTCCGGAGTCACTTAATTTCATTATCAAAATTTGCTATTACACATTGCTTCAAACAACATAGCAACAGTACAGACTCCATGGTTCTTTGACCCTATTTGATTGAAGAAAAAATGGAAAACAACATATGGGAAAACATCAAAGCTTAACTAAAACAAGACTCGGCCAGAGGTTAATTTTCCAACTTAGGGACCCGCGAGGCATCATTCGGCCTTTTCGCGGTTCTAGGTGCGAGATCCCTTTCGAGCTGCTCCAACTCGTGCATGGTCTGTTTGACATAACCCATCACTGCTGGGAGAATGGTAGCGCAGGTCATGTTTTCACACCGTCGACACCTTCTGATGATGGCATGGGCAATGGCCCTGATCTTGTCTCTGGTTTTTTTCTTCTCTATGAGTAGGTGTCTTATCTGATCACTGCACGTCTTGAATACCTGTGAGTCCTGTATATGCTGATCCCTCAGCTGCCGCACTTCTTCCTTCATTTGGGCCAACAAGTCGTAACAGTATCTACTCTCCAATTGGAAGTCCCCGGCCTGCTTAACTGCTTTAAACTCAAGTGTAGCCATCTCCCTCTTTATTTTGGCCACAGTCTTCTCGTGGTCACGTTTCAATTGGTTCAGACATCGGCGATGCTTATCTACTCTTGTTCCCCACCGTGCCCTGAACTCTGCCATGACCTTTTCAGATTCTTCTAACCTGTCTCGCCATTCCGTGATCTCTCTTTTCAAACCCTTTATCAACTGCTGGTCTGATCGACTCCTGGGCTGCTCGTCGAGAGACAATCTCAATTTTTGGATTTGGGCCTTAAGCTCTTCGTTCTCTTGGATCAATCTATTCTTTTCGCTTCGATCCGCCGCGACTTGTACGCTATTATCGAATTTCAGACTATCCATTTGTAGCTTCAAATCGCCAATCTCTGCCCGATAACCCTTCTCTTTTGCTAACCAGTTCCATTGCCCTTGGGATGATTCTACGAAATCTTTGAGATGCGGCCTCTTAGCCGGTCTTTCGTAGGACAGGCTACCTCTAAACCAAGCGTGATATTCTGGGGCGACTTCCCCTTTTGTCCGTATCAATCACACAAGTGTTTGCTGTCAGATGTTGGCATTCACTCCAGATTTGGCGAACTTCTTCTTCAGGGAAATGACCGTTCGGACTGATTTCAATCACTTGGGTACTCAAATCTTCATCTTTTGGTACCACTTGGTACCTCCCAAGTTGCCTCAAAACCCGATACGGTGCATAGGGTTGGATACTTTTCAGTCCCATCAACAGAAAGTGAGGCCGGGTTGCCGGCATGTATATGATTTCCTCGATAGGTGACCATCCGAGCGTCCATTGGATTTGGCTGGCAGTGAGAGTTCGGAGAAATGAGGTCCATGATGTGACTCCCTCAGGTAAATTGAGCCCTTTGATTCTCGTGTAGAATTCTCCAATACAAGTTTTCTCTGGCGAACCATAACCCAAAAGTGAGGAGCGATGGCATAAATGATCGGTCATCCACATTTGCAACAGTAGGTTACATCCTTCGAAAAAGTCGCCCCTGGCTCGACAAGCAGTGAGAGCCCGGAAAATGTCAGCCATAATCATAGGCGCCAGAGTACTTTTATCTTGGGTAAGCAAAGTATTGACGACCCCGGTTATCCTTAGATCAATGTTTCCATCTTTCCTAGGGAACACTATAAGACCCAGAAAGGCTGTCATAAAAGCCACTAGCCTGTGTTCGTCCCATTTTTGTCGGTTGCCTCTACTGCATAGTTTGAAATCCGGCTTATTGAACCCGCCCACGTGGCCGTATCTAGCATATATGAGGTGGAGACTGCAGAATCCTTTGGCAAGATCTGGATGGTGGAACGTCCGAGGTATTTTTAGGAAATCCAAAAACCTGTGTACCGTGACAGCTCTAGGTGCAATCAAGTATTTGAACCTAAAAGGGGCTTCATCGATCCCGATGTACCCTGCTATTTCTTCCAACGTCGGGGTGAGCTCGAAGTCCGAAAAATGGAACACGTTGTGTGCGGAATCCCAACAAGTGACCAATGATCTGATGATATCACCCCAAGGCTGAACGTTTAGTAGGTCCGGGAGACCTTTCAGATATTTCCTTACTTTGTCTTGCCCTTTTTTGCCTAAGTCGTTCCACCATAATCGCAACTCAAACGGGACCTTGGTCATTAGTGAAAAAGGTTCGTTTTGTACCGTGCTCATCCTGCACATTTATTAGGGTGATTATGCCAAGTGAATAAAAATAAAACTTTATTTAGACGTATAAAGTTTTTTTTTTTTTTTTTTTTTGAAAATTCAGGGTCTAAAAACTTTCATGACTTTTGGCAAAACAAATATATATATATATATATTTTTTTTTTTTAAAAAAACAAAACAGAATGACGACCTTTTTTTTTTCTTGTTCTTCTATTTTTCCTTTGCGTTCAATAAAACAAAACTAATAAGACGTTTTCTTTTCATTTTCTCAAAATTTCGGCAGAGTTTTGACGGTATTTTGGCATTGGCCCTTTTTTTCAAAAATAAACAATTAACCCCTTAACCGCTATTCCTTCCCCCTTTTTTTTTTTTTTTTTTGTTTTTTCCAATTTTACGTTATTCAAACACTGGTCAGCATGCACGCTCGAGACAAATAAATGCACGGAAAACAAATGGGATGCATTAGGATGGTCTTTTCATATCAGGTTGCTTGTCCTAGACGGACCCAACCCCTGTGTTGAGTCCCCTAAGTCAAAATGCAACATGATGCAAATAAGCGTTCCTACTAGGGATCCGGCATGAAGTCACGTTATTCTATGTTCAAAAACCTGGGTCAGTGTTCTAGACAGTGTACCCGAGCGGACAACTCGAGTCGAGGAGGGGGCAACTTACCGGGAACCAAAAGGCCGTCCGGCTTCGTAACTTATCCGTCCTCTTTCTTATTTCGGGTATTGACACTAACAGAATAGGGAGTCTCGACCGGCGAGCTTCTCCCCGGAGGTAAGAAGAGAAGGGTTTCGGCACAGTTTATATACAGTCCAAATAATATCAAAGCGGTAAAAGCAGCATTTAGCACATTAGGCTCAAACATGTAAAAATCAGATAATAAATAAAGCCAAATAATAACAATTATTTTAAGCTCGAATTCTTAACCCTGAACCAGTGGTTCTGGGTCGTCGGAATCCCCAGCAGAGTCGCCAGAGCTGTCACACCTCCTTTTTCCGCGCCCGAGGGGGCGCAAGGGAGTTTTTTCCAATTAAAGGACAATCGAAAGGGGATTTATTTGTTTATTTCAGAGTCGCCACTTGGGAGGTTTAGGGTGTCCCAAGTCACCAATTTTAATCCCGAATCGAGGAAAATAATGACTCTATATTACAGTCTGCGTACCAGAAATCTAGATAAGGAATTCTGTTAACCCGGGAGAAGGTGTTAGGCATTCCCGAGTTCCGTGGTTTTAGCACGGTCGCTCAACTGTTATATTTGGCTTATTTATCTGATTTTTAATACAATATGAACTTATGTGCAAATTTATCTTTTAACCGCTTTATTATTATTGTTTTTACAAGAATGTGAACATCGCTTAAAATATATCTTTGGACTGTGTCACATGAAATGCACCCACAATCCGAAACATATTTTATTTGATGTTTTAGGATTTGGATCGCATGAAATGCACACCCGAGTTTAAGAAAAATTAAATTATTGAAGACGCGCCTAAGCAACTAGCGCATTATTATTTTTGCGGAGGCCGTGGAATTCGCTAAACAACCCTCATGAATTCTAAGTAATTTTAAACAGGTATTTACTGAGGGCCCCGCAATTTGTATTTTTATTCGGCGAGGCTCATCTCATTTTTTTTTTTTTTAAAAAGAATTTGCAACGTCATGGAAATGCATCTCAGGCCACGCCACAATCAATGCGCCCGTGACTAAAGACATATTTCGACTCCGTTGAGATTTGGATTTGGGTCACATAAATGTGCACCCGAGTTTAAGAAGGTAAGGTTTATTAAAACGTGTCCTAAAGAGACTAACGTGTTGTTATTTTAGGAGGGTTGTGAGATTTGCTAAACAACCCGTCCTGGAAACTAAATGCTTCAATAATATACATTTAACAAAGGCCCCGCATATGCGCGTTTTGTTTATTTTCATCGAGGCTCATTTCGTTCTTATTTTAAAAGGATATCCTATAGCAACTACGTTTCTTGTCGTGTTTGTCTCTATCAATTGAAAACAGTAGATAATCCTAATTAATTACATGCTTGCAAGTCGTTTGTAATGGAATTCGGAAATGCTTAAAAAAAATCGGGACCGAAGCTGCATGCACAGTCGGCCAAACAAATAATCATGGGCCCAAATCCAGCCCACGCGTGGTTGGCCAGACCTGGGCCACTGCTCGTTCGATGCGGGCCTGCCTGGTCTGTCTTCGACCTGGGCTCGACCTTCATGAGGTTGAGGCCCTGAATTTGTGTTCTTTATCTTGAAACATGATTTTAAGAGTCATATATGGCAATTTATTGGAAAGGCAAGAACTTAATTTACAGTGTACAAGTTTCATGCTTGGACTACATTACATCATATATGGCACAGTAAACTAAATCTGAGATGCAACCTAATTCATTGAGACCACCTTTATCTAACAGCATACATATATAATTATCATTCGATACCCTATGTTGACCTCAACTAGGCTTGTTAGCTAACTTCAGTATCCCAAAATATGAGCTATTAGACATTACATGACGTTCAACACAACAGTACATGTATATAAACAACATCTGCAGATCTTCTCTTTTATACTCATTGCTCAAACTTTCGAGTTACATTGGTAGTGTAATTGTGTACCTGGTATGGAGAACAAAGAAGGAAGGAATGATCAGCTAGGCAGTATGCAGTAAACACAGCAACAACAGATACTCAGCAACAACACAGCAACAACCAAATAACCACGAAGATGAAGCTCACACGTTGGTCGAACAGCAGACAAATATTCCCAGGAAGCAAAATAGGAAACAAGACCAATCGAGAAAAGAACCAGAATATTTTGTGCTATAGCCGACAGAAATTCAATAACCACCAAAGCTCAGTACACAACCACCACAGTTTCAAACAATCAGGAAGACTACAAACTCAATGTTCAGCACACAAAACTCAATGTAGTAGCAGTCACAGCTGAAGATACACAGGCTTCTCTTAATGGAACAGTAATCAACCTAGTTAGGATGACCAGCTTGATTTCTTACGCAGTTTTGGACAATGTTCAGTTACAGTATTTTCTGGAAATTTCTTTCTGTTTTTCTTCACTTTTCTTTAACTCACAAAATCCCTCTCAAGACTAAAATTTTTCCAGCCTTTTCTCTCTTTTTTCTGAAGACTAAAAGTCCAGCCTAAGACTCAAAACTCCAGCCCGTTTAAGTTCTCAAAATGGCTTATTTATAAGCCAAAAACCAATGCAGTTAAGCTGCCCTTTTTGCTGCAACTTGCAGCCTGCCCATACTCTTTAAAGCCCATGCCTAAGCATCTTTTTTGTGTCAGCCCCCCTTTATTCCCACGCCTGGTTTTGTTTAATCAGGAGTTATGGGCATCATTTTTTATTCAATTTAAGTCCCATACTCTTATGTCTTGTTCCCCATTGGCATTAATTTAATCCTAATTTCGTACCCCATTTGTTAGCTCACTTAAAATAATTACTTATGTTCTTTTTGACACCCCAGAATACCCCTGTTAAACCCTGGTTATCACTGTCTTGACCTTTTTGCAGCATCAGGGCATTTTTGAACTGATGAGAGTTCAAATTCAGGACTGCCTAGACTGAACCCTTTTAGTCATTTTTATAATGCCAACAAACCATTTCAAACATTACTGGGACATTCAGTCAGTGTCCGAGTTCAATTAGTTACGTGAAAATACTAGCTCATTCGATTCATTAGTTATAGCAAACTAATCGACGACATTTATCGAGTCGACTATACTAATTATAACAGGTAATAATCAGTCGCTCACATAAACAATATGTTCAGGGACCTAAAGGGCATCAGACAATTTTGTGTTCAATTACTGGGAACCTATATAAGTTTATTCATTTGACGACTAATCTAATCGAACATGTTCATCACAGAATACATTCAAATCATACACAGAAGACAATTGACCAAATAAAAGGTCTTTACAGAGATGAAAGAAATCCAAAAAAATAACAAAATAACAACCAAACACAAAGAGATATGCTGACAACTTATTTAGAAATAAAACAAAAGAAAGGAAAACTTACCAAAATGTTTAAATCAAACAGACCCAAATCTGATTCAACTTCAAATTTTTGAGGCCGAACAAACTTTAATCAGGGTGTTCTCACATGAGAACACCTTGATTAAGGTCTATTAGACCTCAAACCCATGTCAAAACTGGCCGGGTTCCCCAGGTGCATGTGTTTCAAGTTCTGGATTTCCAGATCTGGATTTTTAGGAGTTGTGGGTAGATTCGGACCAAACCAAGCTTGGTTTGGTCACGAGGAAGGTCAGGGGAGTGTCTGGTATGAAGATGGGATGGTTTGGCATAGATCCGGGTTCGACTCAAATCTTCAAATGAAGATTCGAGACGAACGGAAGTGATTCGAGGCTCGTGGTTAGTGGATTTGTGTTCAGGACAGTGAGGTGGTCCTAGGGTGTTCAGGAGGTGGCCACCGGCATCCATGCCGCCGGTTTTAATGGCGAGGGATACTGGGGCGGCTGCTAGGGTTCGAGGATGAGAAGGGGCTGTGTTTAGGACGAGGGTGTACAGTGGGGAAGGTGGGGTTTGGTTTGGGGGGCGTGGGGTGTAATGGAGAACTTATATATGTATTGAGGATTTAGATCCTGGCCGTTGGATCAAGTGAGATCTATGGCCAGGATCCATCCACTTAGGAAAGACGGTGTCGTTTGGGCGTGATGGTGGGTGAGACCGGGTAAAGGGCATGGATCGGGCCATGTTGACGGGTTTAGAGGAGGGCCTGGATCCGTTGGATCAATGGGGTTGGACGGCTTAGATCATCTTGCCTGAAACGACGTCGTTGAGGCGAGTTGAACAGCCTGATCTGGACCGTTCGTTTGAATCAGATCAACGGCTTTGGTAGGGATGCCGATACGGCGTCGTTTGAGTCCGTGTTTGGGCAGGCTTGTTTTGGACTGGATCAGAGTGCTGGTTTGGGCCTGTTTTATTTCATTTCTTTTGGGCCCAAACCGGTTTTCCCTCACTCTTTTACTTTTCTTTTTTTTTCTCTTTTTTTTTTCTAATAATAAATAAAATAGTGAAATTAAAATCAACAACACTGTGACATTTCCACATAATTATCACAAAATATTTAAGTAAGTTAAATCACAACCTAGAACGAACGACGCACATATATTTTTTGAATTTTCTTTTACTGACCGAATTATGGTTTAATCACCCTGACATGCATATTTTGTATTTTGTTTGTTAATGATTAAATGCAAAATGGACAGATCCACAAATGACTAACAACACATGTCACGAAAAACTCGAACAATTGTACAGCGAAATCATTTGTCACTATTTTTATTTTCTTTTGGAGCGATTGCTCGTAAAGCAAAAATCACGTGCTTACAGCTGCCCCTCTTTGCACGAAGACACGAAGGGTTTTCGCGCAAAGATAAGCGAGCGATTTTTGCCCGTCCGAATACTCCGTGTGAAGCATTTTTTGAAAAAGATTTGACCGAACCTTTGCTTCAGAGGTTTCCTACATATCTTAAATTCGTAGTCTCTCCTGATGGTGCTGGACTTGACAATTATATTCAACATCTGTTTGGTCATTTGTCACTTCTAAAGCACCGTTGGGCGACACTCTCATTCTCATTATTATGAATGACCCTCATGCCAATTTAGGCGAATCTTTCTTTAACGGTTTTCTTTGTGTTTAACTTGCCCCAGTTCCACATGACTCGAGCTCTGAATAATCTCAACCGTCCTTATTTCCTTTAAATGGTCTGAATCGCCTTTCCAGGGTTTTATGATTAACTTTTAAGATTAGGCCCAAACTGGGTGCGCATGTCATGTCCCTAGAATCGGCATTGAACAAAAATGGTAAAAAGGACCAAACAAAAGATGACTGGAAATAATAAAAGATTGGATTTTGTGCTAGACTACCGGTGAAATGGTTTGAATAACAAACAAACGAAATAAAAATCCTAAACAACCTGGACAAAACTAAAACAAACCGCTATGACAAAACGGAAAGATAAGCGGAAAGATATTGACACAAAACAAAATCCGAATTACAATCCTAATAATCCGAACAAACAGGAATGACAACAAAATAAGCCACCAACTGCTTCTTTCTTGTTAACCAAGGAACGGAGCATCCTCCCATTTTATCAAACTTGGCATCGTAGCCACTGAGCTTTGCATTAGTATTGCAATGACGATTGCCAACTTCCATATCATTACCCTTAGTCAACAAGTTCCCAATAGGACTCGAATGCTTCCGTTATCAAGCCTGATCCCCGCAGAGTGTGCATCAGGAGGTGCGAGTAAAGGATTCTGGGTGTCACTGTCCGGCTTACCACAAACCAACCACCTTAACTTATTTGCAAAACAAACAGGTTAGAATGGACTCAGTCGGTCCTCATTATTGACAACACCTTTTCTTTCTTTTCTCTTTTTGATGTTTTTTTCTTTTTTTTTCCTTTTTTTTTCGCTTTTTCTTTTTCATTCTTTTTCATTCTTTTTCATTCTTTTTTCATTTCTTTTTTCATTTCTTTTTTTCATTTCTTTTTTTTCATTTCTTTTTTGTTGTGGTCGAATCTTATGGAGATTGCCTACGTATCATGACCCCGCATGAATCAGACCTTGCGTAGTTCGGACCAATAAAAGATAAACAACACTAAACACACATTTTTTTACAAAAATTTTAAACAAACTGGGTTTCAAGGATTTAAAGATTACCCACCAGCTTGAAAATTAAACAACCCGCATGTTCTAATCAAAAGATTGGTAGACTTAAAAACAAAATTCCAGCTTCCTTTCTCTGTTCGACAAATGCAACCAAATGGTTATTTTTTGCAAATGTGGCCCCTTCCAATTTTCACATGAATTTTGAGGCCGGGGAGGATTATTTTGACACTTTAAAACTTGTCCATTCTTTTACGAAAATAACCTTTCGACAACTGAAAGATACTCTAAGGCTATTTCGGCAAGAACGGTTTAAGACGCGGCCGAAGCTGGCTCGGCTTATTATGACAAAATTCAAACGGTATTCACCTGACCGTCGACTCCTTTTTTCAAATTATAATAAAAACTTGGTGTTGCAAAACACAGCCCTTCAGCGTCTCGGGGACGAAGCTTTTTTAAGGCTGTGTGGGTCCATATCTCAAAATGACCCAAAGGTGGCTGTTTATGCCAAGTCAGCCTTCCGGCGTCCCTTTCGGGAACATTCGGCTATTTATGACAAAACAGCATCACCTAACTTATTTATAACTCTTTTTTCATCGTTTTTCAAATTAGAAAAGTCAATATTGCAAACACGGCCTTTCAACGTCTCGGGGACGAAGATTTTTAGGCTGTGGGGGTCAACTGGACCAAGTCTTAAAAATGACCCAAAAATGGCTGTTTATGCAAAGTCAGCCTTCCGGCGTCCCTTTCGGGAACATTCGGCTATGTCTTGATAAAACAGCGTCACCCGACTTCTTTATGAAATTTGACATGTATTTTTTTTTATTATTATTTGTTTGTTTTTGGCTTTTTAGCAAAACGGTAGGGTTGGACCCGATGAGGGTTGCCTACGTATCTCACATCCGGTGAGAATCAAACCCGCGTAGTTCGGGCAAATAAACTATTTTTGAGAAGACCCTTTTCCATTTTCTATATATTGTTTTTTGTTTTTTATTATTTTTCCCACAACAATCAAATAGACTATTATTTCTCATTCATAACAAACAAACAAATTAACGAAAAACATAAAACATTCTTTTTTTTTTTTGAAGGTGGGGTTGGACCCGATGAGGGTTGCCTACGTATCTCACATCCGGTGAGAATCAAACCCGCGTAGTTCGGGCAAATAAGAATAAGTAGGCAAATAATAATAAGCAGATGAACTAACTCTTTTTTTGAATTTCCGTTTAAAAGAACTACTTTAAAAGAAGCAAGGAAATATTATTTTTTGATTGATTTTCTTTTTAAAAAGAAACACTTCTAAGATATATTTTTTAATTTTCATTTGCTCTTTTTTTTTCTTTATTCTAAAGAAGAAGAAGAAAATATTTTTTCGGAATTTTGCTTTTAATAAAAGAAATGCTTCTCAAAATATTTTCTTTTGGATTTTGAATTTTCTTTTCAATTTTGAAAGAGAATCAAAATATTTTCGGATTTGTTTTTTTTTTATTTTATATTATATTATTTTTGAAAACAATTAGAAAGACTTCCTAGAGAAGCCAATAATGGAGAAAATATTTTTGGATTATTTTAATTTTGTCATTTTCATAAACAAATAAATAACACATATTTTTAAAACAAGACTCTTTTTTTTCATTTTTATGGCAAGACAAACAATTTTCTTTAATATTTTAAAAAAAACAGACAGAACGATGATGACCCTTTTTTATTTTTCCTTTGCTTTTAATATAACAAACTAACAAGACATTTTTTCATTTTCAAAATTTCGGCAGAGTTTCGACTCTACTCGGACTTCTATGCTGTTATTTTCTCCTTTTTTCACGATTTTCTTATATGTGGAAAATGATGACAACATACAAAATCTTTTTTGAATTTTCATGCTTTGTTTTTTATTTGTATTTTTATTTTTTATATTTATTATTTCTTTCAAAAATGTGGCATGGGAGACATAATGATTTCCAAGACTTCTTGGATTCCGCAAATGCTCCCCATGCGCTTTTCCCAACATATGAAGCGTGGGGGACATATGGGAATTCCAAGACTTCTTGGATTCCACAAATGTTCCCCATGTGCTTTCCCAAAAAGCAAGCGTGGGGGACATAGGGAATTCCAAGGCTTCTTGGATTCCACAAATGTTCCCCATGCTTTGATTAAAATAACATCATGCTGGAAATGACCAAATGACCCATACGCCCTTGACTAAATACAACATGTAGCACATAGGATGCCGAAAGATTGTCTATTATTTTCAGGTTGCTTGTCCTAGACGGACCCAACCCCTATGTTGAGTCCCCTAAGTCAAATGCACATGATGCAAATAAACGTTCCTACTAGGGATCCGGCATGTGGCTTTGTTATACTAGGTTCAAAAACCTGGGTCGGTGTTCTAGACAGTGTACCCGAGCGGACAACTCGAGCTGAGGAAGGAGCTCCTTTCCGGGAACCAAAAGGCCAGCCGGCTTAGAAACTTTCCGAGCCTCTTTTATTTAGGGTATGACACTAACAGAATAGGGAGTCTCAACCAGTAAGCACATCCCCGGAGGTAAGAAGAGAAAGGTTTCGGCACAATTTATATACAGTTCAAATAATATCAAAGCGGTAAAAGCAGCATTTAGCACATTAGGCTCAAAACATGTAATAATCAGATAATAAATAAAGCCAAATAATAACAATTATTCTAAGCTCGAATTCTTAACCCTGAACCAGTGGTTCTGGGTTCACCAATCCCCAGCAGAGTCGCCAGAGCTGTCACACCTCCTTTTTACGCGCCCGCGGGGGCGCAAGGGGTTTTTCCAATTAAAGGACAATCGAAACGGGATTGGTTTAATTATTTCAGAGTCGCCACTTGGGAGATTTAGGGTGTCCCAAGTCACCAATTTTAATCCCGAATCGAGGAAAAGAATGACTCCATATTATAGTCTGCGTACCAGAAATCTGGATAAGGAATTCTGTTAACCCGGGAGAAGGTGTTAGGCATTCCCGAGTTCCGTGGTTCTAGCACGGTCGCTCAACTGTTATATTTGGCTTATTTATCTGATTTTTAATACAATATGAACTTATGTGCAAATTTATCTTTTAACCGCTTTACTATTATTGTTTTTAAAAGAAATGTGAACATCATTTAAAACACGTCTTTGGACTACGTCACATGAAATGCACCCATAATCCGGAACACATTTTATTTGATGTTTTGGGATCGGATTTGGGTCGCATGAAATGCACACCCGAGCTTAAGAAAGTAAATTATTAAACACGCGCCTAAAGAGACTATCGCGTTATTATTTTGGGAAGGCCACGAAATTCACTAAGCGGCCCTCCTGAATTCTAAGTAATTTAAAACAAGTATTTACTGAGGGCCCCGCAATTTGTATTTTTATTCGGCGAGGCTCATCTCATTCTTATTTTTAAAGGAATTTGCAACGTCATGGAAATACATCTCGGCCACGCCACAATCAATGCGCCCGTGACTAGAGACACATTTCGACTCCGTTGAGATTTGGATTTAGGTCACATAAATGTGCACCCGAGTTTAGGGAGATAACATTATTAAAGGCGCGCCTAAAGCAACTAGCGCATTATTATTTTTGGGGAGGGCCGTGAAATTTGTTAAACGGCCCATCCCGGAATCTAAGTATTTAATACATATATTTTGTGAGGGCCCCGCAATTTGTCCCTTTTATTCGGCGAGGCTCGTCTCATTTTATTCTTTATTATTACTATTATATTTTTTATTTTATTTTTTTATTTTTTAAAAGGATGCCATTTTTACGCCTTTAACAATACTAAACCTTACGGCTTCTTTACAACTACAATCTCGTAACTTGTCAAGATTTGATAAAAGAAGTTAAGCGAATGAGTGTTTCGGGCGTAGTAACAACAGGTACTAATACTAATTTTGTCCAAATAAACTAAGACAATGAAGGGACGAGCGAATCAACGTCAAACTGTGTCTTAGGACTACTAATACAACTAAATCAAATGACATCAAGTAAACAATAATAACATAACACAAAAAATGAACTAAAATGCATACGATGAAACATAAGCAGAAAATTATCATATCAATTGATATATTGCAACTTCAAACATTGAACGTAAAATTTCTTTAATCCAATACATCGAGGCTTACTAACCTGAATAAACAGAAATGCATAGAGCCATGGACCGAACCCCTACAGCGACCTCTACGGATAACCTCGACCGGGAAACCATAGAAAAGGTTATCAAAGCTCGGACGGAATAGCTCGCGCCAGAAACTCGAACCCGAACGGACTAACAATGAGTCATGGCTACAACTGACTTTTCCAGGCGGTCATTTGGGCGTGGGGGAGCTGAACGGAACAGCAGCGATGGTTGTTCCGGCGTGAGGGAGTGTCGCGACTGGTTTTGGACGTGAGGGAGTGGAGGGCTACTGACGTTTTGACGATGCTGCTTGTCGGACTGGTTTGGGTGGAGCTGGAGCTCGTGGCGGATGGCAATGGTGGTTGACGGAGGTGCGACTGGTTCGTGATGGAGGTGGTTTTTGTTGGTTGTTATGGCGTTTGGACAGTGGGTCGGGGGCAGCGACGACGACGGTGGAGTATGATCGTTTGGGCAGTGGTCGACGGACTGGTTGCGAGATGAGGAAGACGATGGCGAACGATGGTCGACGGGCGCGAAGGAGTGAGTGTCGCAGCTGGTTTTTTGGTCGTTCGGACAGTAGGGGGTGTGGGCAGTGGTGTTGAGGCGTTGGGGAAGGGAGGTCCGACTGGTTGGGGTGATGGTTATGGCGTGGAGGTGACGGGGCGGTTTAATGGTGGTGTTCCGGCGAGGGGGAAGTGACGGGGTCCTCCCTCTTTGTAGGGTTTTTCTTCTTCTTCTTTATGAAGAAGAAGATGATGAACAGTACTATCTTTTCAAAATTTCCCCAAAGTCCTCAAAGTCTGTCCGTTCCTTTTTGCTTTTGTCCGTGTTTTGTACTGGGTTTTGCCCAGAAAAATGAGCCCACGCGTGGTGGGGTTCGAGGCATATGTCCCCCACGCGTGGTGGGGTTCCCCATGTGTCCTGGACACGGTTTATTATGGGCTAGGTCCGAAAATTAGGCCTAAAACCGGGTAGTTTGAACCCGAATATTATTCTTTTGCCCGGACCCGAGAAATAGGAACACGTTGCTTAACTAGTCCTATGTAAGCAAAATAACTACCAAAAATAAGACTAGTATTTAAACAAAACTATATCTTTTTTTTTAAATATTTTTCAAGATTTAAAATAGCTACAAAATATTAATAAAACTATTTTTTGTAATTTTCGTTTTTAAATATTAAGATAAAATACGAGGTAATATTTTTGTATTTTTCAAAGTTAAAAATGATTATAAAACCTTAATAGAACTATATTTTTTTTGTAATTTTCGGAATTATATAAAGTACAAAATAAAGTGCAATTTTTTTGTATTTTTCAAGTTTATGAGAAATACATAAACTAAAATTTATATATATATTTTTTGAAATTTTCTTTTTGCAACGAAATAAAGTAAAATAGTTAAAATAGCTATACTAGACCCAATTTCACATATTCACGCTAAAAATATGAAAATTCTCGGGGAGGGTCAAAAATCACGTGCTTACAGTACTTCGAGACTAGTCTATACATTAATACATATTGTTGTAAAATTTTCGGATATTGTCAACTTGAATTTGGTATTGGTTTAGTTATAGAAAGTATTTTTTTAATCTTCTTTTTGGGGAATTATTTATGTTTGAGCCGAGAATCTATCGAAAATAGTTTTTCTATCTGCATAAGATAGGAGCAGATTGCTTACTCAATATCCTCTTTAGACCCTATTTATAATATTACACTGAGCATGTTATTATTATTATTATTATTATTATTATTATTATTATTATTATTATTATTATTATTATTATTGTCGTCTTTTTAGTAAGTGATTCTTTTGGGTTTTGGAGATCCTTTCCAAAACCTACTTTATAATCTAGCACCTTAATATTAATTAGTGTAGCAGAAAATATAGAGCTTTTCGAGGATAAATGAGTCAAAACAAAAATTATTTTCTCTCTCTCCTTTTTATTTTTATTATCGTTTGCTTTTCTGTAGGTAAATTTTATTAAAATAAAATTAGTTTATCATTGATTTCTCAAACCCATAAAAAGCTCAATAACACGTGGCACACATCCATAACTCCATTAGAAAGTAATGGAGCAAAAATCAGGGAGGGCATCCTTTTGAAATTTCCCTCACCAGGAGATTATTTAATTCAGCCGAAGAATTACAAGTGTCCTTGTAGAGTAAGATAAGGTAATTAAGTTGGAGTTTTAGTTGATCAAAGTGGATTGATGTTGACTGGTTATTTGGTTTGAAAGTAAATCAAAGGGTTATTTCGGTGTCATTCAATATGGAATAAGTATTATCAAGATTTTAATATAAAATTTATATTATTATTAGTTAATCTCATGCCGAGTTGGTGGAACGGGAGATCCCAAAGAGGTTGCAGATTCGAAACCTCATGCATGCTTTTTTCAGTCGAGCTCGTCACACAAGATTTACCTATCCAGTATGATTTAGATTGTCCTATCAAGTTATTGCACTGGAGCGGGGTTTACCCAGAGCGTACCTGAAGGATAGCAGTTGCGGATTCCCTAAATTTAAAAAAAAAGAAAAAGAAAGAAAAGAAGAAGAGATAAATATGATTCTAAATTTTATATCAGGATTAGTATCGTTATTTCGGTAACCAATTCAAACGACCCCTAATAGGGTAATTAAGTTGGAGGTTTAGTTGATCAAAGTGGATTGATTTTGACCGATGATAGGGACTCAGATTTTTCATTAGTCCACAAGCCACTATATGTTTTCCACGATTAACCACGAGTATAAGTTAAGAAGATTAGTCTTTAATTATGATGATAAAATAATTAAATAAGGTTGAGAATTCGATGAGGAATTGCTTTATTTGTTTCTTTCTACAATTTATTATGCTAATTGATAAGGTTGGTGAATGACAAAAGAGTTTAAGATTTGATATTCTACTTTACTAGAGGTAATATTTCCAAGTCATTAACACTAGTCTCGCATTAGATCCAAGTAAAAAGACGAAGGATTGAAGGGACTAAAGTAAATAAAGAAAATGAAATATAAAAAGAAGGGAAAAATAAGTAGTTACAGTCAAACACTAACAAGGAGATATTAATGTGCATTTGGTTATAATATACGTAGATAGCATGGTTTGTATGAGTAATTTATTTTGACGTGCCGGCCATTCGTTCATGAAAATATTATTTTAGTTTGTTTCCTCTATTATATATTTTTCCAACTTCATGACTAAAAATTCCTTCTGGCTTCATTGTAACTTACAGCTATTTAGCCAGATATTATCTCCGTAACTCCAAGCTCTGTCGTCTTGGGAGGAGGGAAGAAAAAATTGCTTTTTCGTAATCAATGTTTATAATAGGTATTTAACTTTTACGTACGTACCGAACGTATAGGATTTATTGAACATGATTAAGTTCATATGTTGTGACGCCCAAGCGAATTTTATATTGACAAAATACAAAAGTAATGCTGGATATCGTACAGGATAAAATATGTTATGCTACGTGGCCGTCCAAAAAAGGCACATGTGGAACCTAAGACGGGAGATATCCAAGATCGAAGGCAACTGATCCGTCTGTCACCGGGAAGAATAACGCTCATAAGGATGTAATAAATACTCCTCGCCCGATAGCATTTAATAAGGAATATTGTCATTAAGTATGATTGCCCGTAACAAGGAATTAGACATTTATGCTCACCGTTATATCTTCAGCAATGGCCCTCATAATTGACATTAAAGATGGACACGATCCTAGGACCTCCTTCCCTAGACATAGCTATAAATAGTGAGCTAAACTATCATTGTAAATTGCACGAATATTCTAGCAAACTTATACTACATTCTATTAAAAGCTTAACTACAATTTTATGTTCTTGCTTTTTGATTTCATTATTGTTTTGCCCCGAACCATTGTGTTTCTGCCATTTTGTCTCTATCTCAAGGATAAATATTATATATTTCTTCAATTATCTTATTATATCAGGATCGAATTAATTCACTTGTTTAGAAACCACATATATACTCAACTGTACCGTTATACGGGTAAACAGTTTGGTGCCCGCCGTGGGGCCTAGAAAGTCGTGCAATTAAATTGATCCTTGACTTTTTTACTAACGTGTTTTGATTATTTTGTCTTAGAAAAAATCATAAGAAATAACAGATAATGGTGTTAACAATACGTGCAATCTCGAGATTAGAGGGGATCAACCTCATTTCGAGGACTCAATCAGTGACACCCACCACAAGGGAAATGATGCCACACTGGTGCACGACAGGCAATACCTTTGACATGTTCGAGAGACAACTCCTGATAACGCTGAGGAGGAACATGTCATTGACTCGGTAAAGGTCTTGCAAGAGCAACATGCGGTCATTCTAGATCACCCCACGCGACATGATAAGGTTATGACAAAGTTGAAACAAGCGTTGTCCGGGGCTTCAAGCAATGCAAATAGACGAGAGACGGTTCCTCCCGGTGCTCCTGCGAATCAAACAACGCAGAGGATCGATAACAACACCTCGAGGGGCAAAGTTTGATCCGATGGGGTCGGGGGAGCAGATCCGGCCCCAATAATGAAAACGACCCCTTAAAAATGAACTCTTATGGTTTAGAGGGAAGTGAACGCCTGCATGGACCAAATCCCGGGCGCACCGCCGGTGCTGAAAGGTTTGGACTCAAAGAAGTATACTCAATTGCCAAACATGCCAATTGCAGCACCAGAACTAATTCCAAAGTTATTTAAAATGCCCGACCTGCCAAAGTACGATGGAGCTTCAGACCCTCGGGAGTATATTACCACCTACACAACGGCGGTGAAGGGAAATAATTTAGCTTCTCACGAAACTAAATCCGTTTTGCTGAAGAAATTCGGAGAGACTCTCACGAGGGGAGCCTTGACTTGGTATTCAGTATTACCCGAGCATTCCATAAACTCCTTTTAGATGCTCGCAGACTCTTTCATCAAGGCTCATGATGGGGCTAGAAAAGTACAGGCTTGAAAAGCCGATATACTCAAGATTGCGCAAGGAGAGTCCAAGCTACTATGAGAGTTCGATACCCGATTCTAGAAGAAAGAATGTTGCTCACGGCTGTCCCGGATGAATGGACGCTTGAAGCATTCACCAAGGGATTGAATCCAAGAAGTTCAGACACTTCCCAGAAACTGAAGGAAAGCCTGCTTGAGTTTCAACTAACAACTTGGGCGGATGTCCACAATCGGTATGAGTCAAAAATAAGGATCGAACTAGATGAAGCTGTCCCGGGGGCAGAAACGTCGGAATATTATCAGGTGCTGAGGTATTTCCAGGTTCCAAAAAAGAGGGATGCAACAAAGTCCATAGCGGAAGAGCTTGAGCAAGTTGCATTGTTCGAAGAATTCCTAGAAAGGAAATTCCACTTAGGGATAGGATTGCACCCCAAACTCATGTCTGGCTTTATTGAATTTATTAAATCTAATGCCGATTGTTTTGCAGGGTCGCAGGCAGTTACGACAGGTATCCCGACGGAGGTAGTTGTACATAAGTTAAGTATGGACCCTAAGATTCCTCCGATAAGACAAAAGAAATTCCCTATTGCGGAAGTCGGGAATAAATTCATCAAAGAGGAGGTAACTCGCTTACTTAACATCGGATCAACCGAGAGATAAAGTATCCCGATTGGCTAGCTAATATGGTCGTAATTACTAAGAAGAAGAACAAATTTCGCATGTATGCAGATTATAAAGATATTAATAAGGTGTGCCCGAAAGATTCGTTCCCACTGCCAAACATCGATAAAATGATTGATGCCACGATCGGGCACGAGTTGATGCGTTTCTTCGATGCTTATTCTGAGTACAACTAAATTAAGATGAAATTGGAGGATTAGGAAAATACTTCGTTTATAACAAATTTCGGTACATATTGCTACAATGTGATGCCCTTTAGGTTGAAAAATGTCGTAGCCACTTATCAGTGACTCGTGAGCAAGATGTTTGAAAATCAAATAGGAAAAAATATGGAAGTTTATATTGACGATATGCTCGTTAAGTCTTTGAATGCAGGTGATCACCTTAAGCATCTGGAAGAAACCTTTGATATCCTAAGGAAGAATAATATGAAGCTTAACCCCGAAAAATGTGCGTTCGGGGTCAGATCTGGCACATTCCTGGGATTTTTGGTATCACAAAGGGGCATTGAGGTAAACCTCGATAAGATAAAAGCCATAGAAGACATCTCGGACCAACTGTCAAATGTGAAGGAAGTCCAAAGGCTCACGGGAATATTGGTAGCTTTGAGCAGGTTCATTTCCCGATCATCAGAAAAATGTCATCATTTCTTCGCACCGCTCAAAAAGAAAAATGATTTGGAACGGACCCCAGAGTGCCAACAGGTTTTGAGGTATTTGAAAAGGTACTTCTCAAGCCCTCCATTACTTTTAAAACCAAAAGAAGGTGAAGCGTTTTTAGTCTACCTCGCGGTCTTGGAAGTTACTGTAAGTGCGGTTTTAGTCAGTGAGGACGAAAGTACGTAACCACTCATTTATTATGTTAGTAAAACTTTAACGGGAGAAGAAACTCGCTACCCACATTTGGAGAAACTAGCCTTAGCTCTCGTAGTCGTTGCTCCGAAGCTAAGACCCTACTTCCAATGTCACCCGATAGCCATGATGACCACTTTCCCTTTGCGAAACATCCTTTACAAACCTGATCTCTAAGGTGGATTGGCCAAATGAGTGAGTTCAGCATAGAATATAAACCGAGGACTGCAATTAAGTCACAAGCCTTGGCTGACTTTGTGGCCAATTTCAGTTAGGGATTGTTGCCTTTGGCAACCAAAGAGGCAGTAATGGTGTCAGAATCGACATCAGGGGTTTGGACCTTATTTACGGATGAAGCTTCCAACGTAAAAGGGTCCGGACTTGGTATAGTATTAATCACACCTTCAGGGGAAACCCTAAGGCAAGCCATCAGAGCGGTTCCTTTAACTAACAATGTAGTAGAGTATGAAGCTTTGATTGCAGGACTCGAACTGCCCGTGGACTTGATTCTGAGGTTAACAAAATCAAATGTGACTCACAGCTATTGGCAAATCAGGTCTACGGGATCTTCGAAACCAAAGAGGAGCGCATGCAACAATACGTGGTGTTGGTCTAGGCTCTATTGGCGCAATTCTGAGATTGGTCGATTACTCATATCCTGAGGGAAGGTAATGCAAAAGCAGACGTATAGGCTAATCTCGAATCATCGACATAACTAAAAGGATCAGGATCTCGAATGGTAGTACAACTGATGAACTCGATCATAGATACAGATGATTATTTTGAGGTAAATACGACTAATTTGGTCTGGGACTGGAGGAATGAAATCATCGATTATCTCGAGAACGAGAAGTTACCTGAAGACCCCAAAGCATCTTGGGTGTTGCACATCAAAGCGGAATGATATAGCTTCTTCAAGGCCTGCTGACCCAATACTAGGGACATCCGAAGTTGATTACATCATGCGAGAAATCCATGAAGGGACATGCGGCAACCATTGGGGCGTGTATTCCTTAGTACATAAGTTGGTAAGGGCAGGATATTAAATGCCCCGCATAGAACAAGATACCAAAGACTTCGTACGAAAATGTGATAAGTGCCAAACGTTGTGCTCCATTGGTGCATCAACCAACAAAACCTTTACATTCGATTTAGTCCCCGTGGCCATTCATAAAGTGGAGGACGTACATCATCGGACCTCTTCCACAGGATCCCTAAAAGGTAAGATTTATTTTAATTTTGATTAATTACTTTTCTAAGTGGGTAGAAGCAAGTCCTTATCAGAAGATCGGGGAGCATGAAGTGGTGGATTTCTTATGGGAAAATATAATTTGCAGGTTTGAGATACCAAAATAGATATCCTGTGATAATGGGCCATAGTTTATTGGCATATTGCTACAATGTGATGCCCTTCGGGTTGAAAAATGCCAGAGCCACTTATCAGCGGCTCGTGAACAAGATGTTTAAAAATCAAATAGGAAAAACTATGGAAGTTTATACAGATGATATGCTCGTTAAGTCTTTGAATGCAGGTGATCACCTTAAGCATCTGGAAGAAACCTTTGATATCCTAAGGAAGCATAACATGAAGCTTAACCCCGAAAAATGCACACTCTGAGTCAGCTCTAGCAAGTTTCTAGGTTTTTGGTATCACAAAGGGGCACTAAGGTAAACCCAGACAAGATCAAATCCATCGAAGAAATATCGGACCGACTATCGAACGTGAAGGAAGTTCAAAGGCTCAGGGGGAGATTAGAAGCTTTGAGCAGGTTCATTTCCCGGTCATCAGAAAAATGTCATCATTTCTTCGCACCACTTAAAAAGAAAAATAATTTTGAATGGACCACGGAGTGCCAACAGGCCTTGAGGGATTTGAAAAGGTACTTGTCAAGCCTTCCATTATATTCAAACCCAAAGAAGGTTAAGCATTGTTAGTCTACCTCACGGTCTCGGAAGTTGCGGTAAGTGCGGTTTTAGTCCATGAAGACGAAGATACGTAATCTCCCATTTTTTATGTTAGTAAAATTTTAACGGGAGAAGACACTCGCTACCCACATTTGGAGAAACTGGCTTTAGCTCTCGTAGTCGCCACTCGGAAGCTAAGGCCCTACTTCCAATGTCACCCAATAACCATGATGACCACTTTCCCTTTGTGAAATATCCTTCACAAACACAAGCTCTCGGGCAGATAGGCCAAATGGGTCGTCGAAACGATTGAGTTCGACATAGAATATAAACCAAGGACTGTAATTAAGTCACAAGTCTTGGATGACTTTGTGGCTAATTTCAGTCCGGGATTGCTGCTTTTGGCAACCAAAGAGGCAGTAATGGTGTCAGAATCAACATCAGGGGTTTGGACCTTATTTACGGTTAAAGATTGTAAAGTAAAAAGGTACTGGCTTGGTATAGTACTAATCACGCCTTCGGGTGAAACCCTCAGGCAAGCAATCAGAACGGTTCATTTAACTAATAATGAAGCAGAGTATGAAGCTTTGATTGTAGGACTCGAACTGGCCCTTGGACTTGATTCCGAGGCTAACGAAATCAAATGCGAGTCACGGTTGGTGGTAAATCAGGTCTACAAGATCGAAACCAAATAGGAGCGTATGAAACAATACGTGGTAAAGGTCTCGGCTCTGTTAGTGTGATTCCATGAGTGGCCAATTACTCATATCCCGAGGGAAGGTAACGCAGAAGTAGACACATTGGCTAACCTTGGATCATCGACATAAATAAAGGGATCAAAGTCCGGGATGTTAGTACAATTGATGAACTCGATCCTGGATACAAATGGTTATTATGAGGTAAATACGACTAATTTGTTCTGGTACTGGATGAATGAAATCATCGATTATCTCGAGAATGGGAAGCTACCCGAAAAACCCAAAGCATCCCGAGCGCTGTGCGCCAAAGCGGTGCGATAGGTCAATTTTATAGAAAATCTTTTCTAGGCCCGCTGACCCGATGCTTAGGAGACATCTAAAGCTGACTACGTCATGCGAGGAGTCCATGAAGGGATATGCGGCAACCATTCGGTGCAGATTCCTTAGTACTGAAGTTGATAAGAGCAGGATATTATTGGCCTCGCATAGAACAAGATGCCAAAGACTTTCGTACGAAAATGTGATAAATGCAAATGCTACACACCACTGGTGCATCAACCAGCAGAACCCTTACATTTGGTTCGGTCCCCATGGCCATTCATGAAGTGGGGGATGGACATTATTAGACTACTGCCACTGGCTCCCGAAAAGGTAAGATTTCTTTTAATTTTGACTGATTATTTTTTAAGTGGGTAGAAGCAGGTCCTTATCAGAAGATCGGTGAGCGCAAAGTGGTAGATTTTTTATGGGAAAATATAATTTGTAGGTTTGGAATACCAAAAGAGATAGCGTGTGATAATGGACCATAATTTATTGGTACAAAAATCACAAAGTTCCTTGAAGATTTAAAAATAAAGAGGATCATATCTTCACCCTATCATCCGAGTGAAAACAGTCAAGCGAAGTCATCGAACAAGGTGATTATACAAAACCTCAAAAAAGGTTGGAAGCGGCTAAAGGTAATTGGCCCAAGGAATTACCTGGAGTGGCATACCGAACAACGACCAAATCAAGCAAAGGAGAAATTCCCTTTTCCCTTGTGTACGGTGCAGAAGCTTTAATTTTGGTGGAAGTAGGGGATCCCACCTTGAGATATTTCACAACAGATGAAAAATGAAAAAAGAAAGTAATGTTAGTCAACTTGGAGCTACTCGATGAGGGTAGGGACTTGGCGCATGTAAGAATGGCAGCCCAAAAGTAGAGAACGGAGCGGTATTATAATCTAAGAGCCAACCTCCGTTATTTCAAAGTAGGAGACTTGGTCCTAAGGAAAGTAACTCAAAACACTCGGGAGCACAACGTAGGTAAACTAGGTCCAACTTGGGAAGGCCCCTGCCAGGTTTCAGTTGTCATTGGAAAAAGGTTCATATGAATTGGAGAATTAAAATGGGGAAATGTTTCCCAGCAATTGGAGCATGGCGCACCTCAAAAAATATTACTACTGATGAACATCACCCGAATTGAAAGTATGTAATGCACTCTTTTTTCCTTCATTCAGCTTTTGTCCCAATTGGGTTTTTCTGACAAGGTTTTTAATGAGGCAGAAACAGAAAGCATACTACAAAGAAAGCTTCCACAACAACAATAACAAGGCACACAAGCAAAGATCCACTCCGCAACGTTTAGATAGTCGTTGGCTCTATAGCAAAATCCCATCGGGAAATTAGGTTTGCTATAAGACAAAGGCTATCCGACTGTTCGCAAATGCAAACCATTAAAGGATTGTTAGATAGTCTTTTGCTCGATAGCATAAATTCCTAAGGGGAAGCAAAGTTTGTTACCGAGCATAAGATTGTCTAGTAATTCATTAATGGGATCTTCGAAGGTGCAAGAATTCCACTGTTCCAATTCGCATTCGAACACTGGGGGGAACGATATAAGGATACAGAAACAATAATTGCCACATCGATCGGGAAACAAAAAATCGGAAACATAACTATATCATCGAGACCGTGGACTGCGGACAGCCCTATATAAACAAATTGTACAAATTAGCCACAAGTAAGGGAAATTTCTTTTTAGCATAACGAATGCTTATGCACTTTTTGAAAATAGAAGGAACAAAATTAAATTAAATTCTTTCGTTTTTACCTTTTTTCTTGTCTGGACGATGAATTAACTTTGTCATTTAAAATTTAAACAAGTACTTCAAAAGCTTGTGCCATTTTGAACAGGAGACGTCCTTTTCAAGAGCACCGTAAACATAAGATGACCCTCTCTTATAAAAACCCTCACGTTAAAGAGTTGGTTTCGAAAGAATTTATACCCTCAATCAAAATGCCTTCGTGAAAAAAACACCCGAATCTGTATACAAAAGGACGCAAAAAGTAAACTTGCGTAAATACTTATAAAAACCCTCACGTTAAAGGGTTGGTTTTGGAAGAATTTATGCCCGAAATCAAAATGCCTTCAGGAAAATATACACCCGAAGCCGTATACGAAGGATGTAAAAAGTAAACTTACGCAAATACTTATCAAAGACCTCACAAAAAAGGGTTGATGCCCAGAGTGAAAACGCTTTTGGGGAGAATACACCCAAGGCTTCACATAATAAGATGCAAACAAAAAACACTTGCACAAAATTCTTAAGCAAAAGGAAGAAAATGCAAAGATTAAAGACTTGCATGAATATTCAAACAAAAGAAAGACTCAAACAATACTTGAGCAAAAAGATATTTTTATTTACAATAACATGTCAAAACGGTATAGATACAAGAATTGAAAAAAGAAAATAAAAGCTAAACTGTAGTATCTTCGGAACAAGGAGGAAGAGAAGTGTCCACGCCTCCTGGGAGAAGTAGGTAGATCCACTGATAGCTTAACATTTTGGTCTTCACTATTCTTCTTCCGTTCCCAAAAAACTCAGAACCGGAACCAAAAGGACCAGGAGCATCAGACCTTGCCGGGAGACCACTTTTAGCAGCTAACTCAAGCTCACGGACCTTTGCAATTTCAGAATCAAAGTCAATGATACCAACTTTGGCCTATTCCAAGGTTTTTCTCCTCGTGTTGTACATAGCATAAGTTTTCTCAACAATGTGGGGGAGCCTCTCGGTGCTTTAGTTCTTCTTTGAGTCAGTTTACCTCGGTAGAAAGGCTTTCCTGGGTGGATCTAACTGATCTGAGACTAATATCAAGGTCACAGACAACTGAACTAAAGAGCCTATTATGATCGATAGTTTTACTGCACTTCTCCTCCAGCTGGGCATATTTTACCCCTGCAGCAGCAAATACATCAATTTTGGAATTCAAGGATGCCTCCAAATTATTCAATCTTTTGGCGAAGGTAGCCTCACGATCAGATGTAGCAAGAACGACATTATGAAATTCAACCCATTTAGCTTCAAATTCTTCAAATTGATCCCTAAATAGGGCGATCTCTTGGCTAAGAATTTCTACCTCTTGCTCACTTTGCTGCAACCGAGCCTCCAATACAACAACCTCAGTGGCCTTGGCTTCTAGTTCTGAGAGGCGAGCAAAACTTTGCTCCCGCTCTACCAAAAGCTGATCCCATACAAAAGTAATTTCTTCCTTCTCACAAATCAACCTCTGAAAGCCCACAGAAGCAATAAAGTTGGACTACAAAGCAAGAAAGGTAAAATTGAGGATACGTACAAAAATAAAAGAAATAACAAAGGAAGAAAGAAATGTACCGCTACGACATTGTGCATGTCGTTGTTCAACAAACACTCTATTGAGAGTGCCTGAATCATTTCTCAATATTTCTCTGAAGCCAAAGGCTTCATATAAGTAGCAAGCTCTACTAACTGGGATAGCAAGTTGCAACTGGTAGAGGCCGAAAGAGTAACATTCCTCCTCCTTTGTGGATCATCAGAAGGGAAAACATAAGTTTTCCCATGAACCAATGAACTGGGGGACTAGGATAGAGGAATACCTTCTTCATGTTCAGGTGCGGCCGGTGGAGATGATGTAGTAGTTGCTGGTGGAAGAGTAGTTGAAGATGGAAATGATGTATCAGTTGCTAGTGTTGGTGAAGATAAAGATGAAGCTGATGGAGTTGATGTAGTGCTGGTTGTTGGATGCTCGCCAACTAAAGACGGTAGGGACTCGGTACTCAGCCTCGCAGTACTAGGCACAACAATTGGAACCCAAAAATGGGATTTGGCATTTTTTACTAAATCAAACTTCCCCAAAGTGCCGAAACGTCGTCCTCAGTTGGTGTAACTAACTAAATAGATGAAGCATTCTATTGAGTTGATGATGAATGTCGCCTTTTGTGTAGAGAAGCTTCATTATAACGAGCTTTTCTATCATCGTCGATCATTACAGTGTCTATGACTGGACCGGGAGGAGGGCTAGTGATCACAATATTTGGAGACAACTCGAGCACAATAGTCTTCACACTCTTATTCTTTTCTCCGTCCATGAAAGAATGCCTACTTTTTGGCTGCTTGTTCTTCGGCCGAGGACTCCGTACTAATACACATGTGCCTGAAGCAGGCCAGGAGACACCTATTTGAGTAAGCGCCTTTAGAATCTACCTTGTCGCATCGGTAGGATCAACCAAGACGTCTTTCTCGGGGATAGCAACATATTCCGCAAGTTGACTTGATTTCAAGAAAAACATAGAAGAGGTCAATCAATTTCCTTACATAAGAAGTTAAAACAAGGTTAGTCTGAATTACCATGATTTTTGGCCTTTCACTCGTATTTGATAGACAACTCTTTCCTCGTATGGGTCTTGGGCGTAGTGATGTCCAAGATCTTTTGGACCCATTGGCCCAAGCCTTCGACCATAGGCGGAACCTATCGGGTTGGTGAAACAAGCATAGAATAAAGGATCAATACAGATATGGAAGAATCCCTAATCAACTAAATATTAGACAAAAAGATTACGAGTGCGATTCCACACTTCTGGAAAGGATGAAACTGTTGCCGGAATGATATCGTCGGTGGCAACTTTAATGAACCGTTCCATCCACCCACGGTCATTGTCGTCATCCATGCTAGATAATAGAGTATGGTGACCACGCTTATAGAGGTTTATCATTCCCCCGCGGAATATCTTGGGTGAATAGAGATTCATCACATGAGATAAAGATAGCTCCTCTCCTATTTTCTGGCACAAACGTTGAAGGCAGGAAACTTCCCTCTATACAGAAGGACTTACATGTGCCAAACACATCTGGTAGTGGAGGTAAAACTCCACAATAATAGAATCAAGCTCTCCATTCAAAGAGAACACACCCAAAGGAAAGGGATACATGTAAAAGTATATAAAACCCTCCTTGGGTAGGGTCACTCACTCTGATAGATCAAGAGCAATAATATCCAAACCATGTCAGCAGGCTGCTTTCATAGCAGGAATGCTAGAAGGACGGATGGAAGAAGGATACCTACTGACTGCCCATGTACGATGGTTGGCAATAGGAAATTTCTCTTCAAAGTTTTTTATGGTAACAAAATTTCTAGGGATGATGGATCCCACTAGTGGAGGAGTAGAGTCCTCGGCCTTGTTCTTGTTCTTTGAAGAACTAGTACGCTTTGAGAAAGAAGCCCTTGTATGGAAGAAGGAAATGGTTTTTTCTTGAAGAGAATTAGGGAAAATATGAAGAGCAGGATGAAAGTCTAATAAGGGAACCTTGGAAAATCATGGAGTATAAGGGAGAAAGTTGATGCATATAAGCAAAAAATTTGGCAGCTAAATTCTTGGCCATGATTACCTCGATAATCGGCAAAAGCTATGTTTAATCATGGGGTAACGCATGTTCGGGGCATTAAATGCATAAAGACGTGCGTCTAATCAACCGTCGGAAGCCTTCAGAGGGAGTAATAATAATTCCCATCAAAAGAATGTTTCTACCAATTTTTCGGTAACACAAAATTATGTCACTGGAAAGTACAGGGACTATCTGCATAGGATAAAATATGCTATGCCAGTGGCCATCCAATAAAGGGATAGGTGGAACCTAAGACGGGATATCTAAGACCGAAGGTAACTAACCCGTATGTCACCGGAAAGAATAACGCTCATAAGGATATAACAAAATTACACGTCCGGTCGCATTTAATAGGGAATATTCCATGTCATTAAGTATGATTGCTCGTTACAAGGAATTTGGCATTTATGCTCACCGTTAAATCTTCATCAAAGACCCTCATAATTGACATTAAAGAGGGACATGATACTAGGACATCCTTCCCTAAACATAGCTATAAATAGTGACCTCAACTATCATTGTTGTAAAAACCCGGTCGGTGATTTTAAGAATTAATGCCTTGATCCCCTATTAACTGCTTTTTTCGTGTTTGTTTCTGCTATTTTGAATTTTCGGGATATTTTGCTTTGCGTTTCGGAGTGTTTTGGGATACTTAGTCCAAAAAGAGAGCTTAAGCTTTAGAATTTGGACCATAGTCGGAGCAGTATGAAGACGGCCTCGGAATAGAATTCCGTTAGTTTTGTTAGCTCTGTTGGGTGATCTTGGACTTAGGGGCATGTTCGGATTGTGTTTTAGAAGTCCGTAGCTTATTTAGGCTTGAAATGCCGAAAGTGTAATTTTTGAAGTTTCTAGTTCGATAGTGAGATTTTGATATCGGGGTTAGAATGGAATTTTGGAAGTTGGAGTAGCTCCGTAGTGTTGAATGTGACGTGCTTGCAAAATTTGAGGTCATTCGGACGAGGTTTGATAGACGTTTTGATTTAAAGTGTAATTTGAGAGTTTTGGAGTTCTTAGGCTTGAATCCGATGTTAAATTGGTGTTTTGATGTTTATTTGAGCATTCCAAGAGTTGGAACAAGTTTGAATTATGTTTTAGGATTGGTTGTCATGTTTGGTTGAGGTCCCGGGGGCCTCGGGTGTGTTTCGGATGCTCAACGGACCATTTTTGGACTTGGAGAAGGATCATATTTTTGCTTGTTTTCTGTTGCAGACTTTTCTTCATCGCAATCTTGTGAGGAGGCTCATTATCACAAAGGATTAGATGAGGCAGAGGGGATTTTATTCTACGCGATCGCGGGAAAAGGAGTGTGAACGCGTAGCATTGGCAGAAGTTGAATCGCGAACACGTGGGCTACGCTGCGCTCGCGAAGAGGAAGAAGTGAGGTAGCAGAGGAGTGGAAGTTGCTCTTCGCGATTGCGTGAGGTCAACTGCGATTGCGTAGAGCTAAGAAGTGCATCATCGCGATCGCGTAGGGACTAATACGTTCGCGTAGGATTAATTTGGGAGTGTGATGATCTAGCTGTTTGTCTTAAGAATTAACACCCCGATCCCCTATTAACTGCTTTCCCCGAGTTTATTTCTGCTATTTTGATTTGCCGGGATGTTCGGTTTTGAGTTTCAGAGAGTTTTGGGACTCTTAGTCCCTAAATAAGAGCTTAAATGTTGGAGACTTGACCCTAGTCAGAATTGTATAAAGACAGCCTCGAAATGGAAATCTGATGGTTCCGTTAGCTTTATTGGGTGATTTCAGGCTTAGGGGCGTGTTCGGATTTTGTTTTGGAGGTCCGTAGCTAATTTAGGCTTGAAATACCGAAAGTTGAATTTTTTAAGTTTCCGGTTCGATAGTGAGATTTTGATCCGAGGTCAGAATGGAATTCTGAAAGTTGGAGTAGTTCTGTAGTGTTTAATGTGATGTGTGTGCAAAATTTTAGGTCATTCGGACGAGGTTTGATAGACTTTTTGATTGAAAGCGCATTTTTGGAATTTTTGGAATTCTTAGGCTTGAATGCAATGGAAAATAGGTATTTTGATGTTGTTTTGAGCATTCTGAAGGTTGGAACAAGTTTGAATGATGTTTTAGGATTGGTTCGCAGGTTTGGTTGAGGTCTCGGGGGCCTCGGATGTGTTTCGGATGCTCAACGGGTCATTTTGGAACTTAGAAAAATTGCAGAAAATTGCAGCAGCACAGTTCTGGTTTCCTTTTTTGCATTCGCGAGTGGGGTCTCGCGTTCGCGAAGAGGATCTGCCGCTGGGGGAGATTTAATGCTTTGCGTTCACGAAGCTGAGAGGTCTTATACTTATGCATTTGCGATGGTGTTCCCGCGTTTGCGTAGGAGGAGGAGATTGTGCATCGCGTTCATGACTAGGGCATCACGTTCGCAATGAAGGAAAGTTAGACCAAGCAAAGTTGTGCTTCGCGAATGTGAGGATTCTTCCGCATTCGCGAAGAAGAAAATACCTGGGCAGAATATAAAATTTCAAAATCGAGGGTTTAGCCATTTTTATCAAAACTTAAGCTTGGGAGCTCGAATTTGAGCGCGAGATTTTGAGGAATTTTCAGAGATATCAATTGGGTAACGATTCTTAACTCCTTTTTGCTTGTAACCCATTAATCCAAACATGAATTCATTATTTAATTTCGGATTGTAGATGAAAATTGGGGAAAAGTTGGAAGAAAGTTCTTAGACCTAGAATTCGACTTTTGATTGGGACTTTGACCTTAGATTTGGATAATTTTGGTATGCATGTACTCGGGAGAGTGTGAGGATTCTGAAAATATAAATTTTACCCGATTCCGAGATGTAGGACCGAGGGGCATTTTGGTTATTTTACCTAATCTCGCGTATTAGCTTTGAATTTCTTTGTAAATTCAGTTATTTGAAGTGTTATTTACATTATGCAATTGAATTGAATAGATTTGGGCCATTTGGAGCCGAGTACTCATTGCAAGAACGTGGTTTCAGGTTGATTTTGAGCCGGTTTGAGGTAAGTGGTTGGTCTAACCTTGTGTGAGGGACCTTCCCCTTAGGATTTGGTATATTTGGTAATTGAAATGCCTTGTACGTGAGGTGACAAGTGCGTATTTGTGCTAATTGTTGGAAATCCGGTTTTCTTTAAGTAATTACTAGTATGTTTCCTTTCCTGTTTTTATTACTTGCACTATTAAGCCTGTTGTAATCTTAGGAAAGCATGTCTAAGTGACTTAGTTGCTTTACTTGCTCAACCTGCCTTACCTGAATTCTGTGCAGCATGCTAGGCTAGAATCACTTGTTGCCTTAATATGAAATTTTGTCATTTCTGTATTTTCTTGTTGCTGATGTGTATTTATTTTGGGACTACGGATATGGGATTCCGGTAGCTCCCCCTTATCTGTTTATTTTGGGACTACGGATGTGGATTCCGGTAGATCCCCCTGCACAGTTATATGGAATTACGAGAATGCACCTGGTAGATTCCCCCAATACTGGGTATTTACATTTGGGACTACAGAATGGGATTCCGTTTGATCCTCGCGCACTATGAGTTGGACTACAGGACAGGATCCCGGGAGATCCATTGGATATGTACATATGGGACTACAAGACGGTATCCTGGGAGATCCTCGGTTGTTATTTTAGTGCTAAGTCGTATTTCTTTCCGTGTTTTTCCTTGTCTCTGTAATAATTGTTGTTGCCCTTTTTATATCATGTGTTACTTTTACTGCTGTATTTATTTATACTATTATGTTTTACACTGTCAAATTTATACTTTATTTAACCTCAATAGGGCCTTGACCTTCCTCGTCACTACCCGACCGAGGTTAGGCTTGGCACTTACTGAGTACCGCTGTGGTGTACTCATGCCCCTTCTGTGTATGTTTTTCATGTGCAGATCTAGGTACTACGACTCAGTCCTACCACCCCTGAGGCGAGGCGACTGCTCCTGCGACTTCGAGGTATATCTTCCACCTCCGCAGACCGAGGAGTCCCTTCCTATTCTAGCTTTTAAACATTTGCCCTTTTGTATTTCTTTTCCTTGTTAGATATTCTGGAGTTAGAATATTGTGTAGTGATCCTTAGCTTGTGATTCATGGGTTTCCGGGTCTTGGAAGTATGTATTGGTTTGAGAGTTAAATGTTGTGTATGTCGAGCGACACTTTTAAACACTGTTTTATCACTCTTCATTCTGTTTTAATTTGTTTTTTTATTCCGCACTTTGGTTATCTTCCGCAATTTAAGCTTACCTAGTCGTAGAGGACTAGGTGCCATCACGATGGTTCACGAAGGGCGAACCGGGATTGTGATAGAGAGTTAGTGAAGTTTCTCTTCGCGATCGCATGGGAGTTTCCGCGATCGCGATTAAGGTCGCGTCTGGGCAGAACATAAAGTTCAAAATCGAGGGTTTTGAGTTCATATCATAAAATTAAATTGGGAGCTCGGTAGAAGACAAATTTTGGAAAGATTTTCAGAGGGAGTTTGCGGGTAATGATTCTTAACTCCTTTTTGCTTATAACCTATTAATCTAAACATGAATTCATCCTCTAATTTCAGATTTGGGGTGAGAAATTGGGGAAAATTTTGGAAAAGTTCTTAGACCTAATCTTTGAGTTTTGATTGGGGATTTGACATGGGATTTGGATAATTTTGGTATGGTCAGATTCGTGAGTGAATGGGAATTCATAATCCGTAACTTTTACCCGATTCCGAGACGTGGGGCCAAGGGACGTTTTGGGCAATTTTCTTAATTTTGCGTGTTAGCTTTGAATTAATTAGTGGAATCAGTTACTTGAAGTTATATTTGCATTATGTAATTGATTTGAATAGATTTGGTCCATTTGGAGTCGAGTACTCGTGGTAAGAGCGTGGTTTCAAGTTGATTTTTGAGCTGGTTCGAGGTAAGTGACTTTCCTAACCTTGTGTGGGAGAACTCCCCTTAGGATTTGGTATTATTGATATATGAAATGCCTTGTACGTGAGGTGACAAGTGCGTATATGTGCTAATTGTTGAAAATCTTGTTTTCATTAAGTAACTATAACTGTGTTTTCTTCTCTGTTTATACTACTTGCAATTTAAGCCTACTGTTAGCTTAGGGAAGCATGTCTAATTGATTTAATTTTTTTACTTGCTCAAACTGCTTTATTTGAATTATGTGCAGCATGCTAGGTTAGAAATACTTGTTTACCTTGGTATGAAATTTGGATTTAACTGAATATTCTTCGTATTGCTGCTGTGTGTTTACTTTGGGACTACGGGACGGTATCCCGGGAGATCCCCCTGCATGTTTACTTGGGACTACAGATTTGTATTCCGTAGATCCTCCTACACATTTATATTGGAAATAAGGGACTACACCCGGTAGATTCCCCCAGTATTGGGTATTTATATTTGGGACTACGGATCTGGATTCCGGTAGATCTCCGTGCACTATGAGTTGGACTACGGGACGACACCCAGGAGATCCACTGAATATTTACATTTGGGGGCTATAGGACGGTATCCTAGGAGATCCCCGATTGTTATCTCTATGTTTAAATGTATTCCTTCTGTGATTATTTTGTCTCTGTTATAGTTGTTGCTACTCTTATTTCCCTGTGTTACTTTAATACTGCTTCGTTTCCTTATATATTGTTGTCTATGACCGGTAGGGCCTTGACCTTCCACGTCACTACTCGATCGAGGTTAGGCTTGGCACTTACTGGGTACCGCTGTGGTGTACCATGCCATTTCATGCACATGTTTTTCCCGTGTGCAGATCCAGGTTCTTCGACTCAGCCCTACTATCCTTGAGGCGAGGTGATTCTTCAGAGACTTCATGGTATATCGTCTGCGTCTGTAGACCGAGGAGTCCCTCTCCATTCTCTCTTGTAGTTATAGCCCTTCTGTATTTACTTTTGTTTCGACACTCTGGAGTTAGACACTTGTAGTTATTCAACAACTTGTGATTTCATGAGATTCTAGGTTTTGGGAAGTTGTTTAGTTTGAGCGTTATATCTGTATATGCAGAGCTGCATTTTAAACCTTCATTATGTTTATTCCGTAGTTTTTATTAGTTTTATCTGTTGTTTTCCCTTTTTCGAAATTGTTAGGCTTACCTAGTTGTAGACACTAGGTGCCATCACGATAGTTCACGGAGGGTGAACTGGGGTCGTGACAAGTTGGTATCAGAGCTCTAGGTTCATAGGAGTCATGAATCACAAGCGTGTTTATTAGAGTCTCGTGGATCGGTATGGAGACAGGTGTACTTATCTACGAGAGGCTATGTAACTGTTAGGAAAATTCCACTTCATTTGATTTCCTTGTCGTGCGAGATTTTTGATATCACAATTCTAAACTTCTGTCTTCTATTCTATTACAGATGGTGAGGACACATGCTACCAGAGATGATCAGGTACTCGCGCCCCCTACTAGAGCCGTCAGAGGTCGGGGCCGGGGTAGAGGCCGAGGATGCGCACGTGGTGTAGCTAGAGCACCCGCGTGAGCTGTCACCGAGTTTCCACCAGTAGTTCCAGCTGGAGTCCAAGCACTTGATACGCCTACTGCTACTACTACTCCAGCTCTCCAGGAGACTCTTGCACAGTTCATGAGCATGTATACCACTCTGGCTCATGCAGGGTTGCTTTCCCTTGCTGCAGCCACATCTCAGACCGGGGGAGGAGCACAGACTCTTGCCGCCCGCACTCCTGAGTAGTGAGTGCATGTTGATCAGGTCCTAGAGATTATTCCTGTACAACCTACAGTCCCAGATCAGCCCGAGGACAGGGCAACGACTTCCGAGGATGAGCAGCGGAGGCTTGAGAGGTTCAAGAAGTACAAGCTTCATGTATTCAGTGGTCTAGCATCAGATGATGCATTGGGATTTCTAGATGAGTGCTACCGTATCCTCCGTACCATGGGTATATCAGGATCGAGTGGGGTTAAGTTCATTACCTTCCAACTTCGAGGAGCCGCCTATGAGTGGTGGTGTACTTATGAGTTAGACAGTACAGATGAGGCAGCTTCCCTGACTTAGACTTAGTTTCAGATATGTTCCTGAGAGAGTATGTTCCTTAGTGCCTCAGGGACGCATGACGCTCAGAGTTTGAGCATTTGCGCCAGGGTGCTATGACTATCTCGGAGTATTTTGTCTGTTTCACTAGCTTGGCTATGCATGCACCATCTTTGGTTTCTATTGTCGTGAGAAGGTTCACCAGTTTATTGAGGGGCTCATTCCCAACATCAAGTCTAGCATGGCTCGTGAGTTGGAGATGGATATTTTTTATCAGCAGGTGGTGAGTATTGCAAGGAGAGTGGAGGGTATGCATGCTCGAGATAGAGAGGAAAGCGAGGCCAAGAGGTCTCGAGAGTCGCGCCATTATTCTGGTGCCCGTGCTCCAACTGTAGTTCATCATGGTAGGGGCTATATAAGCCGCCCCGTTCATTCAGCTCTTCCAGTAGCCAGTGGTATTCCAGCTCCTCCTAGGCCTCAAGAGCCTTATTATGCACCTCCAGTATCTAGTGCGCCTCCTGCGCGGGGTGCTTTCAGTGGTCAGTCTAGCAGACTTGGACCGAGCCAATCACAACCACTACATCCTCCCAGAGCTTGTTTTGAGTGTGGTGACACATGCCATATGGTGAGGGATTGCCCCAGACTTAGAAGGGGTGTACTTCTACAGACTTCTCAGTCACAGTGTGCCCCGCAGAGTTCACAAGCTATGGTTACAGTACCAGTTGCTACCCCACTTACTCATCCAGCTAGAGGTGGAGGTCGGAGAGGTAGAGGTCGCCCTAGAGAGGTAGACTAGGCCAGATATTATGCCCTTCCTGCTCGTACCGAGGTTGTCGCCTCCGATTGTATCATCATAGGTATTGTCCTGGTTTGTCATAGAGATGCATCGATTTTATTTGATCCAAGCTCCACTTATTCTTATGTGTCTTCTTATTTACCCTACATTTGGGTGTATCTCGAGATTCTTTGAGTTCCCTATTTATGTTTCTACGCTTGTGGGAGATTCTCTTATTTTGGATCATGTTTATCGGTCGCGTGTGGTTGTTCTTAGTAGTTTTGAGACCAGAGCTGATTTATTATTGCTCAGCATGGTAGATTTTGATGTTGTCTTAAGCATGGACTGGTTGTCGCCCCATTATGCTATTCTTGATTATCACCCCAAAATCGCAACGCTGGCCATGCCAGGTATACCGCGAGTAGAGTAGAGAGGTACCTTAGATCATATTTCTAGTAGAGTTATTTCATTCCTTAAGGCTCATCGTATGGTTGAGAAGGGGTGTGATGCATATCTAGTTTATGTGAGAGATGTCAATATTGATACCTCTACAGTTGATTCAGTCCCAGTAGTACGGGATTTTCTTGATGTGTTTCCAACTGATCTTTCGGGCATGCCGCCCGATAGAGATATTGATTTTGGCATTGATCTGTTGTCAGGCACTCAGGCCATATCTATTCCTTCGTATCATGTGGCCCCTCATGAGTTGAAGGATCAGTTACAGGAATTGCTTGATAAGGGTTTCATTTGGCCCAGTGTATCACCTTGGGGTGCTCCTATCTTGTTTGTGAAGAAAAAGGATGGTTCTATGCGTATATGCATTGATTATTGCCAGTTGAACAAAGTTACAGTGAAGAACTGTTATCCTTTTCTCCGTATTGATGATTTGTTTGACCAGCTACAGGGTGCACGAGTATTTTAGATTGACTTGCGTTCAGGTTACCATCAGTTGAATATTCGGGAGCCAGATATCCCGAAGACTACTTTCAGGACATGGTATGGTCATTACGAATTCCTTGTTATGTCATTTGGGCTGACTAATGCCCTAGCAGCCTTTATGTGTTTGATGCACAGCGTGTTCCAGCCATATCTTGACTCGTTTGTCATTGTCTTTATTGATGATATTATGGTATACTCCCGGAGTTAGGAAGATCATGAGCAGCACCTAAGGACAGTGCTTCAGACTTTGAGAGAAAAGAAGTTATATGCAAAGTTCTCGAAATGTGAGTTTTGGTTGGATTCTGTGGCATTCTTGGGCCATGTGGTGTCGAGTGAGGGGATAAAGGTGGATCCAAAAAAAGTAAAAGCAGTGAAGAGTTGGCCCAGACCATCCTTAACTACAGAGATCAATAGTTTTCTTGGCATGGCGGGTTATTACCGTCGATTTGTTGAGGGGTTTTCATCTATTGCATCCCCTATGACCAGGCTGACTCAGAAGGGTGCTCCATTCCAGTGGACGGAAGAGTGTGAGGCGAGCTTTTAGAAGCTCAAGAAAGCTTTGACTACAGCCCCAGTATTGATATTTCCTACAGGTTCGGGGTCTTATACTGTCTATTGTGATGGCTCGAGGATTGGCCTTGGAGCGGTATTAATGCAGGACGGTAGGGTGATTGCCTACGCGTCCAGGCAGTTGAAGGGTTATGAGAAGAATTATCCTATACATGATCTCGAGTTGGCTGCTATTGTTCACGCCTTTAAGATCTGGAGTCATTATTTGTACGGTGTGCCTTGTGATATTTATATTGATCACTGGAGTTTACAGCATCTGTTCAAGCAAAAGGATCTTAATTTGCGTCAGAGGAGGTGGTTAGAGCTACTGAAGGACTATGATATCACTATTTTGTATCACCCGGGCAAGGCCAATGTGGTGGCCAATGCTTTGAGTCGTCGGGTAGAGAGTTTGGGGAGTTTGGCTTATTTACCAGCAGCGGAGAGGCCCACGGCGATGGATGTTCAGGCCTTAGCCAGCCAGTTTGGAGAAGGTTAAGGTGATTCAGGATAGACTCCATACAGACCAGTCTAGACAGAAGAGTTACGCGGACCGAAAGGTTCGTGATGCTTCCTATATGGTTGGAGAGCGGGTTCTACTTCGGTTTTTGCCTATAAAGGGCGTTATGCGATTTGGGAAGAAAGGGAAGTTGAGTCAGAGATTTACTGGTCCTTTTGAGATATTGAGACGTGTTGGGGAGGTTGCTTATGAGCTTGCCTTACCTCCCATCTTGGTAGGAGTTCATCTGGTATTTCATGTTTCAATGATCCGGAAGTATCACGGCGATCCGTCACACGTGTTGGATTTTAGTTCACTCTAGTTGGACAATGATCTATCTTATATTGAGGAGCCGGTGGCGATATTGGATAGGCAGGTTTGGAAGTAAGGTTAAAGAATATTGCATCACTGAAGGTTCAGTGGCAAACTAGCCTGAACATGATGGTATAATGTATCAATAAATAACAACAAAGACTGAGATATGATTATGGAATGAATGTGACTGAGTACGAAATATCAATAACAACAACAAGTCAACAGCAAAAAATGACCACTATGGGTCCCAGCAGTACTAGCATGATCTCTAGCATGATTGATAGCTCAATTACATTATCACATGAGGAAAACACGGATATCAACAAGATAGGACTAGTATACAGTGCCATAAAATTGACCAGGTCATAATTCTCACGGTGCACACCCGCACACCCGTCACTTGGCATGTGCGTCACTTCAATGCCAATCACATATCACATAATTTGGGGTTTTGAACCTTTAGAACGAAGCTTAAAAGTGTTACTTACCTCAATCCGAGCAAAATTCTACTCCAACAGTCTTTTTTCCTCTCAAATCGGCCTCCAATCAGCTGGTCGAGGAGGCGACCTAGGAGATCGAGTAGGATATGCGCAGCCATTACCCTCATCTTTTTACTACTTCAGGTATGTCTCTATGCTCGTTCGAGGATGAACAAATATTTAAGTGTAGGAGGATGTAATGACCTGGTCGGTCATTTTAAGAATTAACGCCTTGATCCCCTATTAACTGCTTTTCCCGTGTTTGTTTATGCTATTTTGAATTGCTGGGATGTTTTGCTTTGAGTTTCGGAGTGTTTTGGGACACTTAGTCCTTAAAAGAGAGCTTAAGCTTTAGAATTTGGACCATAGTCGGAGCAGTGTAAAGACAGATTCGGAATAGAGATCTGCTGGTTCCATTAGCTCTGTTAGCTTCGTTTGGTGATTTTGGACTTAGGGGCGTGTTCGGATTGTATTTTGGAGGTCCGTAGCTTATTTAGGCTACAAATGCCGAAAGTGTAATTTTTGAAGTTTCCGGTTCGATAGTGAAATTTTGATATCGGGGTCGAAATGGAATTTTGGAAGTTGGAGTAGCTCCGTAGTGTTGAATGTGAAGTGCTTGCAAAATTTAAGGTCATTCGGACGAGGTTTGATAGACTTTTTGATCGAAAGCATAATTTGAGAGTTTTTGGAGTTCTTAGGCTTGAATCCGAAGTTAAATTTGTGTTTTGATGTTGTTTTGAGCATTTTGAATGTTGGAATAAGTTTGAATGATGTTTTAGGATTGGTTTGCATGTTTAGTTGAGGTTCCGGGGACCTCGGGTGTGTTTCAGATGCTCAACGGACCATTTTTGGACTTGGAGAAGGATCACAGTATTGCTGGTTTTCTGTTGCAGACTTTTCTTCATCGCGATCACGTGAGGAGGCTTGCGATCATGAAGGCTTAGATGAGGCAGATGGGATTTTGATCTACGCGATCGCGGGAAAGAGAGTGCGAACGCGTAGCATTGGCAGAAGTTGAATCGCGAACGCGTGGGCTATGTCGCGTTCGCGAAGAGGAAGAAGTGAGGCAGCTGAGGAGTGGAAGTTGATCTCCGCGATCGCGTGTGGTCAACCGCGATCGCGTAGAGCTGAGCAGTGTGTCATCATGATCACGTAGGGATTATCGCGTTCGTGTAGGGTTAATTTGGGAGTCAGTGAAGTTGCTCTTCGCGATCGCGTGGGAGTTTCTGCGTCTGGGCAGAACATAAAGTTCAAAATCGAGGGTTTTTAAGTTCATATTACAAAATTGAATTGGGAGCTCGGTAGGAGACGAATTTTAGAAAGATTTTCGGAGGGAGTTTGCGGGTAATGATTCTTAACTCCTTTCTGCTTATAACCTATTAATCTAAATATGAATTCATCATCTAATTTCGGATTTGAGGTGAGAAATTGGGAAAAAATTTGGAAAAGTACTTAGACCTAATTTTTGAGTTTTGATTTGGGGATTTGATATCGAATTTGGATACTTTTGGTATGGTTAGACTTGTGAGTGAATGGGGGTTCATAATCCATAACTTTTACCTGATTCCGAGACGTGGTCCGGGGGACTTTTTGGGCAATTTTCTTAATTTCACGTATTAGCTTCGAATTATTAGTGGAATCAGTTACTTGAAGCTATATTTACATTATGCAATTGATTTGAATAGATTTGGGTCATTTGGAATCGAGTAATCGTGGCAAGAGCGTGGTTTTGGGTTGATTTTTGAGCCGGTTTGAGGTAAGTGTCTTGCCTAACCTTGTGTGGGGGAACTCCCCTTAGGATTTGGTATTGTTTATATATGAAATGCCTTGTATGTGAGGTGACGAGTGCGTACATGTGCTAATTATTAAAAATCATGTTTTCATTAAGTAACTATAACTATGTTTTCTTCCCTGTTTATACTACTTGCATTAAGCCTACTGTTAGCTTAGGGAAGTATGTCTAATTGACTTAATTGCTTTACTTACTCAAACTGCTTTATTTGAATTCTGTGCAGCATGTTAGGTTAGAAATACCTGTTTACCTTGGTATGAAATTTGGATTTAATTGAATATTCTTCGTGTTGCTGCTGTGTGTTTACTTTGGGACTACGGGACGGTATCCCAGGAGATCCTCCTGCATGTTTACTTGGGACTACATATTTGTATTCGGGTAGATCCCCCTGCACATTTATATTGAAACTACGGAACTGCACCCGGTAGATTCCCCCAGTACTAGGTATTTACATTTGGGACTACAGATCGGGATTTCGGTAGATCCCTGCGCATTATGAGTTGGACTACGGGACGACACATGGGAGATCCACTGGATATTGACATTTGGGGACTACAGGATGGTATCTTGGGAGATCCCCGGTTGTTATCTCTATGTTGAGTTGTATTCCTTCTGTGATTATTTCGTCTCTGTTATAGTTGTTGCTACTCTTATTACCATATGTTACTTTAATACTGCTTCTTTTCCTTATATATTGTTGTATATGACCGGTAGGTCCCTGACTCGTCACTACTTGATCGAGGTTCGGCTTCGCACTTACTAGGTACCGTTGTGGTGTACTCATGCCCTTTCCTGCAAATATTTTCCCCGTGTGCAGATCTAGGTGCTTCGACTCAGCCCTACTATCCCTAAGGCGAGGCGACTCTACAGAGATTTCGAGGTATATCTGTCGTGTTCACAGACCGAGGATTCCCTCTCCATACTCTCTTGTAGTTATAGCCCTTCTGTATTTACTTTTGTTTAGACACTTTGGAGTTAGACACTTGTAGTTATTCAACAGTTTGTGATTTTATGAGATTCCGGGTTTTGGGAAGTTGTTCAGTTTGAGAGTTATATTTGTATATGCCGAGCGGCATTTTAAACCTTCATTATGTTTATTCCGCGGTTTTTATTAGTTTTATCTATTGTTTTCCCTTTTTTTGAAATTATTAGGCTTACCTAGTCGTAGAGATTAGGTGTCGTCACGATAGTTCACGGAGGGCGAACTGGGGTCGTGACAATTGTAAAGGACATGAATTTTCTAGCAAACTTATATTACATTCTATCCAAAGCTTAACTACAATTTTATCTTCTTGCATTTTGATTTCATTATTATTGTGCTCGGAAGCATTGTGTTTCTATCATTTCGTCTCTATCTCAAGGCTAAGTATTGCATATGTATTCAATTATCTTATTATTTAAGGATCAAATTATTTCACTTATATAGAAAGTACGTATAAATTCAAATGTACCGTTTTATGGTTAAATATGTAAATAATTAAAAAAATATTGGGCTCTTGTGATGTGTTTAAAAGTCGTGCGAGCCTAGATCCAAAATAAGCAATATCATTAGTGGGATAGGTTGTTACATATGTATTTCCAATTTAAATTTTTGTAGATCTTAAATTTTTGTATTTGATGCAAATACCAAATAAGTATTTTCTTCATTTCATGGATGAAGGGCACAAGAAAGACTAAACTTTGATTTAATTTTTTTATAGAAAAAACATGAGGGAGAAGAGAGCAGCTTAGATTAATCATAGCGGGAATAAAATTTTATCCAGTGTCATTTTTTTTGCCAAATTTTGCCCGATTCTTAGCCTTATCTTTTTGATAAAATTAACCTTAGAGTAAAGAAAGTCAACTGGATAACAGTAACTACAAAACTTTGAAATTATAAATGTGTATTACTAATTAAACATGATTAAATTCATATGTATTTCTAGTTTGATATATGTAGCTCGTAAGATATTTTTGATTTGATCCAAATATCTAATGCGTATTTTCATGGATGGAGGGCATATGAAAGACTAAACTTTGAATGATACTTTAAAAGGAATTTTTTTTTTTGAAAAAAAAAATGAGGTGGAAAAGAGCATCTCTGAATACTCCTAACGTGAATATATATATATATATATATATATATATATATATATATATATATATATATATATATATATATATATATATAAACTTTATATAATTAATGTATAATCTATATATACTGGCTAGGAAAAGTAAATAATGAATCTAGCTGACTATTTGTGTAAAGACCTGTTGGCACCATAAATTCTATGGCTAATAATTTGAGTAGTTCACTCTCAAAAGAAAGAAAGAAGATGACTTTGTTTGATACAAACAAGGAAGAAAATCATAAGAAGTCAAAGTCTCATTGTATACTTCAAACCAATCACAATCATCCACTGAAGGGCCACGTGGATGCATCTGGGATGTCCATTTTATTTAATAAATAATGTGCTGGAAAATGTTTGAAGTCCCCAGCATCTTCTAGAAGGAAATAACGGATGATTAGTCATGTATATCTGGTTTTACATTTTGTATAGATTCCTTTAGTTTGTTATTTTAGACTCAATTAGAAATAAACACCTATATAGGCCAGTTAGGCAATTCTGTATTTTTCCTTCTCAGTAATTTGTATATATAGGATATTGTACACTGAATACAATCATCAAAATACAAGAAAACACTTCCTATATTATATAATTCCATCATGATATCAGAGAAATAGGACTCGGTCTCTAGTTTTTCTCTTTTTCATCTTCTTCATTTTGTTTTCTCCAGCATCCTTCTTTCTTTACTTTTCTTCCCAGTTCAATTCTCATGGCGCCTGCAACTGATGATTCCTCAGTCAGTTCTCTAATAATCCCTGTTTCAGGTACTTCTGCTCCAGTGAATCCATCACTGATTAATCACACCCTTATTATCTCCATCCTTCAAACTCACTTGGTATGGTGTTGGTTCATACCACATTTGATGGAAAATGTTATAAGGGATGGCGTCGTGCAATTGTCATTTCCCTCTGAGCCAAAAACAAATTAGCTTCATAGATGGCAGCTTCACTCAGCCTGACCTTTCTGATGCTCTTTTCAAACCATGGAATCGATGTAACGACATGGTTATCTCGTGGATCTTGAACTCCCTATCCAAAGAAATCGCAGAAAGTGTTTTATACTCCAAAACTGCTAAAGAAATTTGGACTGAGTTAGAGGATCATTTTAGACAGTCAAATGGAGCTCAACTCTATCATCTACAAAAAGAGTTGAGTGACCTGATTCAAGGTAACTTAGATATCCCAGTGTATTCTACTAAAATCAAAAGGATTTGGGATAAACTAGATGCTCTTAATACCTGTGACCATTGCAATTGTGCTTGTTCTTGTGGAGGCAAGTCAAAAACACTCAAGTTCCTTCAGGATGGTCGGTACATTCAATTCCTTATAGGCCTCAATGAGATCTACTAAGTTGTACGCATCAACAGCTTAATGACCTCTCCACTACCTAGTGTGAATCAGGTATATTCTTTGCTTATTCAGGATGAGAAACAACATGAGGTGTATATAAGCCAACATCCTGGTGGATATGCTTTTCTAGCCATAAATCAGTAGGGATATGTACAAAAATCAATAAAAGCATACATGAAATGCAAAAGTTCCTTTGAGGCCAATAAATCCAACCTATTCTGTAACTACTACAAGAAGCAAGGATACACCATTGATCAATACTACAAGATCATTGGTTTTTCCTCATCTTTTAAGTTCACCAAATCCAGAAAATATCAAGGGGGAGCTCACAACAATCAAACTATAACCTCAGAAGATCATGGAGTGGTATGTGCATGAATGGAGACTGAATCTACAAGCAAAGTCATTACACAACATCAATTTTCTCAACTTTTTAGTAACTACAACAAGTGAAGATGGGACAACAAGAAGAACAAGTTTCTGAAGCCAATACCACTACTAACTGTGTTGGTATAATACACCCTCACACCAATCCAATATCTTGTTTTTCTCATATCAATTCTGTATATTGAATCTTGGATTCTGGAATAACAGAACATATGACTTATGATTACTATATTCTTTTTAATGTCAGACCATTATCTAAACCAATATATGTGAATCTCTCTATCTCTCATAGAGTCAGAGTTTATGAAATAGGTAGTGTTCATGTTTTTTCCTGATTTAGTTCTAATCAATGTCCTATAGGTCCCTGATTTTAGATTTAACATTCTATTTGTTCATAAACTCACCAGATCCCTCAATTGTCTCTTACTCTTTACTTCTTTTGTTGCAATTTTACAGGCCCCTTCAATGAAGAGGCCAGTGGTTCTTGGTAGAGTTCAAGATGGTCTTTATCTACCCAATCATGTTCCAAACAAGCATGTTCTAGAGCTAGTTTCTAAGTTTGAGTTTACTTGTAATAAAAGCAATGATAGTCTAGCTTTTCATTCAGTTTCTAAATCAATTTCCGATGTAAGCCTTTGGCACATGAGGTTAGGGCATATGCCATTATCTAATATGAAAAATATTTCAAGTTTTCATCATTTCTCTGTCTCTAAATTTCCTGATCCTTGTGATGTTTGTTTTAAGGCTAGACAATCTAAATTACCTTTTCAATGTAGCACCATTTCTATTGCCTCTATGTTTGAACTCATTCACATAGATACTTGGTGACCATATAAACTACCAACTCATGAAAGATATAAATACTTTCTCAGTATAGCAGATGACTATAGTAAAACCACTTGGACCTATCTTCTTAAAACTAAGAGTAATGGTTTCTATATGCTACAATCTTTCTTGGCAATGGTTCACACTCAATTCAATGCATGAGTTAAAACAATTAGATCATACAATGCACTTGAATTAGGAACAAGTTCCTTTACCTCTGATTTTCTTTTTGCACAAGGTATATTACATCAGACTACTTGTGTAAACACACCATAATAAAATGGTGTTGCTAAACAAAAATACAAGCATCTTCTTGAGACTTTCAGGGCTTTATTATTTCAATCAAATATTCCAGTTACCTATTGAGGAGATTGTTTATTAACAACTACATTTTTATTAATAGGTTTCCTTTCAAAATTCTCAATTTCAAATCCCCTTATGATTCTATTTGGCAAGAAACCTTCCTATGAGCTCCTTAAAAGTTTTAGTTGTATCTGCTATGTCTCCACTCAGTCTACATACAAAATAAAATTTGAACCTAGATCCACTAAATGCATTTTTTGGGGATACTTTGGGAAGAAAGGCTATAAAGTCCTTGATCTACATTCCAAGAAAGGTTTTGTTTCTAGGAATGTAGTATTTTTTAACACATTTTTCCATTTTCTACTCAACCTCCAACCACTCCTCTATTTACTATTGTTTCTTCTGATTCCCAGGATCTCCCTACTACTTCTTTAGCCTCACCAATCCCTTCTAGTCCTACCATTCCTTCTACCCCTGTGATATCTAATCCTCCTCATCCTCCTATCTCATCTCTTACTCCTTCTTTCAACTTTGTCTTCCCTCTCCTCATCTTCCTATCATTAAGTCTCCAATTATCATGTAACATGCAGAACAAGCTTTTAAATCAACCAGAACACATAACCCACTAGCCTAATTAAAGGATTATGTCCATAATTCAGTTTATTTGGCAGATGTTACTCATTCATGTTTGGCAGCTTTAGTTAATCCTGTTACATTGCTTATTTCTGCTCTATCTTCTTCAAATCAAGCACTTTTTCACTCCATCTCACACATTACAGAACCTACTCATTTTTCTAAGTTGTATTTCACCCCAAATAGCAGAAGGCTATGGCTAAGGAACTTCAAGCTTTGGAATCAAATGGCACTTGGGAAGTTGTTGAATTGCCCAAAGGTCAGAAATCTTTGCCTTATAAATAGGTCTATAAAATCAAATATCGCTCAGATGTGAGTGTTGAAAGGTACAAATCAAGGCTTGTTGTGGGGTGAGGGAGGGGGTACACAGAAAGAAGGTGTGGATTTCAATGAGACTTTTTCTCTAGTTGTCAAAATGACCACTGTGAGGTGACTCTTAGCTATTACTATAAAGACGGATTGGAAATTGTTTCAATTAGATGTTAATAACGCATTTCTTCATGGAGACCTACAAGAAGAAGTTTAAATGAAGTTTCCTGCAGGCTTATTACCCCAGTCCTAACCATGTATGCAGATTAAAGAAGTCTTTATATGGGCTAAAACAAGCCTTATGACAGTGGCATGCTCGGCTCACTGCATCCCTCAATTTCAAAGGCTATTCTCACTCACTTAATGATTACTCATTGTTCTTTAAGAGGTCAGATTCTGGTATCACTATCTTAGCAGTCTATGTCGGCGATATTTTAATCACATGTAATGATCCGACAGAAATTGAACTACCTAAAAGATTTATTAATCTAGAGTTTCATTAAATATCTTGGTGAAGCAAGTTATTTTATTTGAATAGAAATCATTCAAGTAAAGCATGGGTTAATTGTTAGTCAAAGAAAATTCACCTTAGATCTTCTCTCTGATTTTGGATGTACTAAGTTGAAACTTGTCAATTCTCCTTTGGATCCATCCTGCAAATTGAGTGCTAATTCTGGAGAGCTTCTTTCTGATCTAACAATATTATACTGGAGACTCATCGGCAAACTCAACTATTTAACACATACTCAACTGAACCTTTCTTATGCAGTTGCAGTCTAACATCTAAGTCAGTATATGCAGCAACCTAGGCGTCCCCATTTTGATTCCGCATTACATTACTTAAGATACCTTATATCTACACCAAGTTTGGGCCTTTTTATGAATTCAGCCTCTTTTCTTCACCTTTTCGCTTTTTGTTACTCCAATTGGGGATCTTGCAATGATTCGCGCCGATCGTCCAGTGAATTTTTTTTCCAGTTTGGGTGGATCTCCTATTTCTTGGAAATCCAAGAAACAACCTTCAATCTCCCTATCATTAGCTGAAGTAAAATATTGGTCAATGCGGTGTGTTGTCGCCGAAATTACTTGGCTTCTTCGCCTACTCTTCGATTTATCTGTCACCCCTTCGCTTTCGATCTCTCTTCATTCCAATATCAAAGTCGCTATCCATATCACAAAAAATCTAGTATTTCATGAGCGGACGAAGCATGCTGACTTGGATTGTCACTTCGTCCTTCAACAATTCCTTGCCGAACTTATCTCTCTCTCTCTATTTTTCTGTCGTCGTCTCAGCTCGCCGACATATTTACTAAACCGCTTTCTAGCCCTTAGCATCACATGATTGTCGGCAAGTTGGGTGTGTCTTCTACCCCCTCCAACTTGAGGGAGGATGTTGGCACCACAATTTTGTGGCTAATAATTTGAGTAGTTCACTCTGAAAAGAAAGAAAGAAAGAAGATGACTTTGTTTGAAACAAACAAGGAAGAAAATTTTAAGAAGTCAAAGTCTCATTGTATAATTCAAACCAATCACAATCATCCACTGAAGGGCCATGTGGATGCAACTGGGATGTCCATTTTATTTAATAAGCAATGTGCTAGAAAATATTTGAAGTCCCCAACATCTTCTAGAAGGAAATGACGAATGATTACTCATGTATATCTACTTTTGCATTTTGTATAGATTCCTTTAGTTTGTTATTTTAGACTCAATTAGAAATAGACACATGTATAAGCCAGTGAGGCAATTTTGTATTTTTCCTGCTTAGCAATTTGCATATATAGGATACTATATACTGAATACATTCATTGAAATATAAGAAAACACTTCCTATATTCTCTAATTCCATCAAGACCCCTCAAGAAAAGTGAAAATGGCGTGGGATAGTCACTATTTAAGGTGGTATTTATTTTTTATCCAGCAATTCTAATGTTGAGCAAAAGTAGCTACTACTCTATTAAAATTAATATGAAAAGATATTTTTACCCATTCTTCCATAGAACCGGAGCCCCGACAATAGCTGTTTAGAGTTTGTTCATTTTGTTTCAAAGGAAGATTGTTGTGTCGCTAATGGCTTTTCGTCTCATAGGGTAAGTTGGTTTCAGCCTAGCTTTTGGTATATCCTAAGGCTTGTTTGATCTCTGTCTCAATTTTTGGGGAATTTTTAAATTTTTGGTTTGGGTAGAAAACAAATGGCTGCTGGTGCTAGTAGGGATTTGCTTGGAGCACCAACAACACAAATCAAGTTCAAAAGTTAAGGACATGTAGTCCTGAAGTCCTGAACTTAGAGTTCCAAGTTCAAAAGTTAAGGACATGTAGTCCTGAAGTCCTGAACTTAGAGTTACAAGTTCAAAAGTTAAGGACAATAGGTCCTGAACTTACCGTTACAAGTTCAAAAGTTAAGGACAATAGGTGCTGAACTTACAGTTACAAGTTCAAAAATTAAGGACAATAGGCCCTGAAGTCCTGAACTTAGACTAACAAGTTCAAAGTTAAGGACAATAGGTCCTAAACTTAGGCTAAGAAGCCCAAAAGTTAAGGACAATAAGTCCTGGACTTACAGTTACAAGTTCAAAAGTTAAGGACAATAAGTCCTGAAGTCCAAAACTTAGACTAACAAGCTTAAAAGTTAAGGACAATAGATCCTGAACTTAGGCTAAGAAGCCCAAAAGTTAAGGACAATAGGTCCTGAACTTAGACTAACAAGCTCAAAAGTTAAGGGCATTTTGTCCTGAACTTACAGTTACAAGTTCAAAAGTTAAGGACGTGTAGTCCTAAAGTCCTGAATTTAAGTTCAAAAGTTAAGGACATGTAGTCCTGAAGTTAAGTTCAAAAGTTAAGGACATGTAGTCCTGAAGTCCTGAACTTAGAGTTCCAAATTCAAAAGTTAAGGACATGTAGTCCTGAAGTCCTGAACTTAAGGTTACAAGTTCAAAAGTTAAGGACATGTAGTCCTGATGTCCTGAAGTTAAGTTTAAAAGTTAAGGACATGAGTAGAAGAGTATTTTCGTCCAAGAAGTTAAAGTTTATTAAAGCAGTGGCTAAAGACTAAAAGCATTTTAAACAGTGGCTTAAAAGTAAATATATGTGTTATTAGTGGCTAACAGTGCACGTCCCCTCAAGAAAACCAAGTGCTTACGGACCCATTTAAGGATCCACCAACGCCTGGGTATGAAAGACACAAACAAAATACATATTTTTGTTATGGTAGTCGATTGATTTGAATCCGTAGATCTTATACTGGTATACAAAAATGATTAGTCTGATAATAATAAGTCAGTTAAACCAAAATTACTCTGGCCCATTTCAAGGTAAAACTATGGGCTTGAATATAGACATAGTAGCCCTAAACAAGGTAGCCAATCAAAAGACGACCAACTACGGACTTGTCAAAAGTATTTGGGCCAAGATATATGGGATCTTTACATAAATAGCCGGCTGGGTTCATTGTTTATTTTACTAATCGATATATATATATATATATATATATATATATATATATATATATATATATATATATATATATATATATATATACACTAATCGATATATATATATTATACTAGTCTCTATGTACGTGCGTTGCACGTATCTCTTGCTAACCACTAAAAGAAAGATGAAAAGCATTTTCTTCCTTATATTCAAAATTACAGTTTTATCTAACTCTAAACATTAGATATTTTTGTGATTTTGTCTCAAAATATATCCATTTAACCGACGATTTTAGAAAGACAATGTCAATGTCAACCAAGTTACAATTTTAGAAATTAAGACAATATCATTGTACCTTTTTGATTGTCAAGTTATTCTTCCCTGACTTTTTTTTACTCCATGATGTAAGTTTGTAATTTGTACATCGCATAATTATGTCTTTGTTCCTCATCATCTTTGTATGTACATATTTAGAGTGAATAAATATTTGACTGTTCAGCTTGGTGTAGAAAGGTTTTAATCTTCGAAATAAACCCGGTAAGTCTCTCTAGCTTATTCATAGTAAACTTCAAATACTAATGGTCATTATAATTTTATCCTACATGAATAGTTAAATCCTAAAAATAATTTACTAATTTGGAGATTTATTCTTATAGCCTTTTCCATCATTTTATTTTTCCCTTGGTCCTTAAAGTATGATTTCTTTATTTTTCCTCAACTTTGCGACCAAATTTTTTAATACAACAATGTAAAACTTTTCCTATAAATTTCAGCTTCATCTAAAAGTTCAATTGTCCACTATCGTCTCATCTTCTTAGAACGTATAGAACATCATATTTTGAGAATTAATTAATGAAAATAAAATACTTCACATTCAACTTTAGATTATGGACATTTCTTACATCTTGTCTTAATATATGTCAATTAAGTAGTGTTTTAGAAAGATAATTTCAATTTACCCTTTCGATTATCAAATCATTACTTTATGTAAAAAAAAAATTGTTTCAAGATATTTTCGTTGTCTTTCTTAAAGAAAAGAAATGTATATCCGTAAATCTTGTAATTGTGCGTTTCTATTCTCTGTTTGATGTAGTTAAAAAAAAAAAAAAACTTCATGACCTGCATATAAAAATCTAATGAAATATGTGATATTTTAAATTATTAATTATAGGTCAGCTTAGTTGTAACATACCAGAGGAGAATGATTCGCTGTCTTTTTTTTAAATTTTTTTTGGTTATAGGCTAATATTAGTTTATATGGAATAAATCAAAATCTCATATATTTACAAAAAAAAAAAAAAAAACTAGATCTCATACAAATTGGAGAACGAAATATATGAACCATGTATATTGTTGTCGGAAAAAAAAGAGCTACTATCCTCTCCAAGTATAGTAGCAGTCCATTAAGTCCAAATAGAATTGTACCCAATATCAACTTTGTAGGGATGTCGTATCTATAGTTTAAATTAGAAAGGAATTTAACTCTTCGATAATATATAATTATATCCTTAAATTATATAAATATTTAAGGGCATAAAAATCAATCAATATTTCAGGAATAATTTAGTCGTTCAACATTTAGCATAAAATATTTGTACTTTTATAATAACTAGTTTCTATGAACGTGTGTTGCACGTTAATACTGTGTCAATTAAAAACATACGCAAAAAGAAAAAATTATTTGCAAAAACGCAATTGGTGTTGTGTAATACGTCACAAGTCTGAAAGAATAAAGTGGTGGTATGCTAATATTGAAGACATTAGCAAATTAACCAACAAACTCAGTAAGAAGCTTTAGTCATTAAAATCATTGCAAACTAATTTTTTTTAAGCAATTTTCAGAACATTTTAAAAAAATGTTGCTTGAAAGTGTTACCATGTGAAATTTTACGAATATATGTTGAGTATCCCGAGTTTTATCAATGTGTAATTTTTAGTAAGCCATAAGCCTTCTTGTCACGTGCTACCGATTAAAAGAGGCAAAAAAAATGAATTTTTGTATGATGTTGCTTCTACTCTTATAACAGAGGATGAAGATTCATCTATTTGTAGCTCAAAGTTAAAAAAAAATTTACAAATAAAGTCATGAATGGTCATTGTCGTACATATATGTGAGCGGAGATTCTCTTTATCAACCAAAAAATCAACTTTTCCCCACGATCAAGAACCTGCAAGTACATGATTTTCGTTAACAAACTATATGTAGCTAGCTAGAGCTATGTTATAAAATGTTACAACTTACAATCACATTCAGAAAATGTTAAACTTGACTTTTGATCTTGCCCGCTTCCATACACGTATTCATATATGAGATTTCCTAACTACTATCACCATTGTGTTCGAGGACCAATTGAGCTAGAATAAGAGCCACATCACCTCTTATAATTATTTGGTATTCTTACACGAAGTAATAAATCACTAAATATTGGATATTTTCTTGCTTTTATAATATTTGTTAACTTAATCTTTTCAATGATGTCATTAATATAATTCTATAAAGAATATATTTACCCTCTTTTATTCTTGTTAATTTAAAAAATACTTGTAGTACTTGATGGGAGTCACCTTACAAATCTTCTTTGATAGGTAGCAGAATTCATCTAAAGCTCTAATCTTCTTCCCTAAAAAGATTATTCTTTAGATGGAATTTGATTTTGCAAAATAAATTATTTTAAATTTTGAGTCTTACCTAATTTCTTTTGGCGAAAAATTGTGATAACTCATATAAATAACTATTTTTAACTGTCATAATATTTGAAGAATGATTTCCGTTTGAATTTTCAGAAGCCAAAATCTACTTTTTGATCCATATAATATAATCATTAACCTATGAGTTCAACCAAATTCAATTTGTAAAAGTAATTAAATTTAATCTAGTCTTACTTGTTGCTTTGTCTATTCAATATTATTAGGCACGTGAAATATGTTCACGCCATTATTATAAAGTCTTGTGCCAAAAATAAGTTTTAACATTATGAAATAAACTAAAGAAACAAATAAGTTTCTTTTTTTAGTTGGATTAAATCAATTTGAATGATTAAAATCGATAAATCAGAAAACTCTCTCTCTCTCTCTCTCTCTCTCTATATATATATATATATATATCTTGACAGTGTAAAAGTTTGTAGTTTAACTTTTTATAACGTGTTACTTATATTATTTTTACGGTTTCTAAATCAGGTTGCTAGAAATCTATTATTTTAAGTAATTTTACCTATCTATTTTGCAAGTGATGAACACATGAATTTTCTATTTTCATCTAATTAATAGTTTCACGTAAAAATACACAAGAATATCAACCTTATATATCTCGTTTGATAAAGGGCACTTTTAATCCAAACTATTGTAGTCCTAACTATTAGTTTTCGAGATAATAATTTTTGTAAAACTCAAAGTTCTAAAGTGTTGTTGAAGTTCCAACTTATTAAATTGTAATAACCATTAAATTGAGCTTAATATTAATGTTAAGTTGAAATAATCAATTGGTAAATCTATACAATCTAGTTATAAGACACACCGTGAATTTAGAAAATGTTGTCCGGAAAGAAGTTTTGTTATTGCAAAAGCTATGTTGCAATCAATGTTTGCAGTTACAAATTAGCAAGAACATAATTTTCTGCAAAAACATATGAAAAAATAACTCAAAGTAGATACCAAGGCCAAAATGACAAACGTACCGTGCAATCAGAAAAAAAAAAAAAAAAAAAAAAAAAACTTAAAGACACGAAATTAATATGTATACTTGTGAATATTTTGACAGATATTTGAATTTGCATGTCCATAAAGCTATAATAATTGAGTTGACTTACATATTTATTGAGTGTAGCAGATCCCTAAAGTTATTTGTATGCTAAGACAAAACTTCCTTGAATTCAATTACATGTCTCATTGAAGTAGAAGACTCCATGTTATTTATTTTCTAAGATAAAACTTTTTAATCGGCATTTTTGTCATTGACATAAATTTATGCGAAGATATAATTCATCTAATTTTTAAAAAAGTGTTAAAAGTCGTCAAAGTTAAAGGGTTATTAATATAGGCGAAAGAGTTTTTGTTAGTGGACTTCAAATAAAGGTAATCACGTAGGATTCCTAACGTGTAGTATTATGTCCTAAAACTAATAGGATTACAAGGCTAATATCTAGAATTTTGGTTATGTCCTTTTATTGTGAGTTATTAGCTTAATATTATAAGATTATTTTTGTAAACCGATATTTTATTCATACTTTTATAATAATATAGATAGATAGATAGATATAAATAAATAAATAGATAGATAGATAGATTATTTATACATAAATTATACATCGGTTGACTATTTTTAATTTAATCGATTGGTTAGACGGCTATTTTAGTTTATTCTTCAAAACGAAACATTTGTATAAGAAAACCCAAGCCCGTCGATGTTCAAACCAACAATTGGGCTATCACGTTATAATAACGGATTTTTATACAAATAGTTTAAGCTTCTGGCGGAGGTGGACGGTCATTCAATTTTTCACTATAGCAAATAATCACGTAAAAATGGCATGTAGTAGCCACTATTGAAGGTGATATTTATTTTTTATCCAGCAATTCTAATATTGAGCAAAAATAGACACTACTCTATTAAAATTAATATAAAAAGATATTTTTACCCTTTCTTCCATTGCTTTTCTTCTCAAACCCTCGCTTCTCTCTGAACTCGGAACTCCGGTTGAGATGGCTTCGTCGTTGGCAACAAAATTCAAAAGCTTTTCTCAAAGTTAAAATTCTCAGTTCTCAGTTTTGTCTGGGTGATTGGGCGGAACTGAAGTTTGAGAAGAAGTAGAATAGTCAAAGAGATTCAAATCTCCATGCTCCTAGGAGCCCCTGTGCTCTCATTTCATTTTCCATATAAATACGTATTGGGTGTCATTTGTTGACAAGTGTGAACTTTTGGGTTGGTTGTTACTTTCTGAAATTGTACTCTTATTCTCTTTAGATTTGTAATTCTTTCAAATTTAGTAGAAATGGAATTTTTTGTTGGAAAAATAATTTGGAGTACTTAATTTAGAGTTACAAGCACAAAAATTAAGGACAAGTAGTCCTTAACTTAGAGTTACAAGCATAGAAATTAAGGACAGGTAGTCATTAACTTAGAGTTATAAGCACATAAATTAAGGATAAGTAGCCCTAAACTTAGAATTACAAGTTCAAAAGTTAAGGACATTTGGTCCTGAACTTAGACTAACAAGCTCAAAAGTTAAGGACAATAGGTCTTGAACTTACAGCTACAAGTTCCAAAGTTAAGGACAATAGGTCCTGAAGTCCTGAACTTAGACTAACAAGCTCAAAAGTTAAGGACAATAGGTCCTGAACTTAGGCTAAGAAGCCCAAAAGTTAAGGACTATAGGTCCTGAACTTACAGTTACAAGTTCAAAGGTTAAGGACAATATGTCCTGAAGTCCTGAACTTAGACTAACAAGCTCAAAAGTTAAGGACAATAGGTCCTAAACTTAGGCTAAGAAGCCCAAAAGTTAAGGACAATATGTCCTGAACTTAGACTAACAAGCTCAAAAGTTAAGGACACTTGGTCTTGAACCTACAGTTACAAGTTCAAAATTTAAGGACATGTAGCCTGCAGTTAAGTTCAAAAGTTAAGGACATGTAGTCCTGAAGTCCTGAAGTTATGTTCAAAAGTTAAGGACATGAGCAGAAGGGTATTTTCGTAAATACATGTGTTATTAGTGGTTAATCGTGCACTTCCCCCTCAGGTAAAAATGGCGTGTGGTAGCCACTATTGAAGGTGATATTTATTTTTTATCCAGCAATTCTAATGTTGAGAAAAAATAGCCACTACTATAATTAAATTAATATAAAAGATATTTTTACCCTTTCTTCCATTTCTTTTCTTTTCAAACCCTCGCTTCTCTCTGAACTCGAAACTCTGGTTGAGATGGCTTCGTCGTCGGCAACAAAATTCGAAAGCTTTTCTCAAAGTTGAAATTCTCAGTTCTCAGTTTTGTCGGGGTGATTGGGCGGAACTGAAGTTTGAGAAGAAGTAGAATAGTCAAAGAGATTCAAATCTCCATGCTCCTCGGAGCCCTTGTGCTCTCATTTCATTTGCCATGTAAATACGTATTGGGTGTCATTTGTTGACAAGTGTGAACTTTTGGGTTTGTTATTACTCTCTGAAATTGTACTCTTATTTTCTTTAGATTTGTAATTCTTTCAATTTTAGTAGAAATAGAATTTTTTGTTGGAAAAATAATTTGGAGTACTTAACTTAGAGTTACAAGCACAGAAATTAAGGACAAGTAGTCTGTCACGACCCTAAATTCGTACCCGGTCGTGTTGGCGCCTATCATGAAACAAGGCCAGCCGATTGTCGCGCCCCCTTTTTCCCTCTTGGCATAAAAAATCGGGTTTATGATATTTTGGGTATGGGAACTGGGTTTGCATTTGAAGAGTTGTCACCTAATGATTTAAGGTGCATTAGGACACCTATAAGCTTCATTTCTAAGTTTGTTTGACAACCAGAGATAGGGTAAAGACTTGAAATTATCCTAAGGGGAAAGTGTTAGGCACCCCTCAGGATCCACTAGTGTGGTTCCCGGCCAGACAGTTTTTGTGAATTTTGTAAAATTAGCAGATAGACAAATATAGGCTCAAATAGTAGGGGATTTAAGTTTGAACACATAAGAGTTAAAAAATTTTTATTAAAAGGCGAGTTTTGAAAAGGAGTTACAGTTCTACAAATACTTGAGAATATAAAAATGAGGGGGGTCCTAGGTTTATTTATAATATGGATCACATCAATGCAATACCCGGTATGACACTCCTCAGAAGAGGGGATAGACGTGGTATTAGCACACCGGTCATCATATCCATATCTACCCTTCCCACCCCGTTAAGGTATTAAAGCGCGGATTGGTCTCGACCTCTATTGCATGCTATTACCCGACCCATTCCTATCAGTCCTGGAGGGATTTAGGACTACTATTCCTATAAGAGGGAGGATTTTAGGTTGACTCTTGGTTTTTAAAGGTAAAAAGACTAAGGCGACATACAAAACACGTAGGACTACATATTGGGGAACATATAAACAACTAAGAGGCTCATATATACCTCCTCAAATAAAGCACATAAATAGCATGACTTAAACACATTTAGGGTCAGAATTTAAAGGTACTAATGCATGGTGCTTTAATTGTTGAAGCAGACCAATTTATTACATAACTCAGATAAGAAGTTCGAATCATGCCTGCCTGCTGGTTGTAACAGTGCTAATTAAACAAAGGTGAGTTTAGTTTTATCAAGCAATTACCTAAGGCTTGCCTAAATGTGTATTGGTGATGTCCTATAAGTATGATATCTATTACTGATTAAGAAGGCAGCAGAATAGTGGTTAATTTCAAAACAGGCAATTTGGATCCTATAAGCATGCTTTCTAAACCGTATTAATAAAATGAGTAGGTTGCTTAAACTGATTCAGAACAGTACGAGTCAACCTGATTTTTTAACTAAACTGGTTTTTAGATCCTATAGACATGATCTGTATTATAGCTGATTTTAATTCCTACAGATATGGTATCTAAGTATTAAAGGCTGATTTTGATCCTATAAGCATGGTATCTAATTGAACATGCAGTGAAGTAGGCAGGATTTATTTGCTCAAAGTGAAATTCATATAGGCATGATTTCTATTAAAATGAATTTTAATCCAATAGACATGATGTCTATTTGTGTGAAAGTAAAGCATGCAGAACTTGAATTAAAACAGAGCAGATCCTATAGGCATGGTGTCTAAGTGTGGAAGCATGCAAAACTTAAATTAGAACAGAACAGATCCTATAGCCATGTTCTCTACCCTTCTAATAGCTAAAATATGCATAATTACCCCATCCTTTTTCACTAGCCAACACCAATATTTGCTACGAAGTTACAAACCAAATACAGAATTAATTCAGAAAAGTGTAAAATAAGAAGTTAAAACCATAGGAAGCCTGATTCTGACTTCCTCTCTGAGTTATGTAATAAACCACCTCAAATGCCACTTGTTTCAAAGCCTTTATCAGACCTGGGTGTGTCTAAGGGTCTCAAGGGACCCCGGGCAGTGCTTACACCCAGGTTTGCATAACCAAATAGATATGAGTGCAGTGTGGAAGGGCCAGCCCTTATGTGTCCAAGTTCAGAAGGAGCTCAAGGGTCCCAAAGCAAGGCTCACACAAGAGGGGTAGAACTTAGGTTCTAAGAATATAGTGAAAGTGCAGAACACAGAGATTTATTTAAAACTGGATCGAGAATAGCAAGTGTTAAGGGTGATTTGAAAACAGTAGTAATAAAACTCAAACTACATAGAATCAGCAGTTACACAAAGGGGTTAGGGGTTTTGGGATTACATTGCACGAAGTATATGACCCCAAAAAGGGTCAGGTTTGGTCATGTACACCGATAGATGATGCTGGCATGCCCATAAACCAGCCAGAGAACACAAACACATAGGGGGATATGGGGCTTGGGATTCAAAAGTCAGCAAATCACACAATAAGTGACTGACATAGTACATAATGGAAAACATTAATCTAGAAGGGGAGGGAGCAGATTACAACATGTTTAGTAATGTAACTTGATTGCGTAAACATAAGCAGATACAGGCAAGGGTGAAGGAAACTGAAACAGCTAAAGAAACATATTGTTGTTGATGCTTGAAGATTAACTAGGGCATACCAGTAGAGAAACAAAGTGCAAAAAGGAAAAGTAAGCATAACTTTCACAGTCTAGTCTTAGCTTTCAGCCGGCTAGACAAAGCAGTAGCACAAGTGTAAGCACGTGATTTTTGACCCTCCCCGAGAATTTTCACATTTTTAGCGTGAATATGTGAAATTGGGTCTAGTATAGCTATTTTAACTATTTTTACTTTATTTCGTTGCAAAAAAGAAAAATTTCAAAAAAAATATATATAAACTTTAGTTTATGTATCTCTCATAAACTTGAAAAATGCAAAAAATATTACTTTATATTTTATCTTTATATAAAAACGAAAATTACAAAAAAAATAGTTTTATTAATATTTTGTAGCTATTTTAAATCTTGAAAAATATCTAAAAAAAGATATAGTTTTGTTTAAATACTAGTCTTATTTTTGGTAGTTATTTTGCTTACATAGGACTAGTTAAGCAACGTGTTCCTATTTCTCGGGTCCGGGCAAAAGAATAATATTCGGGTTCAAACTACCCGGTTTTAGGCCTAATTTCGGACCTAACCCATAATAAACCGTGTCCATGACACATGGGGAACCCCACCACGCGTGGGGGACACAAACCTTGAACCCCACCACGCGTGGGCTCACTTTTCTTGGCAAAACTACACAAATACACGGACATGGGACTTTGAAAATTTGGACAGATTTTAAGGGGAGTGGATTTTTTCCATTGTAGATCTTCTTCTTCAAGAAGAAGAAGAACCAAAAACCCTAGGAGCTCCCCAACCACCAAACAGTCCGTCCACCAAGCCTCCGACCACCCGTCACCTTCCCCGGCACCCCTACGGTCGCAAACCCTCCCCGACGCCGGAACAACAGCCTCCCTCCCGTCACAACCAAACACCACCTCCGTCAATAAACCACCAAAACTCTACTGCCCGCTACCCCAAAAACCACCCAACTCCTCCATCGTCAACCACCGGAAAAACCAGACCCCTCACCCCAAACCAACGCCGGAAACCATCACCACTCCTCCTCCTCCTAGCTCCCTCAAACCCGTCGTCACTGCCCATACGACCACTCTCTCACGTCCGAGCTCCAGCCATTAACCACTGCCCAGCAAACGATCACCACCAAGCGACCCTTCCAGCAAGCCCCCCCCCAACGCACCAGCCCCGTTGTCGCTGCCCTTCGACTGCCGTTGCCCGGAAAAAACAGTAGCTTCATCGTCTCCTTTCGAGCAGCAGTTGTGGCTGCGTTGCTGCGTCGCATCGCCAACGACCACCTAAACCAACCTCTCTTCCTCTCCAGACCTCCATAAACGACCACCAGAGCAGCCATGAAACCACTCTTGAGGTTGCCGTTCGGGTTATGAGTTCCGTCGAAGTTGTTGCTGTCCAGTTTCCGGCGAGTTCGAGATATTTGAAGCTCGACGCTGCTATTAAACGTGAGTATTCGTGTTACTGTTGTTGGCCCGGTGTTTTCTTTGCTTTTGCGTTTTGTCTAGGTAAATTTGAGTAGTAGTAATATATTTGTCGTATCTTAAAATTTATATTGTCATGTTAGTTTACTACTGATTGTTAATGTTATGTTGTGTTGTTGATTTTTATATTTCTGTTTATCACTGATTGTTAGTTGCTTTGCCATTTATTGTAGGGTTAGGAGGTTATTAGCTTATACTTCATTAAACTAGATTAAGAAGAAAAGAGTGATAGTTTATAAATAGCATCAAATTAGTGATTTGTGGTAATATTGTCGTTTATATGTAATTAGGATAAAGGAACCTGGGGTGCATCTCATGCGACCCGGCTCTGATTTGGAATAAGGTTAAATAGAACTTGTCGTGACTCACGGGTGCATTTCATGTAGCGTGGTTTACAATATATTTTAATAACCTTGAATTAACTCTTTAAATAAACAAAGTAAAGTGTAGTTGCTTTAAGCTTACCCTTTTAAAATAAAAATGAGACGAGCCTCGCCAAATAAAAACACAAATTGTGGGGCCCTCAGTAAATACTTGTTTAAATTACTTAGAATTCAGGAGGGTTGTTTAGCGAATTTCACGGCCTCCGCAAAATAATAATGCGCTAGTTGCTTTAGGCGCGTCTTTAATAATTTAATTTTCTTAAACTCGGGTGTGCATTTCATGCGACCCAAATCCAAATTCTAAAACATCAAATAAAATATGTTTCGGATTGTGGGTGCATTTCATGTGACACAGTCCAAAGATATGTTTTAAGCGATGTTCACATTTCTTAATAATAATAATTAATAAAGCGGTTAAAAGATAAAATTTGCACATGGTTCATAATTGTATTAAAAATCAGATAAATAAGCCGAATATAACAGTTGAGCGACCGTGCTAGAACCACGGAACTCGGGAATGCCTAACACCTTCTCCCGGGTTAACAGAATTCCTTATCCGGATTTCTGGTACGCAGACTGTAATATAGAGTCATTCTTTTCCTCGATTCGGGATTAAAATTGGTGACTTGGGACACCCTAAATCTCCCAAGTGGCGACTCTGAAATAATTAAACCAATCCCGTCTCGATTGTCCTTTAATTGGAAAAAACTCCCCCTGCGCCCAGCGGGTGCGGAAAAAGGAGGTGTGACAGCTCTGGCGACTCTGCTGGGGAATTGGCCCAGAACCACTGGTTCAGGGTTAAGAATTCGAGCTTAAAATAATTGTTATTATTTGGCTTTATCTATTATCTGATTTTTACATGTTTGAGCCTAATGTGCTAAATGCTGCTTTTACTGCTTTGATATTACGTGAACTGTATATAAACTGTGCCGAAACCCCTATACTTTCTGAGTCTTCTAAATCATGAAGAAGGGCATACTTCGTATGACTTCTTTTCTGTATAGCGTCAAAATCCCAATTTAGAACGAGGTTCGGATAAGTTGCTAAGCCGGTGAAGCTTCTGTATTCCCGGTACGCTGCCCCTCGGCTCGAGCTGTCCGCTCGGGTAAGCCAGGTCTAGAACAAACACCCAGGTTCTGAACCTAGTATAACAAAGCCACATGTCGGATCCCTAGTAGGAACGTTTATTTGCATCATGTGCATTTGACTTAGGGGACTCAACACAGGGGTTGGGTCCGTCTAGGACAAGCAACCTGAAAATAATAGACCATCTTATGGCATCCTATGTGCTACATGTTGTATTCAGTCAAGGGCGAATGGGTCATTTGGTCATTTCCAGCATGATGTTATTTTAATCAAAGCATGGGGAACATTTGTGGAATCCAAGAAGCCTTGGAATTCCCTATGTCCCCCACGCTTGCTTTTTGGGAAAACACATGGGGAACATTTGTGGAATCCAAGAAGTCTTGGAATTCCCATATGTCCCCCACGCTTCATATGTTGGAAAAAGCGCATGGGGAACATTTGCGAAATCCGAGATGTCTTGGAAATCCTTATGTTTCTCATGCCACATTTTGAAAATAACAATAAATATAAAAAAATAAAAATACATATAAAAACAAGGCATGAAAATTCAAAAGATTTTGTATGTTGTCATCATTTTCCACAAATTAGAAAAATCGTGAAAAGATGAGGAAATGGCAGTGTAGAGATATAACTACTTATTTTTAGAAAGAAAAAAAAACAAATGTCCAAGTAGTGTCGAAACTCTGCCGAAATTTTGAGAATATAAAATAAAAAATATATGTCTTATTAGTTTGTTTTATTAAAAAAAAAGCATTAATAGAAAAGAAAATTGTTTGTCTTGCCATAAAAATGAAAAAAAGAGTCTTGTTTTTAAAATATGTGTTATTTATTTGTTTATGAAAATGACAAAATTAAAATAATCCAAAAATATTTTCTCCATTATTGACTTCTTTAGGAAGTCTTTCTAATTGTTTTCAAAAAATAATATAATATAAAATAAAATAAAAACAAATCCGAAAATATTTTGATTCTTTTTCAAAGTTGAAAAGAAAATTCAAAATCCAAAAAAAAAAAAACATTTTGAGAAGCATTTCTTTTATCAAAAGCAAAATTCCGAAAAACATTTTCTTCTTCTTCTTTAGAATAAAGAAAAAAAAGAGCAAATGAAAATTCCAAAATATATCTTAGAAGAGTTTCTTGTAAAAAGAAAATCAATCAAAAAATGCTTCCTTTCTTTTTTTAAAGTAGTTCATTTGACCGAACTACGCGGGTTTGATTCTCACCGGATGTGAGATACGTAGGCAACCCTCATCGGGTCCAACCCCACCTTCTCAAAAAAGAAGGAATGTTTTATGTTTTTCGTTAATTTGTTTGTTTGTTATGAATGAAAAATAATAGTCTATTTGATTGTTGTGAAAAAAGAATAATAATAAAAAAAATAGAAATGGAAAAGGGTCTTCTCAAAAATAGCTTATTTGCCCGAACTACGCGGGTTTGATTCTCACCGGATGTGAGATACGTAGGCAACCCTCATCGGGTCCAACCCCACCGTTTTGCTAAAAAGCCAAAAACAAACAAATAATAATCATAAAAAATATATGTGTCAAATTTTAATTTTTGTCATAAAGAAGTCGGGTGACGCTGTTTTATCAAGACATAGCCGAATGTCCCCGAAAGGGACGCCGGAAGGCTGACTTTGCATAAACAGCCACCTTTGGGTCATTTTTTTTAAGATTTGGTCCGATTGACCCATACAGCCTTAAAAATCTTCGTCCCCGAGACGTTGACAGGCCGTGTTTGCAGTATTGGGTTTCCTATTTTCGAAAAACAATAAAAGAGTCATAACTAAGTCAGGAGATGCTGTTTGTCATAAATAGCCGAATGTTCCCGAAAGGGACGCCGGAAGGCTGACTTTGCATAAACAGCCACCTTTTGGGTCATGTCTAGGAGTTTGGTCCAGTTGACCCACACAGCCTTAAAAAGCTTCGTCCCCGAGACGCTGAAGGGCCGTGTTTTGCAATACCAAGTTTTTATTATAATTTGAAAAAAAAGAGTCGACGGTCAGGTGAATACCGTTCAAATTTTGTCATAATAAGCCGAGCCAGCTTCGGCCGCGTCTTAAACCGTTCTTGCCGAAATAGCCTTAGAGTATCTTTCAGTTGTCGAAAGGTTATTTTCGTAAAAGAATGGACAAGTTTGTAAAGCGTCATAAAATAATCCTCCTCGGCCTCAAAATTCATGTGAGAGTTGGAAAGGGCCACGTTTGCAAAAACAACCATTTGGTTAAAATTAGCAAATGGAAGAAGGAAGTTGGCCATTTGTTTTTGAAGTTTGTAAACCTTTTGATTAAAATAGGCGGGTTGTTTGATTTTCAAGTTGGTAGGTCATCTTTAAACCTTTGAAACCCAGTTTGTTTTAATATGAAAAGTGAAAAGAAAAAAATGTTCATTATTGTTTATCTCTTATTGGTCCGAACTACGCAAGGTCTGATTCATGCGGGGACATGATACGTAGGCAATCTCCATAAGATTCGACCACCACTAAAATAATAATAATAATAATAATAATAATAACAAAAAAAAAAGAATAAATAAATAAAGGAAAGTGTGGGAAATTTTCGGAGGGGCACAATTGTATCTCTGATATATGATTGTCTGTCAAATGCCCTAACACTAACGTTGATGGCTTCCCTTTGCTGTGTTCATATATAGAAAAGTGGTTGGTTGTGGTAGCTCTTCCCTGCAAAGCAAAATCAAAGGACAATGGCTCAGAACTGCAGAACCGAGTGGGTCGGTATCGATGACCGACAACAATTGGTCGAACGGAATAACGGGTTGGTAGAGGAAGTGAAAATGCTGAGACAACATGTGGCAGATATGTATCAGGCATGGATAACTGGAAAAGCACCACCCCCTCCACCGCCAAGCCTCTTGAACTCTGTCATTTCCCAAGCACCCAACACCATAACGGAAGATCCCCCATACTCTCCATCCCAACCCACTTATGGCAGCTTTCCCAGCTACCCGAGTAGCTCCATCACTCCTCAATGCTTCTCCGCTCCCCAACACCACTTCTTTCCCCGCCATACTTCACTTTCCAGGCACCCGGCTCCACAAAATGCCTACCCACCTACACAAGCCTACCAAAAGCCACCTGGATCAGGTTTCCGGCCCTGTCAACATGCAAGAATGAAGAGGTTGCTGAAACGAGGAAAGGCTCTCACCCCCATCGGGGTATCTTATGCCAGTCTGTTTGAAAGGCTAAGGCATGCTGGCTCGATTGAACCACTCCCCGCATGTACTCCAAATCCACTTGCAAGGAGCTTTGATCCGGCAGCGCGATGCGCCTACCACTCCAATGTCATAGGGCACAACATTGAGAGCTGTCATAGTTGGAGAAGGGAAGTAGAGAAAATGATCCGAGAAGGGCGGGTTGTGATTAATAACAGTGACATGGAGCACTCGAACCCCCTCGAGAACTTGCCGACGGAGGTTGATGAGATTGAAGCTGGTAATGGTCTCGGCAGTATTGATGCAAAGCTCAGTGGCTAAAATGCCAATTTTGATAAAGTGGGAGGACGTTTCGTTCCTTGGTCAGCAAGAGAGAAGCTTGTGGTGGCTCATTTTGTTGTCATTTCTGTTGTTCGGATTATTAGGGTTATAAGTCGGATGTTGTCTTGTCCAGTTTGTTTTAGGATTTTGTTCTGGATTGTTTTGTTTGTTTTGTTATTTAAACCATTTCACCGGTAGTCTAATACAAAATCCGGTCTTTTATTATTTCCAGTCATCTTTTTGTTTAGTCCTTTTATCATTTTTGTTCAATGCCGATTCTAGGGACATGACATGCGCACCCAGTTTGGGCCTAGTCTTAAAAGTTAATCATAAAACCCTGGGAAGGTGATCAAAGCATTTAAAGGAAATAAGAACGGTTTGAGATTATTTGGAGCCCGAGTCATGTGGAACTGGGGCAAGTTAAACACAAAGAAAACCGTTAAAGAAAGATTCGCCTAAATTGGCATGAGGGTCGTTCATAATAATGAGAATGAGAGTGTCGCCCAACGGTGCTTTAGAAGTGACAAATGAACAAACATATGTTGAATATAATTGTCAAGTCCAGCACCATCGGAAGAGACTATAAATCTATTGTTTAATTGTGTTGTTTGCACTTGGCATGTTTTGAAGACTGGAATGACGAAGGCATTTTGTTCTGCTACCCAAACACTTTATCCTTCGTTAACCCCTTTTGAGCCTTATTTATTTTCCTTTCATACCCCTCGTTCGGAATTAGTAGCAACAAATAGAATACGCAAGCGCGGCAGGTAAACAAAAGAAAAAAAAAAGAGAAAGAAAAGAAAACAACAAAAAGAAAAAAAAGGAAAATGATAACAAAAAAAAATGAAAAAGAGGAATTGGGAACTACGTTTGACCTGATTCCTCAAAGAGGATACGTAGGCGCTTCACGGCTCGGTCATAGTTTTGAAAAAATGAAAAAAAATCAATTAAGATATCCCCAAGCAAGAAACTGGGGCAAAGGTTGCGTTTGTTGTAAATAAATCTAATTCCGAAGGTTGTAATTAATAACCCAAAATCGATTCATTTTTGAGCCTTTAATACCCTTTCTTTCTAGCCCTATCCAAAACCCACATTACGGTCCAAAGAAAGACCTTCTGACCAGTCTTCAAAAGATGCCAAGTCAGACAAATAAGATTCTTACCAGCGAACATAACATTCTGTTCCACAACAGAAAGAACTCTAATCTCCAACAAAAAGAGTCATACCGGCAACACTCCAAATTCCCAGTTGGAAAGTGATACAAATGAGAGAGTCTTATTGGTGAAAACCTTCACAGGCACCATAAGGCGATAAAAGCTGAGAGAGAACCAAAATGAGAGAGGCTTGATAGTGAAAACCCTTCGGGCACTACAAGTCGAATAAGATTGAGAATCAGATGGGGAATCGCCAATTGAAGATCTTGAAAGATGATTGACGGTAAAGGATGGGCCACATACGCATGTCATGACCATTAGAGTCGGTATCTGCATTTGATACATTTTTTATTTATAGTTTCTTTTGTAAGAGAGTCATCGTTTCCTTTGTCTTTTATTCTGTTCCCTTTTATCTTTCTCCTTTCATAAAAAAAAAATTTCCCCAATAGAGTCTGTCCGATCAGAACAAGTATGAAATGACTTCAAATATGCCATCAGCTTTTCAAGATGAGATTTGACTAGTACATCCAAATGGTATAGTTAGCAAGGAACAAGCGCGAGGCCAGTGTCAATAAAGATATCCCCAGCAAAAGGAAATTGACAAAAGGATTGACGAGTGTCAAGAGGGATACCCTTGCCAAAACCAAGGTTATAAACCTCAAAGCCAAGGCCCATGAACAAAGCAAGGAAAGCAGTGAGCATGATTTGGCGAAATCCATACTAGACTAAAAGGTCGGGGAAATGACAGTTTCCAAGCTATGCCACAAAAGAAGAGGGATATCCCCCAGCAGGAAGGGATTATCCCAAGCACATAAGATCATCCCCAACAAGTTGTTGAACGCAGAGCAAGGAAGGAGAAAGGGAAAGCCATCCCAGTAGGAGTATCACAACCAACCACCATGTTTTAAACTAACAATTTTGTTTGATTTGAAACAGGTAAAGGAAATGGCATTGATGCCAGAACTGCGTGCCACAAGGGATATTATCAAACTGGGGCAGAAAATTTTCCTTCCATTTAGAAAATTTTCTGGAAGTCAGGTACCCCCAGCTGATAACATTTTACCCCCCAACAGGTAAGTAAATCAAGGGAGGTAGTCTTTGAAGGAAGAAGCTATGCAAAAACAAAAAAAAAACAAAAAAATAATAAAAAATAAAAAATAAAAAAAATAATAAATAAAAAATAAATGGGGAAGATAGAAAGGGAAAATTCATCCCAACAAGTATTCAAGGTAAGACATCTTCAAGTCTTAAGGATATGTCGGGTTCATCCGCCCTCAAATAGGATCTGTCGGGTTCATCCGCCCTCAAATAGGATATGTTGGGTTCATCCGCCCTCAAATAGGATATGTCGGGTTCATCCTCCCTCAAATAGGATCTGTTGGGTTCATCCGCCCACAAATAGGATGTGTCGGGTTCATCCGCCCTCAAATAGGATCTGTCGGGTTCATCCGCCCTCAAATAGGATCTGTCGGGTTCATCCTCCCTCAAATAGGATATGTTGGGTTCATCCGCCCTCAAATAGGATCTGTTGGGTTCATCCGCCCTCAAATAGGATCTGTCGGGTTCATCCGCCCTCAAATAGGATCTGTCGGGTTCATCCGCCCTCAAATAGGATCTGTCGGGTTCATCCGCCCTCAAATAGGATATGTTGGGTTCATCCGCCCTCAAATAGGATATGTTGGGTTCATCCGCCCTCAAATAGGATCTGTCGGGTTCATCCGCCCTCAAATAGGATCTGTCGGGTTCATCCGCCCTCAAATAGGATATGTTGGGTTCATCCGCCCTCAAATAGGATCTGTCGGGTTCATCCGCCCTCGAATAGGATATTTTGGGTTCATCCGCCCTCGAATAGGATATTTTGGGTTCATCCGCCCTCGAATAGGATATTTTGGGTTCATCCGCCCTCGAATAGGATATTTTGGGTTCATCCGCCCTCGAATAGGATATTTTGGGTTCATCCTCCCTCGAATAGGATATTTTGGGTTCATCCGCCCTCGAATAGGATATTTTGGGTTCATCTGCCCTCGAATAGGATACTTTGGGTTCATCCGCCCTCGAATAGGATTTTATTTTCTAAATTGTTGTTGAAACCAGGCGCCCACCTGAATAACGAGAGGAATACTTTTATGTTTTAGTTTGGACAGGCACCCACCTGAATAACGAGAGGAATACTTTTATGTTTTAGTTTGGACAGGCACCCACCTGAATAACGAGAGGAATACTTTTATGTTTTAGTTTGGACAGGCACCCACCTGAATAACGAGAGGAATACATTCAGTCTTTACTTTTAAGTGTTGAAGTTGGGAGCCCGCCCAGATAACAGAGGCATACATTCCACGTCTTTACCCATAGGAGATGTATTTCCTCCTAAAGTTTATTTTTACCCATAGGAGATGCATTTCCTCCTAAAATTCAGTTTTACCATAGGAGACGCACTTCCTGAGGAGACGCACTTCCTAAGTTCAGCTTCACCGATAGGAGACGCACTTCCTAAGTTTATTTCACCAATAGGAGATGCACTTCCTAAGTTCAGCTTCACCAATAGGAGACGCGCTTCCTAAGAATAGTTTCACCCAGTAGGAGACGCACTTCCTAAGAACAGTTTTTCCCAATAGGAGATGCACTTCCTAAGTTTACCAATAGGAGACGCACATCCTAGATCCATTGTACCAATAGGAGACGCACTTCCTAGATTCATTGTACCAATAGGAGACGCACTTCCTAAGAAGTTTCACCAATAGGAGACGCACTTCCTAAGAATAGTTGTACCAATAGGAGACGCACTTCCTAAAATTCAGTTTTACCATAGGAGACGCACTTCCTAAGTTCGGTTTATCATAGGAGACACACTTCCTAAGTTCAGTTTTACCATTGGAGACGCACTTCCTAAGTTCAGTTTTACCATAGGAGACGCACTTCCTGAGGAGACGCACTTCCTAAGCAAGTTTTACCAGTAGGAGATGCACTTCCTAAGCAAGTTTTACCAGTAGGAGACGCACTTCCTAAGACAAGTTTCACCAGTAGGAGACGCACTTCCTAAGTTGATTTCACCAATAGGAGACGCACTTCCTAAGTTAAGTTCACCGATAGGAGACGCACTTCCTAAAAAGTTTCACCAATAGGAGACGCACTTCCTAAGAATAGTTGTACCAATAGGAGACGCACTTCCTAAAATTCAGTTTTACCATAGGAGACGCACTTCCTAAAGTTCAGTTTATCATAGGAGACGCACTTCCTAAGTTCAGTTTTACCAGAGGAGACGCACTTCCTAAGTTCAGTTCTACCAATAGGAGACGCACTTCCTAAGATAAGTTTACCAATAGGAGACACACTTCCTAGATCCATTGTACCAATAGGAGACGCACTTCCTAGATCCATTGTACCAATAGGAGACGCACTTCCTAAGAAGTTTCACCAATAGGAGACGCACTTCCTAAGAATAGTTGTACCAATAGGAGACACACTTCCTAAAATTCAGTTTTACCATAGGAGACGCACTTCCTAAGATCAGTTTATCATAGGAGACGCACTTCCTAAGTTCAGTTTTACCATAGATGACGCACTTCCTAAGTTCAGTTCTACCAATAGGAGACGCACTTCCTAAGTTTATTGCACCCAATAGGAGACGCACTTCCTAAGCAAGTTTTTACCAGTAGGAGACGCACTTCCTAAGAATAGTTCACCAATAGGAGACGCACTTCCTAAAGTTTAGTTTCACCAGTAGGAGACGCACTTCCTAAGGAGACGCGCATCCTAAATAGTTTCACCAAGAGGAGACGCACATCCTAAGTTAAAATTCACCAATAGGAGACGCACTTCCTAAGTAAGTTTTACCGATAGGAGACGCACTTCCTAAGGACAGTTTTTCCCAATAGGAGACGCACTTCCTAAGTTTATTGTATCCAATAGGAGACGCACTTCCTTAAGTTTAGTTTTGCCCATAGGAGACGCACTTCCTAAGTTTACTTTTACCCCATAGGAGACGCACTTCCTAAAATATTTTCATTCATAGGAGACGCACTTCCTAGTTTAAAATCATTAAAGTTTCACCCATAGGAGACGCACTTCCTAAGACTATTTTACTCATAGGAGACACACTTCCTAGTCTGGTTCACTCAGGTTATACTTTTGCTTTAGGAGACGCACTCCCGAGTTTGGCTTTTTAGATTATATTTTATTTCAGGAGACACACTTCCGGAATTGAGATTTCACCCCTAGGAGATGCACTTCCTAGTTTGATTCATTTTAAGTTCGACCATAGGAGACACAATTCCTAGTCCAGTTTTTTGAAGTTTACCCGTAGGAGACGCACTTCCTAATCGAGATTTTATTCATAGGAGACGCACTTCCTAGTTCTAGTCACTGAAGTTTTCACCCTTAGGAGACGCACTTCCTAGTTTAGCTCATTCCGATTCAACCATAGAAGACACACTTTCTAGTTTGAGTCATTGAGGTTTTTATTTTAGCAGACACATTGGCTAGCAAAGTTTTGGTTTTACTCAGAGGAGATGCACATCCTAGCTTAGTCTTTAGTTTACTCTCATCAGTGCATCAGTAGTGTAAGTGAGTTACAATTTTGCTAACGACTCACAAATCTTCACAGTACAAACTGGGTTAGGAAATTTTGTTTGTTTTGTTTGTTTTGATTGTCAGGGACCCGCCTGTAGAACGGAGGTTATTGCGTGTCGAAGATAGAAGAAGTCAGGAGTCCGCCTGTCAAAGATCAAGCGGTGACCCACTGGAAAGCAGAGGGATTACAACAGAAATCCCCAGCATTCAATCCAAGTTAGAAGCTCGCCTCAAGAACGCGAATCAATAGTCTGGGATGATCAACAGAGGCTGGTCACAAAAATAAAAAATAAAAAGAGAAAAGAACCCAAAAATACGGAAGTGGAGAACAGATGTGATCTGCTCAGGAACTAGCGCCTACAACTAGCAAGTATCAAGGTTCAAATCCAAAGTCTGTATGAAGCACCATTCAAGACTCAAGATCAAGTTTCAGAAGACTTAGAGATAGGAATCCTTGTAACTAGTAGCTGATAGGCTTAGTTAGTCTTTTTCAGTTTTCATTTTTGTTGTAATGACAGGACCGCGGACCGGAACCTCAACGGAACGGCACCTCGATCGGCTCTCCACCTCGGTACAACTTCACTATCTCTCTCATATCCCGAACTACACGTGGCCTGATTCCTGTATAACCAAGGATATGTAGGCAGCTCAGATACCAGGGCTCGGTCACATTCCCTCCCTTTCCTTAAGTGTAGTCCGTCCAAGTAATGGTCGGGTCAAAAACACGTCTAGTCGTTCTTTGTCGGAAAACTCTTCGTGTTTCCAGTCAAAGAGGGGCAGCTGTAAGCACGTGATTTTTGACCCTCCCCGAGAATTTTCACATTTTTAGCATGAATATGTGAAATTGGGTCTAGTATAGCTATTTTAACTATTTTTATTTTATTTCGTTGCAAAAAAGAAAAATTTCAAAAAAAATATATATAAACTTTAGTTTATGTATCTCTCATAAACTTGAAAAATGCAAAAAATATTACTTTATATTTTATCTTTATATAAAAACGAAAATTACAAAAAAAAATAGTTTTATTAATATTTTGTAGCTATTTTAAATCTTGAAAAATATCTAAAAAAAGATATAGTTTTGTTTAAATACTAGTCTTATTTTTGGTAGTTATTTTGCTTACATAGGACTAGTTAAGCAACGTGTTCCTATTTCTCGGGTCCGGGCAAAAGAATAATATTCGGGTTCAAACTACCCGGTTTTAGGCCTAATTTCGGACCTAACCCATAATAAACCGTGTCCAGGACACATGGGGAACCCCACCACGCGTGGGGGACACAAACCTTGAACCCCACCACGCGTGGGCTCACTTTTCTTGGCAAAACTACACAAATACACGGACATGGGACTTTGAAAATTTGGACAGATTTTAAGGGGAGTGGATTTTTTCCACTGTAGATCTTCTTCTTCAAGAAGAAGAAGAACCAAAAACCCTAGGATCTCCCCAACCACCAAACAGTCCGTCCACCAAGCCTCCGACCACCCGTCACCTTCCCCGACACCCCTACGATCGCAAACCCTCCCCGACGCCGGAACAGCAGCCTCCCTCCCGTCACAACCAAACACCACCTCCGTCAATAAACCACCAAAACCCTACTGCCCGCTACCCCAAAAACCACCCAACTCCTCCATCGTCAACCACCGGAAAAACCAGACCCCTCGCCCCAAACCAACGCCGGAAACCATCACCACTCCTCCTCCTCCTAGCTCCCTCAAACCCGTCGTCACTGCCCATACGACCACTCTCTCACGTCCGAGCTCCAGCCATTAACCACTGCCCAGCAAACGACCACCACCAAGCGACCCTTCCAGCAAGCCCCCCCCCAACGCACCAGCCCCGTTGTCGCTGCCCTTCGACTGCCGTTGCCCGGAAAAAACAGTAGCTTCATCGTCTCCTTTCGAGCAGCAGTTGTGGCTGCGTTGCTGCGTCGCATCGCCAACGACCACCTAAACCAACCTCTCTTCCTCTCCAGACCTCCATAAACGACCACCAGAGCAGCCATGAAACCACTCTTGAGGTTGCCGTTCGGGTTATGAGTTCCGTCGAAGTTGTTGCTGTCCAGTTTCCGGCGAGTTCGAGATATTTGAAGCTCGACGCTGCTATTAAACGTGAGTATTCGTGTTACTGTTGTTGGCCCGGTGTGTTCTTTGCTTTTGCGTTTTGTCTAGGTAAATTTGAGTAGTAGTAATATATTTGTCGTATCTTAAAATTTATATTGTCATGTTAGTTTACTACTGATTGTTAATGTTATGTTGTGTTGTTGATTTTTATATTTCTGTTTATCACTGATTGTTAGTTGCTTTGCCATTTATTGTAGGGTTAGGAGGTTATTAGCTTATACTTCATTAAACTAGATTAAGAAGAAAAGAGTGATAGTTTATAAATAGCATCAAATTAGTGATTTGTGGTAATATTGTCGTTTATATGTAATTAGGATAAAGGAACCTGGGGTGCATCTCATGCGACCCGGCTCCGATTCGGAATAAGGTTAAATAGAACTTGTCGTGACTCACGGGCGCATTTCATGTAGCGTGGTTTACAATATATTTTAATAACCTTGAATTAACTCTTTAAATAAACAAAGTAAAGTGTAGTTGCTTTAAGCTTACCCTTTTAAAATAAAAATGAGATGAGCCTCGCCAAATAAAAACACAAATTGTGGGGCCCTCAGTAAATACTTGTTTAAATTACTTAGAATTCAGGAGGGTTGTTTAGCGAATTTCACGGCCTCCGCAAAATAATAATGCGCTAGTTGCTTTAGGCGCGTCTTTAATAATTTAATTTTCTTAAACTCGGGTGTGCATTTCATGCGACCCAAATCCAAATTCTAAAACATCAAATAAAATATGTTTCGGATTGTGGGTGCATTTCATGTGACACAGTCCAAAGATATGTTTTAAGCGATGTTCACATTTCTTAATAATAATAATTAATAAAGCGGTTAAAAGATAAAATTTGCACATGGTTCATAATTGTATTAAAAATCAGATAAATAAGCCGAATATAACAGTTGAGCGACCGTGCTAGAACCACGGAACTCGGGAATGCCTAACACCTTCTCCCGGGTTAACAGAATTCCTTATCCAGATTTCTGGTACGCAGACTGTAATATAGAGTCATTCTTTTCCTCGATTCGGGATTAAAATTGGTGACTTGGGACACCCTAAATCTCCCAAGTGGCGACTCTGAAATAATTAAACCAATCCCGTCTCGATTGTCCTTTAATTGGAAAAAACTCCCCATGCGCCCCCTCGGGTGCGGAAAAAGGAGGTGTGACAACAAGTAGTAGTAGAGAAAAGCGAGAAAGTTTTGAGTGTAAGTGTGTGTTCTTGAACTCAATTATTCGTGTCTTTGAAAGAAAAGAGGGTGGGTATTTATAGATTTGAAAACAGGTGAAGAATAAGGTAATAAGTAAAGTCTTAACACAAACAAGGAAACAATCACAAGTGATTCCCTTTAATTAAGGAATCACTATTTAACGGGTAGCAGCAGGTCTACTTAAGGAAAGAAAATCAGTTTAAGGACAGATTGATTATTGCCATAAAAGGGGCAGTAAAAGCATGGAGCAAACAATCAAGTCCAAGTACAAAATATGCTTATTTTGGGAAAGGATTCAGCAAGGTAAAACATCACAGTAAAGGGAAAGGAATCAATTAATTTTAAACATGCGACTGAAATTAGGGCTCGTAAGAAAACCTTTTGCAATCAGTCTCAATATTGAGGGAATCAAAATCAATCAAGAAAGAAACATGATTCTGCACTTCGTCATATAATTAGAATGAACAGCAGTGTCAGACATGCAAGGCCAAACATATTGTCAAGGAAACAACATACAATAGTAGCAGAAATAAGCATAGGAATCAGTAGTGAACAGAGTCAAGTGGTCAGGGCTCACATGTATTAGCCAAAGCAAAGAAGAGAGTCAAGAACAAGTAAAGGTCTCACAGTACCATGTGAGGAAACCTTTTGAGAAGTTAGGGTTTCAACATTAGTCGAGTTAAAAAGATAGTAAAACTCAGAATCAAATAAGTCACATAAAGAAAAGAGAGTCTGAAACAAGGAACTTTTAATCGAGTCAAGTATACATTCAAACAAGAAATTTCAGACCAAAAGACCTTGGGTTTTCCACAATAATCGGGTTTAAAAGATGGTAAAACTCAAAATCAAATAAGTCAAACAAGAATGAAGAACTTAATCGAACAAGTACACATTTAAACAAATAATTTCAGAACTCGGATAAGACTAAAAGGAACTAGGGTTTTAAACGTGCTGACTCAAGTAGAAGGAAAGCATAAACAGGTAACATAGAAAAATCATGAAACTACACCAAAGTCAGGGAAGAGATCTTTAAAAGAGAGGTTAAGAGAAACCTTAAACGGAAAATGAAGCGTCATTTTGAAAGAAAAGTTTGAAGAACCTTCGAGAAAGCACTTAAAAAATTCATAGTAAGTACAGATCTAAGGTAGATCTGAAAGAAAATTGAAAGAACTTAAAGGTTAGGGTTTCGGAAAAACCAAAAAAGGTGAGAAAGACCTTGAAAGTTACCGATCTAACTAGGAAAGTCAAGGACCTGATTAGGCAGGGGTTGAGGTAGATTGGGGTGGGATTAGATGGCGGAGGCTAGGGTTCATGAGGGATTTTAGAGAGAGTTGAGAGAGAAGGGGGATTCAAGGGCGGCGTTTGGTGAAGAATGAGGTAAAGCAATGGGTCGTTTAAGGTTTAAAAAGGTAAGGGGAACGGTGGCCGTTGATCATTTAGATCAACGGCCTAGATTTAAAAGGGTAGGTGGGGAATCCGGGTTTGGGTTGGTTTAATTGGGTTGGGGTCGGGTCGGGTATAATTGAAATTGGGCCGGAAAATTGGGTCTGATTAGAGGTTTAATTTAGGCTAAAATTTAAATACCAATGGGCTATTATTTAAATAGCCAATTTTCCGCTTTTAAATTATAAAAATTAGTAAATAATTTTTTGGAAATAAATTGAAAGCACTAAAATGATTTATAACGTATAATTATCAATTTAAAAATGCAAGACTTAATTTTTTGAATATAAAATACGATTGAATCTTAAAAAGGCTAATATTGCAATTATATGCAATTTAGCTTAAAAAATATTCAAATATTAGTAAAAATATGCAAAATTTAACTTAGCTATACTTTAGCATAAATATAAAAGTACAATAAATGAATTACCAAAATAATAATTTTGGAAATAATTAGTGGCTTTTTTATGGATAAAAGAGGGAAATAAATTGATTTGAAAACCTTTAAAAATTATGAAAAAATAATAAGACATTTGGATATGCTTACATTTGCACATATATGCTATTTTGAAGGTATTTTGCATATTGAAAATATATAGGAAAAAATTGGGTATTAACACCCACACAACACCCAATTCATTTTGAAACCATTATAATAACAAAATTTAAGTCATTAACATGCTAAAATCCCAAAATAAAAGTGAACTAGTATAATTTGCGAAAAACCAACACAGCCCGACATCGGGGTGTCACAAGTCATGAGCTTCTAAACATGCGTATAAGAGTCTCAAAGAGTTTATGCAGTCTATTATAGAACTAGAAACAGAAAGTAAGATAGGAGGGAGAAACACTAGGTTGCGAACGCCGAGCAGCTACCTAGTGGACCCCGAATGGTCTGCTGGGAGCAATCAACCCTCACTGGCGGGACCTGGAGCTCCTTGAATTTGCACACAGGGTACATGGAGTAAAGTGAGTACTCCAACTCAGTGAGTAATAATAATAAATGAAGACTGAGCGATAAGAAGTCACGTAAAATACAACAACATGCTATAAAAAGGCAGTGTAAAACCAATAAAAATGCAATTAATAGTGAAATCTTATAAAAATACCTTAGTTCAGTATAAGCTTCTTTAAAACACATTTTTAACAATTAAACAAGTAAATGAAAAGCAGCTAGAAAAGATAAACACATAAAATCCGCCCCTCGGGCACAATGTCAATAGAATCAGCCCCTCGGGCAATAACCTGGAACAACACCAGCCCCTCGGGCTATATCACATATCACACTGGGTACCCGCGCTCATTGGCGGTGTACAGACTCCGGGAGGGGCCCCTTACGGCCCAAGCGCAATATCAAGCCATCTCATGGCATAATCAGTAGGCTTTCGGCCTCATATCAAGCCACCTTGTGGCGTACAACTCAGGATCTCGGCCTTATATTCATCATCAGTACCACACTGTTGCGGTGTGCAACCCGATCCATAATAATCCTCACAACACAGACTATTGGGCCTACTCAGTCAGAAATCTCTAAAAGCCACTCGACACCGTAAAACATGATGCTCAGTCCAAAATATAATTTAAAGTGTTAAAATAGAGTAAACATGATTGAGTTATGAAATTAGTAGAATATAGCATGACTGAGTACAGTTACAAAATTAAAACAGTGAGGAAATAGTAGTAAAAATACACTAAGAGTCCAAAATAGTTGGCACGAGGTCCAAATATGGCATTCAACCCAAAACATGATGATAGCAAACAATTTTCAATCAAATACGCGGTAAAACAATCATTTGGGATGGACTAAGTCACAATCCCCAATGGTGCACGACCCCACGCTCGTCATCTAGCGTGTGAGTCACCTCAATATAGCACAACGATATCAAATCCAGGATTTCATACCCTCAGGACAACATTTATAATCATTACTCACCTCTATCCGGTCTGAACTCTAGCCCGCGGTGCCCTTGCCTCTCGAATCGGCCTCCAAATGCTCCAAATCTAACCAAAATCAATGCAAAACCATTAAAATATGCTAAGGAAACAAAGCTCACTCGAAAGAAATCAAATTACAATACAAATCCCAAAATTGGCCAAACCCGACCCCCGGGCTCACGTCTCGGAATCCAATAAAAATTACACCAATAGACTCCTTATCACTCTTCGAGTTCTTTCATATCAAAAGCACCAAAATCCAACCACAAACGACCCCTCAAATCCCAAATTCTAGGTATCCAATTACAAGCGCTAGTTCTTCAATATTTAGGCTTAAATTCCATAAATTCCATGATTAATTAGGTAGAAATCACATTAGGATTGAGTATTAAGTCCATAAATCCTACCTCCAAGTGTTCCCCCTTGATTCCCTCTTCAATCCTCTTTAAAAGCTTCAAAATCACCCAAAAATGGAGGAACTTAGGCTAAAAATCGCGGAATAGGCCTTTTAAACATTCTGCCCAGCTATTTCAAATCCTTCATCGCGAACGCGTCCCCTCTCCCGCGAATGCGAAGGCTCAGCTTCCCATCCCATCGCGAACACGACATCCCTCTCGCGAACGCGTAGCTCAAAGACCCCATCCCTTAGCGAACGCGAGACCACTTTCGCGAACGCAAAGGCCAATAATCCTGCCTCACATCTCGACCCTTCGCGAACGCGAGGGACCACTCGCGAACGTGAAGGCCAAAAGCCTGCAACAGCTGAAGCAAAAAATCTGCAACTTTTCAACTATGCATTTTGGTTTGTTTAACCACCTGAAACTCACTCGAGGCCCTTGGGACCTCAACAAAACATGACAACATATCCCATAACATCATTCAAACTTGTTCCAACCTTCAGAGCGCTCAAAACAACATCAAAACACCAAATTCGCATAGGATTCTAGACTAAGAATTCCAAAATCTTCTAAATTTCGCTTTCGATCAAAAAGTCTATCAAACCACGTCTGAATGACCTGGAAATTTGCACGCACATCCCAAATGACACAACGGACCTACTGCAACTTTCAAAATTCCATTCTGACCCCTATATCAAAATCTCACCTATCAATCAGAAAACGCCAAAATTTCAATTTCTCCAATTCAAGCCTAAATCTACTTCGTACCTCTAAAACACATTCTGATCATACTCCTAAGTACCAAATCACCTCACGAAGATTTCTGAACCATCAAAATTCACATCCGAGCCCTTTAACACATAAGTCAATATCTAGTTGACTTTTCCAACTTAAGCTTACTCAAAAGAGACTAAGTGTCTCAAACCTTACCAAAACCTCTCTGAACCCGAGCCAACCAACCCGATAACACAAAATACAGCTCAATAAGGCAATAATAAGTAGAAATAGGGGAAACAGAGCGGTAACTCATGAAACGATTGGACAGGTCGTTATATAGTCCTTAACTTAGAGTTACAAACATAGAAATTAAGGACAGGTAGTCCTTAACTTAGAGTTACAAACATAGAAATTAAGGATAGGTAATCCTAAACTTACAGCTACAAGTTTAAAGTTAAGGACTGTAACGACCCAGCCGATCGTTTCATGAGTTACCACTCTGCTTCCATCATTTTTGCTTATTATTTCCTTGTTCAGTTGTATTATATGTTATTGGGTTGGTTGGCTCGGGTTCAGAGAGGTTTTGGTAAGGTTTGAGACACTTAGGCTCTTTTGTGTAAGCTTAAGTTGGAAAAGTCAACTGGATGTTGACTTATATGATAAAGGGCTCAGATGTGAATTCTGATGGTTCTGATACCTTCGAGAGGTGATTTGGGACTTAGAAGCATGATCAGAATGTATTTTGGAGGTACGGAGTAGATTTAGACTTGAATTGACGAAATTGGAACTTTGGCATTTTTCGGTTGGTAGGTGAGATTTTGATATAGAGGTCGGAAAGGAATTCCAGAAGTTGCAGTAGGTCCGTTGTGTCATTTGGGATATGTGTACAAAATTTTAGGTTATTTGGACTTTGTTTTATAGACTTTTTGATTGAAAGCGGAATTTGAAAGATTTTGGAATTCTTAGGCTTTAATCTGATGCAAATTTGAAGTTTTGATATTGTTTTGAGCGTTCCAAAAGTTGGACCAAGTTTGAATGATGTTATGAGATATGTTGGCATGTTTGGTTAAGGTCCCGGGTGAGTTTCGGGTGGTTAAACGGATCATTTCAAGTTGAGAAAAATTGCAGAAAATCTGTTGTGAGTGTTGCAGACCTTTGGCCTTTGCGTTCGCGATTGGGCCCTTGCATTCGTGAAGGGTTAGGATGAGAGGCTGGAGGTTTGGCCTTCGCTTTCGCGATGGAGGTCCCGCATTTGCGAAGGGTTGGGGCCAGTGAGCTATGCGTTCGCGATGGGTTGTGAAGATGAGTCTTCGCGTTCGCGTAGAGGCGTCACGTTCGTGAAGAAGGAATAAGTGGTCAACGCCAGGTTGTGCTTCAAGAACGCGAGGTGTTGATCGCGTTCGAGATGAAGGATTTTTAAATGCTGGACAAAATGTTTAAAAGACCCATTTTCACGATTTTGGGTCTAAGTTCCTCCATTTTTGGGCGATGTTGAAACTTTTTGAAGAGGATTGAATGGGGATTTGAGGGAGAAAACTTAGAAGTAAGATTTATGGACTTAATACTCAACCCTAATGTGATTTCTACCTAATTAATCTTGGAATTTGTAGAATTTAAGCCTAAATATTGAAGAACTAGGGATTGTAATTGGAGACCTAAAATTTGGGATTTGAGGGATCATTTGTGATTGAATTTTGGTGCTTTCGATATGAATGAACTTGGGAAGTAATAAGGAGTCTATTGATGTAATTTTTATCGGATTCCGAGACGTGGGCCTGGGGGTCAGGTTTGGCCAAATTTGGAATTTATGTTGTAATTTGATTTCTTTCGAGTGGGCCTTGTTCCCTTAGCATATTTTGATGGATTTGCACTGATTTTGGTTAGATTTGGAGCATTCGGAGGCCGATTCGAGAGGTAAAGGCATCACGGGCTAGAGTGTGGACCTGATAAAGGTGAGTAATGATTGTAAATGTTGTCCTGAGGGTATGAAACCCCGAATTTCACATCGTTGTGCTACTTTGAGGTGACGCACACGCTAGATGATGAGCGTGGGGTCGTACGCCGTTGGGGATTGTGACTTAGTCCATCATGTATGACTGTTTAACAGCGTATTTGATTGAAAATTAGCAGATAGACAAATATAGGCTCAAATAGTAGGGGATTTAAGTTTGAACACATAAGAGTTAAATTTTTTTTATTAAAAGACGAGTTTTGAAAAGGAGTTACAGTTCTACAAATACTTGAGAATATAAAAATGAGGGGGGTCCTAGGTTTATTTATAATATGGATCACATCAATGCGATACCCGGTATGACATTCCTCAGAAGAGGGAATACACGTGGAATTAGCGCACCGGTCATCATATCCATATCTACCCTTCCCACCCCGTTAAGGTATTAAAGCGCGGATTGGTCTCAACCTTTATTGCATGATATTACCCGACTCATTCCTATCAGTCCTGGAGGGATTTAGGACTACTATTCCTATAAGAGGGAGGATTTTAGGTTGACTCTTGGTTTTTAAAGGTAAAAAGACTAAGGCGACATACAAAACACGTAGGACTACATATTAGGGAACATATAAACAACTAAGAGGCTCATATATACCTCCTCAAATAAAGCACATAAATAGCATGACTTAAACACATTTAGGGTCAGAATTTAAAGGTACTAATGCAGGGTGCTTTAATTGTTGAAGCAGACCAATTTATTATATAACTCAGATAAGAAGTTCGAATCAGGCCTGCCTGCTGGTTGTAACAGTGCTAATTAAACAAAGGTGAGTTTAGTTTTATCAAGCAATTACCTAAGGCTTGCCTAAATGTGTATTGGTGATGTTCTATAAGTATGATATCTATTACTGATTAAGAAGGCAGCAGAATAGTGGTTAATTTCAAAACACGCAATTTGGATCCTATAAGCATGCTTTCTAAACCGTATTAATAAAATGAGTAGGTTGCTTAAACTAATTCAGAACAGTACGAGTCAACCTGATTTTTTAACTAAACTGGTTTTTAGATCCTATAGACATGATCTGTATTATAGCTGATTTTAATTCCTACAGACATGGTATCTAAGTATTAAAGGCTGATTTTGATCCTATAAGCATGGTATCTAATTGAACATGCAGTGAAGTAGGCAGGATTTATTTGCTCAAAGTGAAATTCATATAGGCATAATTTCTATTAAAATGAATTTTAATCTAATAGGCATGATGTCTCTTTGTGTGAAAGTAAAGCATGCAGAACTTGAATTAAAACAGAGCAGATCCTATAGGCATGGTGTCTAAGTGTGGAAGCATACAAAACTTAAATTAGAACAGAACATATCCTATAGCCATGTTCTCTACCCTTCTAATAGCTAAAATATGCATAATTACCCCATCCTTTTTCACTAGCCAACCCCAATATTTGCTACGAAGTTACAAACCAAATACAGAATTACATCATAAAAGTGTAAAATAAGAAGTTAAAACCATAGGAAGCCTGATTCTGACTTCCTCTCTGAGTTATGGAATAAACCACCTCAAATGACACTTGTTTCAAAGCCTTTATCAGACCTGGGTGTGTCTAAGGGTCTTAAGGGACCCCGAGCAGTGCTTACACCCAGGTTTGCATAACCAAATAGATATGAGTGCAGTGTGGAAGGGCCATCCCTTATGTGTCCAAGTTCAGAAGAAGCTCAAGGGTCCCAAAGCAAGGCTCACACAAGAGGGGTAGAACTTAGGTTCTAAGAATATAGTGAAAGTGCAAAACACAGAGATTTATTTAAAACTAGATTGAGAATAGCAAGTGTTAAGGGTGATTTGAAAACAGTAGTAATAAAACTCAAACTACATAGAATCAGCAGTTACACAAAGGGGTTAGGGGTTTTGGGATTACATTGCACGAAGTATATGACCCCAAAAAGGGTCAGGTTTGGTCACATACACCAATAGATGATGTTGGCATGCCCATAAACCAGCCAGAGAACACAAACACATAGGGGGATATGGGGTTAGGGATTCATAAGTCAACAAATCACACAACAAGTGACTGACATAGTGCATACATAAGGGAAAACATTAATCTAGAAGGGGAGGGAGTAGATTACAGCATGTTTAGTAATGTAACTTGATTGTGTAAACATAAGCAGAAGCAGGCAAGGGTGAAGGAAACTGAAACAACTAAAGAAACATGTTGTTGTTGATGCTTGAAGATTAACTAGGGCATACCAGTAGAGAAACAAAGTGCAGAAAGGAAAAGTAAGCAAAACTTCCACAGTCTAGCCTTAGCTTTCAGCCGGCTAGACAAAGCAGTAGCACAAGTAGTAGTAGAGAAAAGCGAGAAAGTTTTGAGTGTAACTGTGTGTTCCTAAACTCAATTATTCGTGTCTTTGAAAGAAAAGAGGGTGGGTATTTATAGTTTTGAAAATATGTGAAGAATAAGGTAATAAATAAAGTCTTAACACAAACAAGGAAACAATCACAAGTGATTCCCTTTAATTAAGGAATCACTATTTAACGGGTAGCAGCATGTCTACTTAAGGAAAGAAAATCAGTTTAAGGACAGATTGATTATTGCCATAAAAGGGGAAGTAAAAGCATGAAGCAAACAATCAAGTCCAAGTACAAAATATGCTTATTTTGGGAAAGGATTCAGCAAGGTAAAACATCACAGTAAAGGGAAAGGAATCAATTAATTTTAAACAGGCGACTGAAATTAGGGCTCGTAAGAAAACTTTTTTTGCAATCAGTCTCAATATTGAGGGAATCAAAATCAATCAAGAAAGAAACATGATTCTGCACTTCGTCATATAAATAGAATGAACAGCAGTGTCAGACATGCAAAGCCAAACATATTGTCAAGGAAACAACATACAATAGTAGCAGAAATAAGCATAGGAATCAGTAGTGAACAGAGTCAAGTGGCTAGGGCTCACATGTATTAGCCAAAGCAAAGAAGAGAGTCAAGAACAAGTAAAGGTCTCACAGTGCCATGTGGGAAACCTTTTGAGAAGTTAGGGTTTCAACAGTAGTCGAGTTAAAAAGATAGTAAAACTCAGAATCAGATAAGTCACATAAAGAAAAGAGAGTCTGAAATAAGGAACTTTTAATCGAGTCAAGTATACATTCAAACAAGAAATTTCAGACCAAAAGACCTAGGGTTTTCCACAATAATCGAGTTTAAAAGATGGTAAAACTCAAAATCAAATAAGTCAAACAAGAACGAAGAACTTAATCGAACAAGTACACATTTAAACAAATAATTTCAGAACTCGGATAAGACTAAAAGGAACTAGGGTTTTAAACGTGCTGACTCAAGTAGAAGGAAAGCATAAACAGGTAACATAGAAAAATCATGAAACTACACCAAAGTCAGGGAAGATATCTTTAAAAGAGAGGTTAAGAGAAACCTTAATCGGAAAATGAAGCGTCATTTTGAAAGAAAAGTTTGAAGAACCTTCGAGAAAGCACTTAAAAATTCATAGTAAGTACAGATCTAAGGTAGGTCTGAAAGAAAATTGAAAGACCTTAAAGGTTGGAGTTTCGGAAAACCCAGAAAAGGTGAGAAAGACCTTGAAAGTTACCGATCTAACTAGGAAAGTCAAGGACCTGACTTGAAAGGCCATGAATGGCCGGAGAAAGGCCATGAACAGAAGTCGAGAAAGGACTGGACCAGATCCCTTCGAGGTTTGTCCATGAAACCATAGAAACAAACACCTATGAGCCATAGAAGGCTGATACACATCTCAAATGACCATGAGCGGCCATGGATTAGGCAGGGGTTGAGGTAGATTGGGGTAGGATTAGATGGCGGCGGCTAGGGTTCATGAGGGATTTTAGAGAGAGTTGAGAGAGAAGGGGGATTCAAGGGTGGCGTTTGGTGAAGAATGAGGTAAGGTAAGGGGTCGTTTAAGGTTAAAAAAGGTAAGGGGGAACGGTGGTCGTTGATCATTTAGATCAACGGCCTAGATTTAAAAGGGTAGGTGGGGAATCCGGGTTTGGGTTGGTTTAATTGGGTTGGGGTCGGGTCGAGTTTAATTGAAATTGGGCCGGAAAATTGGGTCTGATTAGAGGTTTAATTTAGGCTAGAATTTAAATACCAATGGGCTATTATTTAAATAGCCAATTTTCCGTTTTTTAAATTATAAAAAATAGTAAGTAAATTTTTGGAAATAAATTGAAAGTACTAAAATAATTTATAACATATAATTATTAATTTAAAAATGCAAGACTTAATTTTATGAATATAAAATACGATTGAATCTTAAAAGGGCTAATATTGCAATTATATGCAATTTAGCTTAAAAAATATGCAAAGATTAGTAAAAATATGCAAAAATTACCTTAGCTATACTTTAGCATAAATATAAAAGTACAATAAATGAATTACCAAAATAATAATTTTGGAAATAATTAGTGGCTTTTTTATGGATAAAAGAGGGAAATAAATTGATTTGAAAACCTTTAAAAATTATGAAAAAATAATAAGACATTTGGATATGCTTACATTTGCACATATATGCTATTTTGAAGGTATTTTGCATATTGAAAATATATAGGAAAAAATTGGGTATCAACACCCACACAACACCCAATTCATTTTGAAACCATTATAATAACAAAATTTAAGTCATTAACATGCTAAAAATCCCAAAATAAAAGTGAACTAGTATAATTTGCGGAAAACCAACACAGCCCGACATCGGGGTGTTACAAGTCACGAGCATCTAAACATGCGTATAAGAGTCTTAAAGAGTTTATGCAGTCTATTACAGAACTAGAAACAAAAAGTAAGATAGGAGGGAGAAACACTAGGTTGCGAACGCTGAGCAACTACCTAGTGGACCCCGAATAGTCTGCTGGGAGCAATCAACCCTCACTGGCGGAACCTGGAGCTCCTTGAATTTGCACACAGGGTACAGGGAGTAAAGTGAGTACTCCATCTCAGTGAGTAATAACAATAAATGAAGACTGAGCAATAAGAAGTCACGTAAAATACAACAACATGCTATAAAAAGGCAGTGTAAAACCAATAAAAATGCAATTAACAGTGAAATCTTATAAAAACACCTTATTTCAGTATAAGATTCTTTAAAACACATTTTTAACAATTAAACAAGTAAATGAAAAGTAGCTAGAAAAGATAAACACATAAAATCCGCCCCTCGGGCACAATGTCAATAGAATCAGCCCCTCGGGCAATAACCTGGAACAACACCAGCCCCTCAGGCTATATCACATATCACAATGGGTACTCGCACTCACTGGCGGTGTACAGACTCCGGGAGGGGCCCCTTACGGCCCAAGCGCAATATCAAGTCATCTCATGGCATAATCAGTAGGCTTTCGGCCTCATATCAAGCCACCTTGTGGCGTACAACTCAGGGTCTCGGCCTCATAATCATAATCAGTACCACACTGTTGCGGTGTGCAGCCCGATCCATAATAATCCTCACAACACAGACTCTCGGCCCTACTCAGTCAGAAATCTCTAAAAGCCACTCGACACCGTAAAACATGATGCTCAGCCCAAAATATAATTTAAAGTGTTAAAATAGAGTAAACATGATTGAGTTATGAAATTAGTAGAATATAGCATGACTGAGTACAAATACAAAATTAAAACAGTGAGGAAATAGTAGTAAAAATACCCTAAGGGTCCAAAATAGTTGGCACGAGGTCCAAATATGGCATTCAACCCAAAACATGATGATAGCAAACAATTTTCAATCAAATACGCGGTAAAACAGTCATTTGGGATGGACTAAGTCACAATCCCCAATGGTGCACGACCCCACACTCGTCATCTAGCGTATGAGTCACCTCAATATAGCATAACGATATCAAATCCAGGATTTCATACCCTCAGGACAACATTTATAATAATTACTCACCTCTATCCGGTCCGAACTCTAGCCCGCGATGCCCTTGCCTCTCGAATCGGCCTCCAAATGCTCCAAATCTAACCAAAATCAATGCAAAACCATCAAAATATGCTAAGGAAATAAAGCTCACTCGAAAGAAATCAAATTACAATACAAATCCCGAAATTGGCCAAACCCGACCCCCGGGCTCACGTCTCGAAATCCAATAAAAATTACACCAATAGACTCCTTATCACTCTTCGAGTTCTTTCATATCAAAAGCACCAAAATACAACCACAAATGACCCCTCAAATCCCAAATTCTAGGTATCCAATTACAAGCGCTAGTTCTTCAATATTTAGGCTTAAATTCCACGAATTCCATGATTAATTAGGTAGAAATCACATTAGGATTGAGTAGTAAGTCCATAAATCCTACCTCCAAGTGTTCCCCCTTGATTCCCTCTTCAATCATCTTCAAAAGCTTCAAAATCGCCCAAAAATGGAGGAACTTAGGCTAAAAATCGCGGAATAGGCCTTTTAAACATTCTGCCCAGCTATTTCAAATCCTTCATCGCGAACGCGTCCCCTCTCTCGCGAAAGCGAAGGCTCAACTTCCCATCCTATCGCGAACACGACATCCCTCTCGCGAACGCGTAGCTCAAAGACCCCATCCCTTCGCGAACGCGGGACCACTTTCGCGAACGCAAAGGCCAACAATCCTGCCTCACATCTCGACCCTTCACGAATGCGAGGGACCACTCGCGAACGTGAAGGCCAAAAGCCTGCAACAGCTGAAGCAAAAAATCTGCAACTTTTCAACTATGCATTTTTGGTTTGTTTAACCACCCGAAACTCACTCGAGGCCCTCGGGACCTCAACCAAACATGACAACATATCCCATAACATCATTCAAACTTTTTCCAACCTTCAGAGCGCTCAAAACAACATCAAAACACCAAATTCGCATAGGATTCTAGCCTAAGAATTCCAAAATCTTCTAAATTTCGCTTTCGATCAAAAAGTCTATCAAACCACGTCTGAATGACCTGAAATTTTGCACGCACATCCCAAATGACACAGCGGACCTACTGCAACTTTCAAAATTCCATTCTGACTCCTATATCAAAATCTCACCTATCAATCGGAAAACGTCAAAATTCCAATTTCTCCAATTCAAGCCTAAATCTACTCCGCACCTCTAAAACACATTCCGATCATACTCCTAAGTACCAAATCACCTTACGAAGATTTCTGAACCATCAAAACTCACATCCGAGCCCTTTAACACATAAGTCAATATCTAGTTGACTTTTCCAACTTAAGCTTAGTCAAAAGAGACTAAGTGTCTCAAACCTTACCAAAACCTTTCTGAACCCGAGCCAACCAACCCGATAACACAAAATACAGCTGAATAAGGCAATAATAAGTAGAAATAGGGGATAGAGAGCGGTAACTCATGAAACGACTGGATGGGTCGTTATATAGTCCTTAAATTAGAGCTACAAGCATAGAAATTAAGGACATGTAGTCCTTAACTTAGAGATACAAGCATAGAAATTAAGGATAGGTAATCCTAAACTTACAGCTACAAGTTCAAAGTTAAGGACTGTAACGACCCAGCCGGTCGTTTCATGAGTTACCACTCCGTTTCCCCCATTTCTGCTTATTATTGCCTTGTTCAGTTGTATTATGTGTTATTGGGTTGGTTGGCTTGGGTTCGGAGAGGTTTTGGTAAGGTTTGAGACACTTAGTCTCTTTTGTGTAAGCTTAAGTTGGAAAAGTCAACTGGATGTTGACTTATGTGATAAAGGGCTCAGATGTGAATTCCGATGGTTCTGATAGCTTTGAGAGGTGATTTGGGACTTAGAAGCATGATCGGAATATATTTTGGAGGTACAGAGTAGATTTAGACTTGAATTGACGAAATTGGAACTTTGGCGTTTTTCGGTTGGTAGGTGAGATTTTGATAGAGAGGTCGGAATGGAATTCCAGAAGTTGCAGTAGGTCCGTTGTGTCATTTGGGATGTGTGTACAAAATTTTACGTTATTCGGACTTTGTTTTATAGACTTTTTGATTGAAAGCGGAATTTGAAAGATTTTGGAATTCTTAGGCTTGAATCTGATGCAAATTTGATGTTTTGATATTGTTTTGAGCGTTTCGAAAGTTGGACCAAGTTTGAATGATGTTATGAGATATGCTGGCATGTTTGGTAAAGGTCCCGAGGCCCTCGGGTGAGTTTCGGGTGGTCAAACGGATCATTTCAAGTTGAGAAAAATTGCAAAAAATCTGTTATGATTGTTGCAGTCCTTTGGCCTTCGCGTTCGCGATTGGGCCCTTGCGTTCACGAAGGGTTAGGATGAGAGGCTGGAGGTTTGACCTTCGCTTTCGCGATGGAGATCCCACAGCGAAGGGTTGGGGCCAGTGAGCTATGCGTTCGCGATGGGTTGTGAAGATGAGTTTTCTTGTTCGCGTAGAGGCGTCGCGTTCGTGAAGAAGGAATAAGTGGTCAACGCCAGGTTGTGCTTCAAGAACGTGAGGCGTTGATCGCATTCGGAATGAAGGATTTTTAAGTGCTGGACAGAATGTTTAAAAGACCCATTTTCACAATTTTGGGTCTATGTTCCTCCATTTTTGGGCGATGTTGAAACTTTTTGAAGAGGATTGAAGGGGGAATTAAGGGAGAACACTTAGAGATAAGATTTATGGACTTAATACTCAACCCTAATGTGATTTCTACCTAATTAATCTTGGAATTTGTAGAATTTAAGCCTAAATATTGAAGAACTAGGGCTTGTAATTGGAGACCTAAAATTTGGGATTTGAGGGATCATTTGTGATTGAATTTTGGTGCTTTCGATATGAATGAACTTGGGAAGTAATAAGGAGTCTATTGATGTAATTTTTATCGGATTCCGAGACGTGGACCTGGGGGTCCGGTTTGGCCAATTTTGGAATTTGTGTTGTAATTTGATTTCTTTCGAGTGGGCCTTGTTCCCTTAGCATATTTTGATGGATTTGCACTAATTTTGGTTAGATTTGGAGCATTCGGAGGCCAATTCAAGAGGTAAAGGCATCGCGGGATAGAGTGTGGACCTGATAAAGGTGAGTAATGATTGTAAATGTTGTCCTGAGGGTATGAAACCCCGAATTTCACATCGTTGTGCTACTTTGAGGTTACGCACACGCTAGATGACGAGCGTGGGGTCGTACGCCGTTGGGGATTGTGACTTAGTCCATCATGTATGACTGTTTAACAGCGTATTTGATTGAAAATTAGCAGATAGACAAATATAGGCTCAAATAGTAGGGGATTTAAGTTTGAACACATAAGAGTTAAATTTTTTTTATTAAAAGGCGAGTTTTGAAAAGGAGTTACAGTTCTACAAATACTTGAGAATATAAAAATGAGGGGGGTCCTAGGTTTATTTATAATATGGATCACATCAATGCGATACCCGGTATGACACTCCTCAGAAGAGGGGATACACGTGGTATTAGCGCACCGGTCATCATATCCATATCTACCCTTCCCACCCCGTTAAGGTATTAAAGCGCGGATTGGTCTCGACCTCTATTGCATGCTATTACCTGACCCATTCCTATCAGTCCTGGAGGGATTTAGGACTACTTTTCCTATAAGAGGGAGGATTTTAGGTTGACTCTTGGTTTTTAAAGGTAAAAAGACTAAGGCGACATACAAAACATGTAGGACTGCATATTAGGGAACATATAAACAACTAAGAGGCTCATATATACCTCCTCAAATAAAGCACATAAATAGCATGACTTAAACACATTTAGGGTCAGAATTTAAAGGTACTAATGCAGGGTGCTTTAATTGTTGAAGCAGACCAATTTATTACATAAATCAGATAAGAAGTTCGAATCAGGCCTGCCTGCTGGTTGTAACAGTGCTAATTAAACAAAGGTGAGTTTAGTTTTATCAAGCAATTACCTAAGGCTCGCCTAAGTATGTATTGGTGATGTCCTATAAGTATGATATCTATTACTGATTAAGAAGGCAGCAGAATAGTGGTTAATTTCAAAACAAGCAATTTGGATCCTATAAGCATGCTTTCTAAACTGTATTAATAAAATGAGTAGGTTGCTTAAACTGATTCAGAACAGTACGAGTCAACCTGATTTTTTAACTAAACTGGTTTTTAGATCCTATAGACATGATCTGTATTATAGCTGATTTTAATTCCTACAGACATGGTATTTAAGTATTAAAGGCTGATTTTGATCCTATAAGCATGGTATCTAATTGAACATGCAGTGAAGTAGGCAAGATTTATTTGCTCAAAATGAAATTCATATAGGCATGATTTCTATTAAAATGAATTTTAATCCAATAGGCATGATGTCTATTTGTGTGAAAGTAAAGCATGCAGAACTTGAATTAAAACAGAGCAGATCCTATAGGCATGGTGTCTAAGTGTGGAAGCATGCAAAACTTAAATTAGAACAGAACAGATCCTATAGTCATGTTCTCTACCCTTCTAATAGCTAAAATATGCATAATTACCCCATCCTTTTTCACTAGCCAACCCCAATATTTGCTATGAAGTTACAAACCAAATACAGAATTACATCAGAAAAGTATAAAATAAGAAGTTAAAACCATAGGAAGACTGATTCTGACTTCCTCTCTGAGTTATGGAATAAACCACCTCAAATGCCACTTGTTTCAAAGCCTTTATCAAACCTGGTGTGTCTAAGGGTCTCAAGGGACCCCGGGCAGTGCTTACACCCAGGTTTGCATAACCAAATAGATATAAGTGCAGTGTGGAAGGGCCAGCCCTTATGTGTCCAAGTTCAGAAGGAGCTCAAGGGTCCCAAAGCAAGGCTCACACAAGAGGGGTAGAACTTAGGTTCTAAGAATATAGTAAAAGTGCAGAACACAGAGATTTATTTAAAACTGGATCGAGAATAGCAAGTGTTAAGGGTGATTTGAAAACAGTAGTAATTAGGGCTATGCACGGATCGGATCGGATTTAGCATATTTCGGATTCGAATTTCAGATTTCGGATTCTAGAAAATGCAATTCGAATCCGATCCGAATTATATCGGATCGGATCGGATTTTAAAGTTTGGATCAGATCGGATATCGGATCGTATTATTATGCCTCAAAGTTAAACTAATATGTATATTTTCTTTGTAAAAGAGGAAATACATTAAGAAACATTCATGTCTATGCAATTATGATAGTACTATGGTGCCAATATAGCTAAATCTAGCAATTGTAAAGGTAATAACTTGGAGGTTGATGTAAATTAAAGTGTAGTATTTATACATGTCCTAATAATTTCGGATTTCGGATTGGATTAGATTAAAATATACCAATCCGAAATCCGATCCGAAATCCAAAATTTTAATTAACATAATCCGAAATCTGATCCAATCCGTAATCCGAAATTCAAAATTGAATGGATCGGTTCGGATTTCGGATATCCGATCCGAATGAACAGCCCTAGTAGTAATAAAACTCAAATTACATAGAATCAGCAGTTACACAAAGGGGTTATGGGTTTTGGGATTACATTGCACGAAGTATATGACCCCAAAAAGGGTCAGGTTTGGTCATATACACCAATAGATGATGCTGGCATGCCCATAAACCAGCCAGAGAACACAAACACATAGGGGGATATGGGGTTTGGGATTCATAAGTCAGCAAATCACACAACAAGTGACTGACATAGTGCATACATAAGGGAAAACATTAATCTAGAAGGGGAGGGAGCATATTACAACATGTTTAATAATGTAACTTGATTGCGTAAACATAAGCAGAAACAGGCAAGGGTGAAGGAAACTGAAACAGCTAAAGAAACATGTTGTTGTTGATGCTTGAAGATTAACTAGGGCATACCAGTAGAGAAACAAAGTGCAGAAAGGAAAAGTAAGCAAAACTTCCACAGTCTAGCCTTGGCTTTCAGCCGGCTAGACAAAGCAGTAACAAAAGTAGTAGTAGAGAACAGCGAGAAAGTTTTGAGTGTAAATGTGTGTTCTTGAACTCAATTATTCGTGTCTTTGAAAGAAAAGAGGGTGGGTATTTATAGTTTTGAAAACAGGTGAAGAATGAGGTAATAAGTAAAGTCTTAACACAAACAAGGAAACAATCACAAGTGATTCCCTTTAATTAAGGAATCACTATTTAATGGGTAGCAGAAGGTCTTCTTAAGGAAAGAAAATCAGTTTAAGGACAGATTGATTATTGCCATAAAAGAGGCAGTAAAAGTATGAAACAAACAATCAAGTCCAAGTACAAAATATGCTTATTTTGGAAAAGGATTCAGCAAGGTAAAACATCACAGTAAAGGGAAAGGAATCAATTAATTTTAAACAGGCGACTGAAATTAGGGCTCGTAAGAAAACTTTTTGCAATCAGTCTCAATATTGAGGGAATCAAAATCAATCAAGAAAGAAACATGATTCTACACTTCGTCATATAATTAGAATGAACAGCAGTGTCAGACATGCAAGGCCAAACATATTGTCAAGGAAACAACATACAATAGTAGCAGAAATAAGCATAGGAATCAGTAGTGAACAGAGTCAAGTGGTCAGGGCTCACATGTATTAGCCAAAACAAAGAAGAGAGTCAAGAACAAGTAAAGGTCTCACAGTACCATGTGAGGAAACCTTTTGAGAATTTAGGGTTTCAACAGTAGTCGAGTTAAAAAGATAGTAAAACTCAGAATCAGATAAGTCACATAAAGAAAAGAGAGTCTGAAACAAGGAACTTTTAATCGAGTCAAGTATACATTCAAACAAGAAATTTCAGACCAAAAGACCTAGGGTTTTCCACAATAATCGAGTTTAAAAGATGGTAAAACTCAAAATCAAATAAGTCAAACAAGAACGAAGAACTTAATCGAACAAGTACACATTTAAACAAATAATTTCAGAACTCGGATAAGACTAAAAGGAACTAGGGTTTTAAACGTGCTGACTTAAGTAGAAGGAAAGCATAAACAGGTAACATAGAAAAATCATGAAACTACCCCAAAGTCAGGGAAGAGATCTTTAAAAGAGAGGTTTAGAGAAACCTTAATCGGAAAATGAAGCGTCATTTTGAAAGAAAAGTTTGAAGAACCTTCGAGAAAGCACTTAAAAAATTCATAGTAAGTAGATTGGGGTCTGTCCATGAAACCATAGAAACAAACACCTATGAGCCATAGGAGGCTGATACACATCTCAAATAACTATGAGCGGCCATGGATTAGGCAGGGGTTGAGGTAGATTGGGGTGGGATTAGATGGCGGCGGCTAGGGTTCATGAGGGATTTTAGAGAGAGTTGAGAGAGAAGGGGGATTCAAGGGCGGCGTTTGGTGAAGAATGAGGTAAGGCAATGGGTCGTTTAAGGTTTAAAAAGGTAAGGGGGGAACGGTGGCCGTTGATCATTTAGATTAACGGCCTAGATTTAAAAGGGTAGGTGGGGAATCCGGGTTTGGGTTGGTTTAATTGGGTTGGGGTCGGGTCGGGTTTAATTGAAATTGGGCCGGAAAATTGGGTCTGATTAGAGGTTTAATTTAGGCTAGAATTTAAATACCAATGGGCTATTATTTAAATAGCCAATTTTTCGTTTTTTAAATTATAAAAAATAGTAAATAATTTTTTGGAAATAAATTGAAAGCACTAAAATGATTTATAACATATAATTATCAATTTAAAAATGCAGGACTTAATTTTTTGAATATAAAATACGATTGAATTTTAAAAGGGCTAATATTACAATTATATGCAATTTAGCTTAAAAAATATTCAAAAATTAGTAAAAATATGCAAAAATTACCTTAGCTATACTTTAGCATAAATATAAAAGTACAATAAATGAATTACCAAAATAATAATTTTGGAAATAATTAGTGGTTTTTTTATGGATAAAAGAGGGAAATAAATTGATTTGAAAACCATTAAAAATTATGAAAAAATAATAAGACATTTGGATATGCTTACATTTACACATATATGCTATTTTGAAGGTATTTTGCATATTGAATATATATAGGAAAAAATTGGGTATCAACACCCACACAACACCCAATTCATTTGAAACCATTATAATAACAAAATTTAAGTCATTAACATGCTAAAAATCCCAAAATAAAAGTGAACTAGTATATTTGCGGAAAACCAACACAGCCCGACATCGGGGTGTCACAAGTCATGAGCATCTAAACATGCGTATAAGAGTCTCAAAGAGTTTATGCAGTCTATTACAGAACTAGAAACATAAAGTAAGATAGGAGGGAGAAACACTAGGTTGCGAACGCCGAGCAGCTACCTAGTGGACCCCAAATGGTCTGCTGGGAGCAATCAACCCTCACTGGCGGGACCTGGAGCTCCTTGAATTTGCACACAGGGTACATGGAGTAAAGTGAGTACTCCAACTCAGTGAGTAATAACAATAAATGAAGACTGAGCGATAAGAAGTCACGTAAAATACAACAACATGCTATATAAAGGCAGTGTAAAACCAATAAAAATGCAATTAATAGTGAAATCTTATAAAAACACCTTAGTTCAGTATAAAATTCTTTAAAACACCTTTTTAACAATTAAACAAGTAAATGAAAAGCAGCTAGAAAAGATAAACACATAAAATCCGCCCCTCGGGCACAATGTCAATAGAATCAGCCCCTCGGGCAATAACCTGGAACAACCCCAGCCCCTCGGGCTATATCACATATCACACTGGGTACCCGCGCTCATTGGCGGTGTACAGACTTTGGTAGGGGCCCCTTACGGCCCAAGCGCAATATCAAGCCATCTCATGGCATAATTAGTAGGCTTTCGGCCTCATATCAAGCCACCTTGTGGCATACAACTCAGGGTCTCAGCCTCATAATCATAATCAGTACCACACTGTTGCGGCATGTAGCCCGATCCATAATAATCCTCACAACACAGACCCTCGGCCCTACTCAGTCAGAAATCTCTAAAAGCCACTCGACATCGTAAAACATGATGCTCAGCCCAAAATATAATTTAAAGTGTTAAAATAGAGTAAACATGATTGAGTTATGAAATTAGTAGAATATAACATGACTGAGTACAAATACAAAATTAAAACAATGAGGAAATAGTAGTAAAAATACCCTAAGGGTCCAAAATAGTTGGCACGAGGTCCAAATATGGCATTCAACCCAAAACATGATGATAGCAAACAATTTTCAATCAAATACGCGGTAAAACAGTCATTTGGGATGGACTAAGTCACAATCCCCAATGGTGCACGACCCCACGCTCGTCATCTAGCATGTGAGTCACCTCAATATAGCACAACGATATCAAATCCGAGATTTCATACCCTCAGGACAACATTTATAATCATTACTCACCTCTATCCGGTCCGAACTGTAGCCCGCGATGCCCTTGCCTCTCGAATAGGCCTCCAAATGCTCCAAATATAACCAAAATCAATGCAAAACCATCAAAATATGCTAAGGAAACAAAGCTCACTCAAAAGAAATCAAATTACAACACAAATCCCGAAATTGGCCAAACCCGACCCCCGGGCTCACGTCTCGGAATCCAATAAAAATTACACCAATAGACTCCTTATCACTCTTCGAGTTCTTTCATATCAAAAGCACCAAAATCCAACCACAAACGACCCCTCAAATCCCAAATTCTAGGTATCCAATTACAAGCGCTAGTTCTTCAATATTTAGGCTTAAATTCCACAAATTCCATGATTAATTAGGTAGAAATCACATTAGGATTGAGTATTAAGTCCATAAATCCTACCTCCAAGTGTTCCCCCTTGATTCTCTCTTCAATCCTCTTCAAAAGCTTCAAAATCGCCCAAAAATGGAGGAACTTAGGCTAAAAATCGCGGAATAGGCCTTTTAAATATTCTGCCCAGCTATTTCAAATCCTTCATCGCGAACGCGTCCCCTCTCTCGCGAACGCGAAGGCTCAGCTTCGCATCCCATCGCGAACACGGCATCCCTCTCTCGAACGCGTAGCTTAAAGACCCCATCCCTTCGCGAATGCGGGACCTCTTTCGCGAATGTGAAGGCAAACAATCCTGCCTCACATCTCGACCCTTCACGAACGCGAGGGACCACTCGCGAACGTGAAGGCCAAAAGCCTGCAACAGCTGAAGCAAAAAATCTGCAACTTTTCAACTATGCATTTTTGGTTTGTTTAACCACCCGAAATCCACATATTCAAACTTGTTCCAACCTTCAGAGTGCTCAAAACAACATCAAAACACCAAATTCGCATAGGATTGAAGCCTAAGAATTCCAAAATCTTCTAAATTTCGCTTTCGATCAAAAAGTCTATCAAACCACGTCTGAATGACCTAAAATTTTGCACGCACATCCCAAATGACACAACGGACCTACTGCAACTTTCGAAATTCCATTCTGACCCCTATATCAAAATCTCACATATCAATTGGAAAACGCCAAAATTCCAATTTCTCCAATTCAAGCCTAAATCTACTCCGTACCTCTAAAACACATTCCGATCACACTCCTAAGTACCAAATCACCTCACGAAGATTTCCGAACCATCAAAACTCACATCCGAGTCCTTTAACACATAAGTCAACATCTAGTTGACTTTTCCAACTTAAGCTTACTCAAAAGAGACTAAGTGTCTCAAACCTTACCAAAATCTCTCTGAACCCGAGCCAACCAACCCGATAACACAAAATATAGCTGAATAAGGCAATAATAAGCAGATATAGGGGAAACAGAGCGGTAACTCATGAAACGACTGGACGAGTCATTATATTGTCTTTAACTTAGAATCACAAGCATAGAAATTAAGGACAGGTAGTCCTTAATTTAGAGTTAAAAGCATAGAAATTAAGGATAGGTAATCCTAAACTTACAGCTACAAGTTCAAAGTTAAGGACTGTAATGACCTGGCCGGTCGTTTCATGAGTTACCACTCTGTTTCCCCCATTTCTGCTTATTATTGCCTTGTTCAGTTGTATTATGTGTTATTTGGTTGGTTGGCTCGGGTTCAGAGAGGTTTTGGTAAGGTTTGAGACACTTAGTCTCTTTTGTGTAAGCTTAAGTTGGAAAAGTCAATTGGATGTTGACTTATGTGATAAAGGGCTCAGATGTGAATTCCGATGGTTCTGATAGCTTCGAGAGGTGATTTGGGACTTAGAAGCATGATCAGAATGTATTTTGGAGGTACGGAGTAGATGTAGACTTGAATTGACAAAATTGGAACTTTGGCGTTTTTCGGTTGGTAGGTGAGATTTTGATATAGAGGTCGGAATGGAATTCAAGAAGTTGCAGTAGGTCCGTTGTGTCATTTGGGATGTGTGTACAAAATTTTAGGTTATTCGAACTTTGTTTTATAGACTTTTTGATTGAAATCTTTTTTTGAAAGATTTTGGAATTCTTAGGCTTGAATCTGATGCAAATTTGATGTTTTGATATTGTTTTGAGCGTTCCGAAAGTTGGACCAAGTTTGAATGATGTTATGAGATATGCTGGCATGTTTGGTTAAGGTCCCGAGGCCTTCGGGTGAGTTTCGGGTGGTTAAATGGATCATTTCAAGTTGAGAAAAATTGCAGAAAATCTGTTGTTAGTGTTTCAGACCTTTGGCCTTCGCGTTCGCGAAGGGTTAGGATAAGAGGCTGGAGGTTTGGCCTTCGCTTTCGCGATGGAGATCCCGCGTTTGCGAATGGTTGGGGCCAGTGAACTATGTGTTCGCGATGGGTTGTGAGATGAGTCTTCGCGTTCGCGTAGAGGCGTCGCGTTCGTGAAGAAGGAATAAGTGGTCAACGCCAGGTTGTGCTTCAAGAACGCGAGGCGTTGATCGCGTTCGCAATGAAGGATTTTTAAGTGCTGGATAGAATGTTTAAAATACCCATTTTCACGATTTTGGGTCTAAGTTCCTCCATTTTTGGGCGATGTTGAAACTTTTTGAAGAGCATTGAAGGGGGAATTAAGGGAGAACACTTAGAGGTAAGATTTATGGACTTAATACTCAACCCTAATGTGATTTCTACCTAATTAATCTTGGAATTTGTAGAATTTAAGCCTAAATATTGAAGAACTAGGGCTTGTAATTGGAGACCTAAAATTTGGGATTTGAGTGATCATTTGTGATTGAATTTTGGTGCTTTAGATATGAATGAACTCGGGAAGTAATAAGGAGTCTATTGATGTAATTTTTATCGGATTCCGAGACGTGGGCCTGGGGGTCAGGTTTGGCCAATTTCGGAATTTGTGTTGTAATTTGATTTCTTTCGAGTGTGCCTTGTTCCCTTAGCATATTTTGATGGATTTACACTGATTTTGGTTAGATTTGGAGCATTCGGAGGCTGATTCGAGAGGTAAAGGCATCGCGGGCTAGAGTGTGGACTTGATAAAGGTGAGTAATGATTGTAAATGTTGTCCTAAGGGTATGAAACCCCGAATTTCACATCGTTGTGCTACTTTGAGGTGACGCACACGCTAGATGACGAGCGTGGGGTCGTACGCCATTGGGGATTGTGACTTAGTCCATCCTGTATGATTGTTTAACAACGTATTTGATTGAAAATTGTTTGTTATCATCATATTTTGGGCTGAATGCCATATTTGAGCCTCGTGCCAACTATTTTGGGCCCTTAGGAGATTTTTACTGCTCTTTCCTTACTGTTTTGATTTTATATCTGTACTCAGTCATGCTATTTACTACTGTTTTCATAACTCAGTCATGTTTACTCTGTTTTAACACTTTAAATGATAGCTTGGGTTGAGCATCATATTTTACTGTGCCCGAGTGGCTTTTAGAGATTTCTAACTGAGTAGGGACGATGGCCTATGTTGTGAGTATTATTATAGGATCGGGCTGCACGCCGCAGTAGTGTTGTACTGATTATGATTATGAGGCCGATGGCCTGAGTTGTACGCCACAAGGTGGCTTGATATGAGGCCGAGAGCCAATTGATTATGCCACGAGATGGCTTGACATTGCGCTTGGGCCATAAGGGGCCCTCCTGGAGTCTGTACACCCCCAGTGAGCGTGAGTACCCAGTTTGTGATGTGATATAGCCCGAGGGGCTGATGTTGTTTTATGTTATTGTCCGAGAGGCTGATGCGAGTGATTGTAAGATAATGGGCTGGTTCTGTTGGTCTACTGCCCGAGGGGCTAATTTTATGTTTCTATCTTTTCTCATTGTTTTTCTTTCACTCGTTTAACTGCTAAAAAGGTGTTTTAAAGAGGTTTCTACTGAATTAAGGAGTTTTGAACATGTTTTCACTGTTTTATTGCATTGTGTTGGTCTTATACTGCCTCTTTATAGCATTTTACTGTGTTTTACGTGTTTTCTTATCGCTCAGCTACTTTTACTTTTATTAATCACTGAGTTGACGTACTCACATTACTCCCTGCACCCTGTGTGCAGATTCAGGAGCCTCGGGTCCTGCCAGCGAGGGTTGATTGCTTCTAGCAGCCTGTTCGGAGTCCACTAGGTAGCTGCTCGGCGTTCGTAGCCCAGTGTTTCTTCCTCCTATCTTTATTTTCACTTGTACTGGATTCTATATTAGACTGTGTAGTCCTTTTCCATACTCTTAGATTTATGTTAGATGCCCATGATTGGTGACACCCCGATGTCGGGCTGTGTTTATTTTCGCGTTGTTCTAATTCACTTTATTATGGGATTTATCACTTGTTAATGACTTAAATTGTGTTATTATAATTGTTTAAAATGAATTGGGAGTTATGTCAGCTAGCCTTGTTTAACGAAAGGCGCAATCACGACCGGGTCTGGGTTTAGGGTCGTGACAAGGACACTTTGTCCTGAACTTCGAATTTCAAGTTCAAAAGTTAAGGACACTTGGTCCTGAACTTAGAATTATAAGTTCAAAAGTTAAGGACACTTGGTCCTGAACTTAGACTAACAAGCTCAAAAGTTAAGGACAATAGGTCCCGAACTTACAGTTACAAGTTCAAAAGTTAAGGACAATAGGTCCTAAAGTTCCGAACTTAGACTAACAAGCTCAAAAGTTAAGGACAATAGGTCCTGAATTTAGGCTAAGAAGCCCAAAAGTTAAGGACAATAGGTCCTCAACTTACAGTTACAAGTTCAAAAGTTAAGGACAATATGTCCTAAAGTCCTGAACTTAGACTAACAAGCTCAAAAGTTAAGGACAATATGTCCTAAAGTCCTGAACTTAGACTAACAAGCTCAAAAGTTAAGGACAATATGGCCTGAACTTAGGCTAAGAAGCCCAAAAGTTAAGGACAATAGGTCCTGAACTTAGACTAACAATCTCAAAAGTTAAGGACACTTGGTCCTGAACTTACAGTTACAAGTTCAAAAGTTAAGGACATGTAGTCCTGACGTTAAGTCCAAAAGTTAAGGACATGTAGTCTTGAAGTCCTGACCTTAGAGTTACAAGTTCAAAAGTTAAGGACATGTAGTCTTGAAGAACTAAAGTTAAGTTCAAAAGTTAAGGACATGAGCAAAAGGGTATTTTCGTTCGGGTAGTTAAAGTTTATTAAAGCAGTGGCTAAAAACTAAAAATATTTTAAACAGTGACTTAAAAATAAATATATGTGTTATTAGTTGCTAGCCGTGCACTTCCCCAATAACGAGAGACCGTGAGGATTCAGGTCTCATCGGCATTCCTTATCAAAATCGAATTTTTAAGTGTTTGGTCCATTAAAAATAATCCGACCGAGAGTGTGCATTAACGATATAATTAAGTAAACAAAATTGTATTTCTCTAACAATTTAAATCATATAGACAACATAAACAGTAAGAGAAGTTTTTCTTTAGTATAATAAAAAATGTTTTGATGGATACTTGAGAAAATAACTTGCTTAACAAAGAAATACACTTAATTAAGGTTTTCCAAATTGCCCAACTGTTTTACCAATTGAACTGTACCAATCGCCATGGTTAAATAATTTTAATAGGTGAAAATACACATTAATTAACCATAATTAGGTAAGATGAGTCTATTTACACATATTATGTATTTATTGATTTTATGTAAATATTCGGTATGAATAAATTTTAACCCTCAGTAGTAGAGCGCCATACATTCTATTAGATAACAAGGAAAATTGATTCTAACTTTAAAAGAGTTTATGGCTCTTTACAAACGTGTTTTTAGTTTTATGATCCTACCTATTTATTTTTTTAAACATGAGGGATTTACTTTTACTTGTAAGCCAAGATATATCTTTTGCACATAAGATATCTAAAAAGGTCAGTTTCTTAAACTACAAATTATAAAGGAATACGATGTCTAAATAGCACCTTTACGGGTCGTCTAGTTGGAAAGAAGTTATCCACGATTAATTATTTCGGAATTAGTTATTCCATCTTTTTGTGGGGATAAAAAATACTATAAATCGGGATAACTAATCCCCGGATTCATTATACCGTACTTTTCTACCAACCAAATATTGGTTAAACTCTTCTTAAATTTAGTTTCGAGATTAATTATTCGTTATCCCTCGTATCAAACGATCCCTTAGCCGCATAGTAAACATTATCTCGACGAAAATTGCATAAGTACCTCATGACCTATATATAACCGCATTTTCAACTACACACTCTATCTTTGCAGGGTTTTTATTACTTCCCTCCCCCGAACTATTTTAAAGTTAAATAAATTCACCCTTAAAATACCACAACCAAATTTCCATTGGGAAGTGAACCACACTCGCTTGACACATCAGATTTCATCAAACAAAAGTTTTTTTTTTCTATTCTTTTTCTCTTTTCTCTTTTGTACTTTTTCGTTTTTCTCTTCTTTTTTTCTTAATCTATTCCAAATATTTTGCTTTTTCTTTTTCTTTTTCATTCTCTTTCTTTATCATTTATATAACTCTGAATTCCGACAATTTTTCTTCCCTCCGTTACCAATTATTTTCCGTCTCTTTCTCTGATAAGTTTGTCGGCATGCGTTTTATCTTTTTTTTAGTTCGTTTTTTTCATTTGTTTATACTATTCCTTTCATTTCTTTTCTTTTTCTTTTGTTTTCTCTTTTCTTACTCTTTTTTGTTTGTAGGGGAAATAATTGTGTTCCGATAACTTCCTTCAACCTAGACCATAGCAGATTCGCACAAAACAAATTCCTATCAAAGCAATGCTTTGATAATAGTTGCATCATAATTTTTATTTTAAAGTAACATATTTCTTTTATTTGCTTTAGGTTTGTGTGTGAAATATAAGTATGTTTGCTAGGTTAGAAGAAGATTTTTTTCAGTTAAAATATCAATACCTACATTTTTTTCGGCGTGAGAAAGTTTCCCAATGATGAATTTTTTTTCAAAATCTGAATGTATTTTCTTTTTCTTATGAATGGATATTTTTGAGAGTTTAATTTATGTATGAAAATTATAGAAAGAGGAAGAAGAAAAACATAATAAATGGAAAAAAATGGTTAAACAAAGTCGTCGGCTGATCACGCACAACTCTAGTCCTAAAAAGTATAAGCAGTCGCTGCAAATATAATCCGATTTAAAAGTCCGGAATCGAATCCCACAGAGAACTAAGGCTTAGCTATATCTGTTTAATATCACGAAAAAGACAAGTTTGAATAATTTTCTAAATTATAAAGATTGAGATTTATATTTCTAACTAATTAACTAGCAAATACTAGAAAGCGGTAAAATTATCAACTAACGAGACAAAAGGTTGGAAACTAAATTAAGGAGGTCTAGAGTTATGATTTCCCTAATTGTCGGAATCCTTCTAGTTATGTTCCCTACAATTTTGCCAATGTATTCTCTATTGATCGTGAGCACTTCAGGTGTCGTAATTCTCTCTTGAGCAACTACAATAATTTACTAAACATATTCTTTCGAGCTACGCTAGTTGGCTTTATCTAACCGCTCATTATGACCATGTCAAGGCTTTGTTATTTCTAAACCTGCCTTTAAACCTGTTGTATTGATTTCTCACATACGTTAGGAGTGACGTTGTTCAACAACCACCTAAATATGTATCCTTTCTCAAGCAACACATAATAAATAGGCACAATCAATGAATGGTCATTCAATCAACTAAAATAAACACATATCTGAACAAATAGATAAATTCAAAGGCTAAATTATATTAAAACCTAACAAGAATTCATCCTACCAAAAGGTTCTATCAAAACTCTAGATAACAAATTATCTATTCATAATAGTATGTAAAACTACAATACTAAAAATCATAACCAATAATGAAAATAGGAAGAAGTAAAAAACTCGTAGAAGAATTCTCCGCCTTGCTCCTAGTGTGTTCTCGCCTACTTAGGTTGAATCTACGGTCTCTTTGGCCTCCTTAGGTCTAAATTATGTCAAAAGTATGTCAAAGGTATGTCCAAGTAAAAAACTCGTAGAAGAATTCTCCGCCTTGCTCCTAGTGTGTTCTTGCCTCCTTAGATCGAATCTCCGGTCTCCTTGGCCTCCTTAGGTCTAAATTATGTCAAAAGTATGTCAAAGGTATGTCCAAGGTTCTCAAAACACCCTTTTTCCATGTATATATATCAAATAGGGTCGGGCTCAAATAATTATACCTTCTCCTACACGAAAAAGGACACTTTTTCTGGACATGACATGTGTGGCTGCGGATTGGCCGGGGATTTTGACCATGTTCTGTCCGCGGATCTGACTGCTGAGCATGTTTCGCGCATGTTTCACCCTGTTTTGTTTGGAATTTGGAAAAACCTAAAATATGAAAGTTGTATCCCTTTGAATTATCTTTCCAACCATATATTGTGGATCCTAAATGGAGTTCTGAGAGAAAGGTTATGTGCATTTTACTAGACAGTACGCAATATACCTACTCGATTCTTCGTTCCGTTGCTCTATCATCCGTTGATCCCCGAATACGATCCCGGATAATTCCTTGGGATTTTACTCAGACTTCAAAGCTCAAAATTATGTGAATTCATTCCATAATATCTACATAGCTCGGAATCACTCCTACAAAGCATAAAACACACAATTAATGCAAAACACTAGCGATTAAAGCACAAACTCAACTAAAGTGCAATGAATTAGAGTGTAATAATCGACTAAAATACGTAATTATAGCCTATCATCAACATCCCACACTTAAAACATTGCTCGTCCTCGAGCAATCAAACTACATTTTATATAGAAACGACCTTTTTAAATAATTCTCCTAATTCGTCACACCAAGAATACTTAAAATAGACCAAGCACAAAAGCGTAACATCTTCACCTCAAGATTTGACTCGCAAGTACCACACATTATTTACAACTCACCCACTTACTCTAACATAGAGGTCACTGACATTACGTTCCTTCATGAATCAAGTGCTCTCACACAACAAAAGAGAGTAGTTCTACACAATGAAATTTAAGAACACTTAGGAACTCAAGATAAAAAGAATTCACTCACTCTAAGAAATAATATTCATATGCCACAAAAGATGTACCATAGGCTTGCCCATAGTGTACTACTCTACTAATCGAGCTCATTCAGTTTAGGATCAAGTAGGACTTTATTTGGTTGTAATGTAGGCTGCGGGACGGGTAGGATACAGTTAGATATAAGAGTGACTACACCTCCCTAAGCACTTTAATACATATATTTAACATTCAAACCCCATACTTATGTCAAACCAAATTCCACGTTTGCCTCAGTGTATATTACCCCATATTTCTTTAAGCACAATTACATCAAGAGTCACCACTTATCAAGGAATACTTTTTTTTCACAGTAATACAACTATTTTTTTTTTCAATTCAAGTGGCTCTTACTTGTTCAAAACAGTGCACATTTCTCCTTATTTCATTAGTTCCACTCAAAAGCCAAACCAGTCATCCCACACTTTAACTTTTACACAATTCATAAACAATTCAAGTGCTCATGAGAGGTTACAATGGTTCAAATAGATGATTAATTCAAACAAATGGGTAAGGCTTGTAATGTGGTTGCCAAAGAAACATGATTACATGCTCAAAGGGGTTAACTACGATACATAACAATTAGGCGGGAAAAATATACATATCTGGCTCAACAAAAAACGCCTATATCACTTCCAAGACTAAACAAAACTACTATTTCGCTTTGTAAATACACGGGGCAAGTTCTAGGCATCAAATACAATGTACAGAATAACACCCAAACCTTACACACACATGACACATAACTCACTCAGGATTGGTTTCATCAAGACACTCTAGTCAAAGCAGTTAAGCAAAGTTAAGATCATAAAATTTAAGGTACTTATACAAGAGTCAAAAACCGAGCCTAAGCGTCACAACCAGAGTACTTACTATTCTTAAGGCATAACAAAGTTAAGAAATATCGCTGCAATTCAATTCATCTCACACTAGCTCCTACTCCTACAAAAATAAAACTAACTACACCCGATTCAAACAAAACCCTTGGAAAAGAACCGCGACACAAAGAAAAACCAAGGGGTAATTGCTACACTACCTAACAATAGAAAATCTTTTTGTCTTTTTCTTTAGACTTAAATCCCTCAAAAAAATTGTCTAATAGATCCATCGTGGGGAAAAGTCCAATCTTTTCTTTTCGGTTTTCTAAAAAAAAATATTCAATTAAACTAACACAACTAAAATAGCATAGAAAGTCACTTAGATAATCTCCTTACCCCACACTTAAAATTGTGCATTATCCCCAATGCACACCTAACTAATAAAAGGATAAAAGAGACTCCCTAGTAGGCCAAAGGCCGAAGCACTAACAACTCATTGGGTACTCAGACTTCTCCCAAGCTTGGTCCTTCGTACAGGTACCTCACACTTAGTTCCAACCATTTGGTTTGTTGTTTCATCCTTCCAATAACTTTGCTTTCTATGTTTCTAGAAGATCAAAAATTGACACTACAAAAATAATACAAATAAAATAAAAAAGCAGTAAAGTTGGGTTGCCTCCCAACAAGCACTTGATTCAACGTCGCGGCACGACATGAATCACTTTTTGTCTCCACCTCGAGCTTATGAATTGAACCCCAAATTTTGCTTCAAGCTTATGATTATGCTCTTGGGGCAGTAGAACGAATATAATTGGCCCAAGGCAATAATGTAGTGTTCTGCACTCCTTGGCCTTTGTATGAGGTATGTAATCTTGGCTTTCTAGCAAGAAGAATTCCAAAATATATGTACCTTGTTCCTCATTCCTTGACTCTTCAATTGGTTCGGATGACTTTATTTCCATATCATCATCCAAACACAATGTGGAAAAATACTTGGAGTGTGGACCAATGCGCTCACACACATGAATTTTAGGACTTTCAGTATCCTCAACATCAATGATACTAGAGTCAACAAAATTTATATCCTTAATGTCCTTGGTAGACTCTAGTCTCACTTCTTCAACATCGCCATCCTCAAATTCTAGTTGGTTAGATTGTTGGTTTTCTACTCTGACCTCCTCCATTTGCACCTCAATTTCGGCATATAATTCATGCTCTTCTTGGCTACTATCCACAATATTGGCTTGTTGAGCGTTAACTACCTCAACTAGTTGACTCACTTGTGCCTCCAGGTTGCGAATAGCAGCATCTTGACTTTGTATGTGCAGTTGTTTCTCATTATTTTGTTCCACAAGGCACCTTAGCATATCCTTGATCTCTTTCAGGTCATAATCACTGAGTTCTTTGTTCCTATTAACTTCACAAGAAAAAGAAGAACCATCAAAGTAAGGGGTTGGGGGAAGATAAGAAATATAAGCACAACCATAAAAGTGACCATCTTGACCACCACACATATCACATACATTCCACACATAAGATTGAGTTGGTGCACATAACTCGCTCTCGAAAATATTTTGATAATTTTGCCATGGGTGGTTTTATTCACAATATGCATAAGGAGGATTAAAAGTAGAATTACCAACATCCAAACTCCCATAATTCCAGGATGCCGTGTTTCTCAAATTCACAAGTTAAACAAAAATATATTTAAAAAATCAAATACAAAAAAACAAAAATAAAAGTTTAAACTTGCAACCTAGCAATATGTACACCTACAGCTACACCGTTAGTTCCTTGGCAACGATGCCAAAATTTGATCACGCCTAACTCTATTCCTAAAAAGGAGAAGCGGTCGCTGCAAATATAATCCGGTCTAAAAGTCCGGAGTCGAATCCCACATAGAACTAAGACTTAGCTATATCTGTTTAATATTACTAAAAAGACAAGTTTGAATAATTTTCTAAATTATAAAGATTTAGATTTATATTTCTAAATAATTAACTAGCAAATACTAGAAAGCGGTAAAATTATCTACTAACGAGACAAAGGGTTGGAGACTAAATTTAGGAGGTCTAGAGTTATGATTTTCCCAATTGTCGGAATCCTTCTAGCTATGTTCCCTACAATTTTGCCAATGTATTCTCTACTGATCCTAAGCACTTTAAGTGCCGTATTTCTTTCTCTAGCAACTACAACAATTTACTAGACATATTCTCTCGAACTACGCTAGTTGGCTTTATCTAACCGTTCGTTATGCTATGTCAAGTCTTTGTTATTTCTAAACCTGCCTTTAAACCCGCTGTATTGATTTCTCGCATACGTTAGGAGTGATGTTGTTCAACAACCACCTAAATATGTATCCTTTCTCAAGCAACACATAATAAATAGGCACAGTCAATCGATGGCCAATCAATCAACTAAAATAAACACGTAGCTGAACAAACAGATAAATTCAAAGGCTAAATTATATTAAAACCTAACAAGAATTCATCCTACAAAAGGTTCTATTAAAACTTTAGATAACAAATTAGCTATGCATAATAGTATATAAAACTACAATACTAAAGGTCATAACCAATAATGAAAATTGGAAGAAGGAAGTGAAAAACTCGTAGAAGAAATCTTCGCTTTGCTCCTAGTGTGTTCTTGCCTCCTTACGTCGAATCTCTGGTCTCTTTGGCCTCCTCAGGTCTAAATTATGTCAAAAGTATGTCAAAGGTATGTCCAAGGTGCTCAAAATACCGTTTTTTCATGTATATATATACCAAGTAGGGTCGGGATCAAACAATAATACCTTCTCCTACGCGAAAAAAGATACTTTTTACGGATATGACGTGCGCGGCCGCGGATTAACCGCGGATTGGCCACGGATTTTGACCATGTTCTGTCCGCGGCCGCAGATCTGACCGCGGAGTACTTGTCGCACATTTTTCACCCTGTTCTATTTGGAATTTGGAAAAATGTAAAACATGAAAATTGTAGCTCTTTGAATTAGCTTTCCAACCATATATTGTGAAGCCCAAATGGAGTTCTAAGATAAAGGTTATGTGCATTTTGTCACACCTCCTCTTTCACCTGCGCCACCGCAAAGGACGCAGAGAGGAGTTTTTCCAATTAAGGGACAATCGAAACGAGATTTATTTATTTATTTCAGAGTCGCCACTTGGGAGATTTATGGTATCCCAAGTCACCGGTTGAATCCCGAATCGAGGAAAAGAATGACTCTGTTTAACAGTCTGCGCACCAGAAATCCGGATAAGGAATTCTATTAACCCGGGAGAAGGTGTTAGGCATTCCCGAGTTCCGTGGTTCTAGCACGGTCGCTCAACTGTCATATTCGGCTTGATTATCTGATTTTATACAATTATGAACCTACGTGCAAATTTTAACTGTTTACCGCTTTGTTATTATTTATTCAAAGAATTGCAACGTCGTGAGAATGCATCTCGAATTGCGCCACATAAATGTACCCACAATTTTTGATACGTCACAACTTCATTGAGATTTGGATTTGGGTCACATAAATGTGCACCCGAGTTTAGGAAAATAACATTATTAAATACGCGCCTAAAGACTAACGTGTTGTTATTTTGAGAAAAGCCGTAAAGTTCGCTATGCGGCCTGTCTCGAAATCTAAGCATTCGAAATAACTATCCGTTGAGGGCCCCGCAATTTGTGTATTCTTGTTTGTCGAGACTCGTCTCATTCATTATTTTTTAAAGGAATTTGCAACGTCATAGACATGCATCTCGAACCATATCACAATCAATGCACCCGTGATTAGCGACACATTTCGACTTCGTTGAGATTTGGATTTGCGTCACATAAATGTGCACCCGAGTTTAAAAAGATAACATTATTAAATACGCGCCTAAAGCGACTAGCGTATCATTATTTTGGGTAGGGCCGTGAAATTTGCTAAACGGCCCGTCCCGGAATCTAAGTATTTAACATACATTTAACGAGGGCCCCGCCATTTATGTGTTTATCCAGCGAGGCTCACCTCATTTATTTTAAAAGGACAATCCTAAAGTGACTACATTTTTATTAAGTTTGTCTCTAAAAGAAAATCTCTAAATTAATTACATGCTTAAAAAAGGGACGTGACTTATTAGTTATTAGTCTAAGACAAATGCAAATGGGAAATTGTAATCGAGCTAGTACAATGGGAGATTATTTCGTTCCTTATTCTATTAGTTAATAACACTAAAGTTGAGATTATGAATAGAACACGAGATTGACACCCGGTAATATCAAAACAAACCAACTACTCTTTGATTAATTTAAACTAACATTATTAGATGACTTGAACTATTGGAATTGATTATGTGTAATACAAAGCCATTTTTTTTTACTCTTTTTATGAATTGTCGAAGAAATGAGTCAATGCTTAAAAAATCGACATTAGGCTAACATCAATCACTAACACACTAAACCCCAAAAGTTTATAAAAGACTAAACCGCAACAACCAACATCACCACAAACAGACTTTACCACGCGTGTATTAAACCCAAAACTAAACTAGTAGACTACTTTGTTTTTGTTTTCTCTTTTTAAACTCTCCAGAACTCTCTTAAGATTTTCAGAAAAATGTTCAACCCCTCTCCAAAATGAATTCTGTCCCTGTATATCCAGTGTATCCAGAGTGTATATCGAGTGTATACCTCTCTCTCCGCCCCCTCTTTTATTCTTCTCTCTATCTATTTTTCCTCTTTTTTCAACCCCCTTCTTCCTAAATTTTCTCTTCTATTTATATCAAAATTTTCGAAATTTTCAGATTTGTTTTTTTATTATTTTTTTTATTTTTTAATTAAAAGAAATCCCACTTACAAATTGCTTTTATTTTTTTAGAAAAAGAAATTCCACGTTTATTTACTTTTATTTTTAAAATTCCAACTTTAATTACTTTTATCTTATTTAAAATCCCACTTTTTATTTTTTTAAAAGAGAATCTCATTTTATTTAACTTTTCCTTAAAAAAAACAAACCACTTTCTATTTCTTTTTCTTTTAAAAATGCTACTTTCATTTACTTTAAATTTTTTAAATAATCATATACCTTTATATTTATTTTTTAATTCCAACCTTCTTTTACTTTTTAATTTTTTAAAATTTTCACAATTTTTTTTTTAATTTTTTACATTCTTTTACTTTTTTTAAAAAGAGAATTCCACCTATTTTTACTTTTATATTTTTTTTATTCAATACTTCCCTTTTTCTTATTTTTTAAATCATTCCCAAATTTTTTTTTTAAAAAATAAATAAATATTTTCGGATTTGTTTTATATAAATAAAACAAAAAATAATAAAAAAAAGATTAATAGTGATAATTCACCTTTTAATTTTTTTTGTTATTTTTATCCTATAATAAAAAGTGTAATAAAGCTAAAATAATAGTAGGTTAAAACCCCCTAAAATATTTACATAAAAGAAGTGATAAAAAATTAAATGTTGTCAAAAATTAGGTGTTCACAGCTGCCCCTCTTTGCTCGAAAACACGAAGAGCTTTCGGGCAAAGATAAAGTGAACAATGCGACTAATTTTTGATCATATCGTTATTCAAAAGAGGAAGAAAATAAAAAAAGAAAGGCGCAACCGAGTCCTGGTTTTGGACAGCCTACATATCCCTGGTTATAAGGGAATCAGGTCGCGTGTAGTTCATAATTTTTTGGTAGCTGGGACTACCATAAAGTTGTGGTTTTGTTGTTACTGCTGCTGCTACTGCCTCCTGACCTCCTTATTACACCATGAAAAAAAATGAAGAAGCTAGACTAAGCTATAATCTATGCTTTACAAAGATTTATTCTTAAACTTGGTCATGGGACTGTTGTTGCCTCGCTGTCTTGTTGCCTTGTGTTTCCTCTGAACTTGAAATGTAAAGACTGAAATGTATTCCTCTGTTATATGGGCGGGCTCCCAACTTCAAAACTTGAAATGTAAAGACTGAAATGTATTCCTCTGTTATATGGGCGGGCTCCCAACTTCAAAACTTGAAATGTAAAGACTGAAATGTATTCCTCTGTTATATGGGCGGGCTCCCAACTTCAAAACTTGAAATGTAAAGACTGAAATGTATTCCTCTGTTATATGGGCGGGCTCCCAACTTCAAAACTTGAAATGTAAAGACTGAAATGTATTCCTCTGTTATATGGGCGGGCTCCCAACTTCAAAACTTGAAATGTAAAGACTGAAATGTATTCCTCTGTTATATGGGCGGGCTCCCAACTTCAAAACTTGAAATGTAAAGACTGAAATGTATTCCTCTGTTATATGGGCGGGCTCCCAACTTCAAAACTTGAAATGTAAAGACTGAAATGTATTCCTCTGTTATATGGGCGGGCTCCCAACTTCAAAACTTGAAATGTAAAGACTGAAATGTATTCCTCTGTTATATGGGCGGGCTCCCAACTTCAAAACTTGAAATGTAAAGACTGAAATGTATTCCTCTGTTATATGGGCGGGCTCCCAACTTCAAAACTTGAAATGTAAAGACTGAAATGTATTCCTCTGTTATATGGGCGGGCTCCCAACTTCAAAACTTGAAATGTAAAGACTGAAATGTATTCCTCTGTTATATGGGCGGGCTCCCAACTTCAAAACTTGAAATGTAAAGACTGAAATGTATTCCTCTGTTATATGGGCGGGCTCCCAACTTCAAAACTTGAAATGTAAAGACTGAAATGTATTCCTCTGTTATATGGGCGGGCTCCCAACTTCAAAACTTGAAATGTAAAGACTGAAATGTATTCCTCTGTTATATGGGCGGGCTCCCAACTTCAAAACTTGAAATGTAAAGACTGAAATGTATTCCTCTGTTATATGGGCGGGCTCCCAACTTCAAAGGGCAGAGAGGCTGTTTCCAGGCGGGCTCCCAACTTCAAAACTTGAAATATAACAACCTCCATTCTACAGGCGGGCTCCTGACTCCTTTAACTTGAATCAGCTTTTTTCAACTGCTTCCCTCAAAACTGGTTTCTTATTCCTCCGAAAACTGCTGGGGACAACTCCGGTATTTTATTCACAACTATGTTATTTTCCTTCTTCAAAGACTATTTCCTTTAAAGCTGGTGCTTTCCTTTCACTGGAATTACTTCCCTCCGACTGGTGTTTTCAATTCTCTGAAACCTGCCGGGAATAACACTGCTGGGGAATTATCTTCCTTCTTAAAGACTAGTTACTTTCCTCCCTTTAACAATGGTGGGGATGATACTGACTTAAAGACCACTACCCTTAAAACTTGGGTTATCTTGCTTCTTCCAAGATTGCTTTCTTTAAAACTTGTACTCTTTCTCCTGTAAACTGCGGGGGATTCCACTTCCTTCAAAACTTATGTTATCTTCCATCTTCTCCAAGTGGGTATCTGATTTCAAGAAAACTTTTGCAATGAGAGAAAATTTTCTGCCCCAGTTTGATAATCTTCTTTGTGGCCATGTCTTCCCGCTGTCAATAATATCTCCTTTCCCTGTTTCAAATCAAAGAGAAATTTGTTAGTTTAAAACGTGGTGAGTGGTCGTGCCACTTCTGCTGGGGATAGTTTTTCCCTGCTTTGCTACAAAACTTGCTGGGGATGATATTATTTGCTGAGGATGATACTTCTGCTAGGGATGGTTTTTCTTTTCTCTTCCTTCCCCGCTCTGTGTTGTCTGACCATTGCGGAACTTGGTCGAGAATCTGTCGGAGTTGTTCCTGTATCTCGCAAATCTGCTGGGGACAACTCCATAACCTTTTAACTGTTGCTTTTCCGTTTTTCTCCAACTTCCCCTGGAAATTTGGTCCTCTTGGGATCTAGACCCATTTATCATTTGGTCTTGCGACCAACTTCTTTTCGCTTTATCGCCTTATCTTTGGCCTGTCCTATTCGCATTTTGCTTTGCACCATTTTGGCAACCGGTAGTAAGCTCTGAAAATCCTTTTCAAAAACAAACTGCTGGGGAGGTAAAGTCTTTAAACCAAGAAATTAAAAATAAGTGATAATTAAAAAAATAGAAAAAGAAGAAATCTTTCTGAACAAATGCTTGGGAAAAGAAAGAAAATAACTTATCTGAATGATATAACCGATCCCAACGATTATGTCGGGCATTCTGGATTAATCAACCCAGTCTATTCGTATCAATCAATCTTCCGGATGGCCTCATCCTGCTGGGGATAAACAAACACTCAACTCTTTGCCAAATGCGGATCCTTTCCGCCAACCTAGTCTTGTCGCCTCATAGTGCCCTTCGAGGGGTTTTCACTAATAAGACTCTCTCATTTCTCTCAACTCCCATCGCCTTATGGTGCCTGTGAAGGTTTTCATCGATAAGACTCTCTCGTTTTATCTCAACTTACGTACCCTTACGGTGCCTGTGGAGGTTTTCACCGATAAGACTCTCTCATTTTATTTTATTTTCTCTAGCTGGGGATCGGAGTGTTACCGATATGACTCTCTCTGTTGGGGATTCTTTTCGGCTATCCATTCATTTCCAGTTTGTGGTCCTTTTCTCTGTTGGGGATCAGCGTGTTATTCCCGACTTCCATTTGCGTGACATGGCGCCTCTCGGATACTGATCAGGAGGTCTTTTTTGGACATCATATGGGTTTTTGTGTATGTCTAAAAGAAAAAGGGTAAAAGGTTCAACATAATTTTGATGGGTAAAACATTACAACCCTTGGAATCAACTTTCTTTTCCCAAAATAATAAACACAACTTCTGCCCCATTTTTCTTGCTTGGGGATTTTTATTTTTTTACACTATGTTACATTATGCACACTATGTTACACTATGACTGAGCCGTGAGGCGCCTACGTATCCTTCTTTGAGGAATCAGGTCAAACGTAGTTCCCAATTCCTTTGTTTTTTTTCCTGTGACTTTTCTTTTGTCTTTATTATCATTATTTTTTTCTCTTCTCTTTTTCTTTCATTTTCATTACTGATTCCAAAAGAGGGGTATGAAAGAATAAATAAGGCTCAAAAGGGGAAGCAAAGGTTAAAGTGTTTGGATAGAAGAAAGAATTGCCTCCGTCATTTCATTCTCCGATAAATGGCAAGTACAAACAAACAACAATTACAATTACAAGAAATCATACATAATATCTCTTAACTGCGTCAGAATTGATAGCCATGTCGACGCATTTTCCTTCGATATCTGTTAAACATAAAGCGCCATTGGGCTTGCTCTGTTCAGATTGCGATAATCAACACACACCCTGATTTTTCCATCTTTTTGGCACTGGCACCACATTAGCCAACCAATCAGGATATCGAGCGACCCGAATAACCTTAGCATTCAGCTGTTTGGTTACTTCTTCCTTAATCTTCACACTCATGTCGGTTTTGAACTTCCTCAATTTTACTTGACGGGAGGAAATGCCGGGTCAATGGACAATTTGTGAACCACTAGATTGGTGCTTAAACCCGGTATGTCGTCGTATGACCATGCAAAACATCTTTGAATTCAATAAATGCTTTGATTAGTTCTTCCCTGATGTTTGGTTCAATGTGGACGCTTATCTTAGCTTCCCTGATATCATCCACATCCCCTAGATTGACGGCTTCCGTGTCATTTGAGTTTGGGCTTGGTTTTTTTTCTTCAAATTGGCTCAACTCTCTGTTAATTTCTTCGAAGGCTTCATCCTCATCGTATTACGACTCATCATCACAATCTTGTACTATAAGTTCGAAATCAGATTAATTTTTTAGACTAGTATTGGTTGTCGTGAACCTGAAACACTGGTTCATCGGCTTATTTTTGCAACGTGGCGGGTGGAGGTGCCACGAAAACAGGAACAGTTGGTGGAGGAGGATTTTGTTTAAGTGGTGGAGCTTGGGGATTATAGGAAGTTTCCCCTTGATAGTATTGGGCAATGGGGAAACGCATTGATGGACTAGTGGGAGGGTGTTCCGGAGTCCGAGCCGGTGAGAGGGTAGAAGTAGGGGGAAGGATTGATGATGTTTGTCCCCCAGCCCAGGCTAGGTGCATCCCAGCTATCTCTTGTCTCAACCTGTCTACTTCCTCCTTCATCATTTGCATCTCTGTCTTTTCCTCCTCAACACTTTTGTCCGAACCAGACATACTTTTTAGAATGAGCCCTCTAGATCTTGTGTGGTAATGGTAATCTGCCAGAACATTCTAACGAGCTAACTGTTTCGAAGTCTCTGGATCAACAACAAACTTGTTAGCGTTAAAGTTTAACACATATTGCAATTTCACGTTGGGGATGCAGTGTTCCTAAGCAGTATAACCATTTCTATCATGTGTTTGCTTTGACCGCATGCGTCATTCCGACTTCTTTTAAGTGCCTCCAAACTTTCCTTTTTCAGTGGTGGTCGAATATTATGTGGATTGCCTACGTATCATGTCCCCGCATGAATCAGACCGGGCGTAGTTCTGCCACATAAATGCGAAAGCAAATTTTGGGAATTTTCCATTTTCTTTACTGAAACATTATAATACAAACTAGACATTTTTTTGGAAGGGAGAACAAACCCGAAGTAAAACCAATTATGGACTAAACAATTACTGACACATTTTGATGCAAAAGAGAATATACAGACAGACAACAGACTCAAAACAAAAACACTGACTCAAACTATGAATACATTAAAGCTCCAAAAGTTGGTGCCCGCGAGGCATCGTTCGGCCTTGCCGCGGGCTTAGGTGCGAGATCCCTTTGCAGATCTTTTAAATCTTCCATAACCTAGTGGACATAAATCTTTATTGAAAACAAAAAGGTTCCTTTTGCATTGTGCTCATCCTGCACATTTATTAAGGTGACTAAGCAAAAATAAAATTTATTTGGCTCAACCAATTGGCTATTTTTATTTTTATTTATTATTTTTTTTTAATTTTTCACAGATTAAAAGAAAGACCCGGTTCCGAACACACCCTTTCAGCACTTCAGGAATGAAGATTTTAAGGCTGTGAGGGTCAACCGACCAAAATTCTAAAGGATGATCAAAAGTGGTCGTTTATGCGAAGTTAGCCTTCCGGCATCCCTTTCGGGAACATTCGGCTATTCTTGCAAAAAAAAAGGGCATCACCCGACTTATTTATGTTGACAATTAAAATTTGACATTTTTTGGCTATTTTTGCAAAAGGGGAGGTTGGACCCGATGAGGGCTGCCTACGTATTTCACATCCTGTGAAAATCAAACCGGCGTAGTTCAGGCAGATTAGGAATAAAGTAAATAAACCAACTTTTTTTTTTGAAATTTTTATTTTATTTTTTGAAAGAAAAACTTATAAAGAATAAAGGGAATATTTTTGAATTTTGATTTTTCAGCATTTTTGCTTAGAAAGACTTCTAAAGAAGAAAGATTTTTTTTTTTGGAATTTTGAAAGAAAAACTTTTAAAGAAGAAAGAAAATATTTTTTGGAATTTTACTTTGAATTTATGAAAGAAATGCTTCTAAAAAAATATTTCCGAATTTTGAATTTTCTTTTCAATTTTCGAAAGAAGAATGAAAATATTTTTGTATTTTTTTGGTTGTGAGAAGCAACTAAAAGAAAATATTTTTTTTGTATTTTTAAAAGTTGGGTCGAAAAAAAAAACTTTTCTAAAGAAGGAAGTGAAAGAATTTGTTTTTTCAGATTTTTTAAAATTGGGGGCCGAAACTGATGAGGTTTACCTACGTATCTCACACCCGGTGAGAATCATACCCGCGTAGTTCGCCCAACATAAACTAAACTTGTAAAAAAGACTCCTTTCTTTTGTTTTTCAAATAAATCAAACTAAAAAAGACAAATTTTTTTTCATTTTTCAAAATTTCGGCAGGGTTTTGACACTACTTGGACATTGGTTTTATTTTTCTAAAAATAAGTAGTTATCTCCCTACACTGCTATTTTTCTTTTTCTCTTTTTCATAATTTTTCAAAAATTCCTGATTTCAGAAGCCGGTCAGCATGCAGATCTGAAACAAATAAATGTGCAAAACAAACAGGATGCAACAGGATGATCTTTTTTCATTTCAGGTTGCTTGTCCTAGACGGACCCAACCCCTGTGTTGAGTCCCCTAAGTCAAATGCAACGCAAATAAACGTTCCTACTAGGGATCCGGCATGAAGTCAAGTTATTCTAGGTTCAACCTGGGTATATGTTCTAGACAGTGTACCCGAGCGGACAACTCGAGTTGAGGAAGGAGCTCATTTCCGGGAACCAAAAGGCCAGCCGGCTTAGAAACTTTCCGAGCCTCTTTTATTTCAGGGTATGACACTAACAGAATAGGGAGTCTCAACCAGTAAGCACATCCCCGGAGGTGAGAAGAGAAGGTTTCGGCACAGTTTATATGTACAGTTCAAATAATATCAAAGCGGTAAAAAAGCATCATTTTGCACATTTAGGCCAAAACATGTAATAAGATCAAATAATAAATAAAGCCAAATATAACAATTCATCTAAGCTCGAATTCTGAACCCTGAACCAGAGATTCTAGGTTCGGCCCCCAGTAGAGTCGCCAGAGCTGTCACACCTCCTTTTTCACCTGCGCCACCGCAAAGGACGCAGATGGGAGTTTTTCCAATTAAGGGACAATCGAAACGGGATTTATTTATTTATTTCAGAGTCGCCACTTGGGAGATTTATGGTGTCCCAAGTCACCAATTGAATCCCGAATCGAGGAAAAGAATGACTCTGTTTAACAGTCTGCGCACCAGAAATCCGGATAAGGAATTCTGTTAACCCGGGAGAAGATGTTAGGCATTCCCGAGTTCCGTAGTTCTAGCACGGTCGCTCAACTGTCATATTCGGTTTGATTATCTGATTTTATACAATTATGAACCTACGTGCAAATTTTAACTGTTTACCGCTTTGTTATTATTAATTCAAAGAATTACAACGTCGTGAGAATGCATCTCGAATTGCGCCACATAAATGTACCCGCAATTTTTGATACGTCCCAACTTCTTTGAGATTTGGATTTGGGTCACATAAATGTGCACCCGAGTTTAGGAAAATAACATTATTAAATACGCGCCTAAAGACTAACGCGTTGTTATTTTGTGAAAAGCCGTAAAGTTCGCTATGCGGCCTGTCTCGAAATCTAAGCATTCGAAATAACTATCCGTTGAGGGCCCCGCAATTTGTGTATTCTTGTTTGTCGAGGCTCGTCTCATTCATTATTTTTTAAAGGAATTTGCAACGTCATGGACATGCATCTCGAACCACGTCACAATCAATGCACCCGTGATTAGCGACACATTTCGACTTCGTTGAGATTTGGATTTGGGTCACATAAATGTGCACCCGAGTTTAAGAAGATAACATTATTAAATACGCGCCTAAAGTGACTAACGTATCATTATTTTGGGTAGGACCGTGAAATTTGCTAAACGGCCCGTCCCAGAATCTAAGTATTTAATACATACATTTAACGAGGGCCCCGCCATTTATGTGTTTATCCAGCGAGCCTCATCTCATTTATTTTAAAAGGACAATCCTAAAGTGACAACATTTTTATTAAGTTTGTCTCTAAAAGAAAATCTCCAAATTAATTACATGCTTAAAAAAGGGACGTGACTTATTAGTTATTAGTCTAAGACAAATGCAAATGAAAAATTATAATCGAGCTTGTACAAAGGAAGATTATTTCGTTCCTTATTCTATTAGTTAATAACACTAAAGTTGAGATTATGAATAGAACACGAGATTGACACCCGGTAATATCAAAACAAACCAACTACTCTTTGATTAATTTAAACTAACATTATTAGATGACTTGAACTATTGGAATTGACTATGTGTAATACAAAGCCATTTTTTTTACTCTTTTTACGACTTGTCGAAGAAATGCGCCAGTGCTTAAAAAACCGACATTAGGCTAACATCAATCACTAACATTCGAGAATATTAGTTACTAACATTATTCACATGTTTGTAGAAATAGATTCAACAGTCCAGTTTATGCATTCCGCAGGCATTTGCATGATATTAATGAATGAGATATCCTAATATACAAATCAGTTGAAAAGCTAGATTAAACTTAAAGTTTCAAATCTTCATGTATATTCATGCTTATGTTTTCGGCTTACAAATGACCAAGGTTACAGCTGTGTACCTGGAAATGGCAATACAAGGAGATGAAAGAGCAGTCAGCAATAGTAATAACACGGCAAGACAACAGCAACCCAACAACAACAATTCAAACCAGATTCGAGGCCCGGAAAAATTTGAAGAAAACCAAACAAGCTCAATAAAACAACCCCAAAAGTTTATAAAAGACTAAACCACAACAACCAACATCACCACAAACAGACTCAACCACGCGTGTATTAAACCCAAAACTAAACTCGTAGACTACTTTGTTTTTGTTTTCTCTTTTTAAACTCTCCAGCACTCTCTTAAGATTTTCAGAAAAATGTTCAACCCCTCTCCAAAATGAATTCTGTCCCTATATATCCAGTGTATCCAGAGTGTATATCGAGTGTATACCGCTCTCTCCGCCCCCTCTTTTATTCTTCTCTCTATCTATTTTTCCTCTTTTTTAACCCCCTTCTTCCTAAATTTTCTCTTCTATTTATAGAAAAATTTTCGAAATTTTCAGATTTGTTTTTTATTATTTTTTTATTAAAAGAAATCCCACTTACAAATTGCTTTTATTTTTTTAGAAAAAGAAATCCCACCTTTATTTACTTTTATTTTTAAAGTTTCAACTTTAATTACTTTTATCTTATTTAAAATTCCACTTTTTATTTTTTTAAAAGAGAATCTCACTTTATTTAACTTTTCTTTAAAAAAACAAACCACTTTCTATTTCTTTTTCTTTTAAAAATGCTACTTTCATTTACTTTAAATTTTTTAAATTTTCAGATACCTTTATATTTATTTTTTAATTCCAACCTTCTTTTACTTTTTAATTTTTTAAAGTTTCCACAAAACCTTTTTTTTTAATTTTCTACATTCGTTTACTTTTTTTTTAAAAGAGAATTCCACCTATTTTTACTTTTATATTTTTTTATTCAATACTTCCCTTTTTCTTATTTTTTAAATCATTCCCGAAAATATTATTTTTTTAAAAAAATAAATAAATATTTTCGGATTTTTTATATATATATAAAAAAATATTAATAGTGATAATTCACCTTTTAAGTTTTTTGGTATTTTTATCCTATAATAAAAAGTGTAATAAAACTAAAATAATAGTAGGTTAAACCCCCCTAAAATATTTACATAAAAGAAGTGATAAAAAATTAAATGTTGTCAAAAAATTAGGTGTTCACACATTTTACTAGGCAGTGCACAATATGCTTACTCGATTCTTCGTTTCATTGCTCTATCATCCGTTGATCCCCGAATACGATCCCGACTTAATTCCTTGGGCTTTTACTTAGATTTCAAAGCTCCAAATTACTTGAATTCATTTCATAACATCTACATAGCTCGAAATCACTCCTACAAGGCATAAAACGCACAATTAGTGCAAAACACTAGCAATTAAAGCGTAAACTCAACTAAAGTGCAGTGAATTAGAGTGTAATAATCAACAGAAATACGTAATTACAACCTATCATCACCGGCGAATGAATATCCACCGGAATTAGAGAAGAAACTAAAAAAAGTAAAGGAAAAAGACAAAGAAAAAGAAAAAAGAAAAAAGAAAAAGAAAAAAGAAAAAGAAAAAAGAAAAAGAAAAAGGAAAAGGAAAAGGAAAAGGAAAAGGAAAAGGAAAAAAAGGGTAAGAAAAAATGGTAAAAAAAGAAGAAGAAAAATCTGAAAATCATTTTCCATGCTTCTCGCTCTCCCAAGAAGAGTGAAATACACATACTCTTGCCAAGTAAGTTTTAAGGGTGTAAATATTTCTACTTTAAAATAGTTTAGGGGTAATAAAAACCCCTCAAAGGTAGAGTGTGTAGTTGAGAATCCAATTATAGATCGGGGTATTTATGTAGTTATCCTAAATCTAAATTATTTTAGGACAACATGATACACAAATCATCTCACATTCATGTAAGGCCCAAGAAAGGGACGCAACCAAAAGAATTTGACATAAACAATCTACCTTAATGCAAATATTAATGACTACTTACACGGCTCAAACCCCTGTCCTATAAATCATGAGATACCTTTATTGATGCTCCAAGAGTCCCTTCTAAATCTAAATTACATTAATTAGTAAAATGTGATTTGTGTGAACCCATCTATATGTTGTTTGACTATAATTTACACGTGATGTTAACTTGTTCAATATTATTAAAATCCAAATACCTAATCCATCATCACTATATAAACCATGCTTCTTATAGCTCCAATTCACTTCCCAACTCAACACCCAAAACATCTATACTCCAAAAAGTCTAAAAACCAATTTCAAAAATAACCAAAAAATGACTGTAGAATCTTTCATTAATAATCGTGAAATTGAGAAACGTTGGCTAATTCAATGCACAAATTCCTTCAAATTAGACAAAGAAATAGCCATTGACATATCTCCATATGTTTGTCAAGTTCCCAAAAACAATTAAAGAAACTAAAATCCAAGCTTACATCCCTAAAAAAAAATAGGCCTGGGTCCATACATTCTGTTAGATAACAAAGAAAATCGGTTCTAACTTTAAAAGGGTTTAGGCTCTTTACAAACGTATTTTTAGTTTTATGATTCTACCTTTTTTTTTAAATATGAGAGATTTATTTTTACATGTAAGAGATATGCCTTCTGTACATAAGAGATCTAAAAAGATTATTTTCTTAAACTACAAATTGTAAAGGGACACGATGTCCAAATAGCACCTTTAGGGGTCGTTTGATTGGAAATAAGTTATCCAGGATTAATTATCTCGGTATTAGTTATCTCGAGATTAGTTATTCCACCTTTTCATGTAGATAAAAAAAATACTATAACCCGGGATAACTAATCCCGGGATTAATTATACCGCACTTTTCTACCAACCAAACATTGATAAACTCTTCTTAAATTTAGTCTCGGGATTAATTATTCCTTATCTCTCATACCAAACGAGCCCTTAAAAGGGACATTTCACACCAGCGATGCACATAGTAAACATTATCTCTTAAATCTAAGGGAAAATGCATTAGTACCCCTCATCTATAGCCGCATTCTCAACTACACATTTTACCTTTGCGGGATTTTTATTATCCATCCCCTCACTATTGTAAAGTCAAATAAATTCACTCTTAAAGTACCACAACCAGATTTCCGTTGGGAAGTGAATCATACTCGCTTGACACATCAGTTTTTATTAAATAAAAAAACTTTTTTCTCCTTTTCCTTTCTATTTTCTCTATTGTACTCTTTCGTTTTTCTCTTCTTTTTTTCTTGATATATTCCAAATATTTTGATTTTTCTTTTTCATTCTCCTTCTTTATTATGTATATAACTGTGAATTCCGATAATTTTTCTTCCCTCTGTTACTAACTATTTTCCGTTTGTCGGCTAGCGTTTTATCTTTCTTTAGTTCATTTTTTTTCTTTTGTTTATACTATTCCTTCCACATTTCTTTTCTCTTTTCTTACTCTTTTTTGTTAGTAGGGAAAAATAATTGTGTTCCGATAACTTCCTCCAACCTAGATCGTAGCAGGTTCGCACAAAACAATTCATGTCAAACCAGTGCTTTGATAATAGTTGCATCATAATTTTCACTTTAAGGTTATATATTCCTTTTATTTGCTTTAGGTTTGTGTGTGAAGTATAAGTGTCTGCTAGGTTAGAAGAAGACTTTTTCCAGTTAAAATTTTAAAACCTTCATTTTTTCTGCTGTGGGAAAATTTTTGAATGATGAATTTTTCCTCCAAATCCGAATGTATTTTGCTTTACTTATGAATAGATCTTTTTGAGAGTTTAATTTGTGTATGAAAAGGAAAGAAAGAGGAAGAACAAAAACATAATAAATGGAAGAAGAATGGTTAGACAAAGTCGCCGGCAAATGAATATCCGCCGGAATTAGAGAAGAAGCGAAAAAAGAAGTAAAGGAAAAGAAAAAGAAATGGGAAAAGGAAAAGGAAAAGGAAAAAGGAAAAGGAAAAGAAAAAGGAAAAGGAAAAGTAAAAGGAAAAATGGCAAGAAATTAAACATGGTAAAAAAAAAAAAAAAATCTGAAAATTGTTTTTCTTCTCACTCTCCGAAGAAGAGTGAAATACACATACTCTGCCACGTAAGATTTAAGGGTGCAAATATTTCTACTTTAAAATAGTTTAGGGGGTAATACAAACCCCGCAAATGTAGAGTGTGTAGGTGAGAATCCGGTCATAGATCAGGAAGGGAGGGGGAGAGGGGGATATTTATGCATTTTTCCTAAATCTAAATTATTTTAGGACAACATGATACACAAATCATCTCACATTCATGTAAGGTCCAAGAAAGGGCCGCAACCCAAAGGATTTGACATAAACAATCTACCTTAATGCAAATATTAATGGCTGCTTACACGGCTCAAACCCCTGTCCCATAAATCATGAGATACCTTTATTGATGCTCCAAGAGTCCCTTCTAAATCTAAATTACATTAATTTGTAAAATGTGTTTTGTGTGAACCCATCCATATGTTGTTGACTATAATTTACACGTGATGTTAACTTGTTCAATATTATTAAAATCCAAATACCTAATCCATCATCACTATATAAACCATGCTTTTTATAGCTCCAATTCACTTCCCAACTCAACACCCAAAACACCCATACTCCAAAAAGTCTAAAACCAATTTCTAAAATAACCAAAAAATGACTATAGAATCTTTCATTAATAATCCTGAAACTGAGAAGCGTTGGCTAACTCAATGCGCAAATTCCTTCAAATTAAACAAAGAAATAGCCATTGACTTCTCTCCATATGTTTGTCAAGTTCCCAAAACAATTAAAGAAACTAAAATCCAAGCTTATATCCCTCAAAAAATAGGCCTTGGTCCATACCATTGTTTTCGTCCTGAGTTTTTTGTCACTGAAAGACACAAACTAACTATAGCCAAAAATTGCATGGATTTTTCCATAGTCCAACATTTGATAACTGAGACATTAATATTTTTTGAGCCAAGAATTCGAGCACAGTATGATAAGTTCTTGGATATTGATACTCATACACTATGCTGGATATTGACCATTGATTCTCTCTACTTGCTTCACTTTTTAAACAGTTATATACCACATCAAGAAATAGATTCTCAAGTTCAAAGCTTGCCTCAAGAAAAAAGTACGTCGTTCTATCCTATCACTCAACTTTTATTTACTGCACTAAAATTACTGAATCACTTATTTTTTTGCGAGAAATTTACCCAACTTTTTAGAAGTATCACGTATCATGAAAGTCACTAAACTATTTTTTTTTGTAACTTTAGAGTCATTCGGCTTTGCCTGGATACCATAAAAAATTGTCTCACACTACTAGAAAACCGCATTTTTTTACCACCAAAGTTGCCGGAAAATAGTCGTAGGTTTAGATTTTCTGATGACTTTCCGACCAAAAAGTAGTCTATCGCAAAAGGTTTTCCGACTACTACTGTGGTCGGAAGTTTGGCAACTAGTGACTTTTGTATGATACTCCTCAAATTTTACTTTCTTGCATTAAAATTACTAAATAATTTATTATGTAGCGAGAAATTTACCTAATTAACGTTACCCGAGTATCATGTAACTTTAAAGTCATTCGACATTTTTTAAATATCATAGAAAATGTCTCATTTTGTTTCTTCGTAGTGTCTTTTCTTTGATACTTGGACAAAATTGGGCGACTTCTTTTTATTTTTATTTTTTCTGATATTGACTATTGATTCTCTTTAGTTGCTTCATTTTTTGACAAATAAATTATATTCCCAGATCAAGAAATAAATTCTGAACGTCGAAGCATGGCTCAAGACATCATAATGCTCGAGAATCAAATCCCAAGTATAGTTCTCATTGAAATCCAGATGTCTCTAAGTCAACATTTCTCAAAGCTATTTAAAGATTTGTTCTTCAATTTCTGCAAAGCACACTCTCCTCTTCAACTTTCGGAGACAAAGAAGTTTCGCAGTTTCGTGTTTTGCAAAGATCGCTCTCCTCATTTGCTGGATTATATGCATCAATTGATAGTCAATAATCGCGCGATTATTGAAGAGGAGGAAGAAGAATATGATGATTCAAAATATTATGATGATACGTGTAATAGGACTTTTGAAGATCATATTGTTGTGAAAGTAGTGAGAAATATTGCTGGTATTATTCCAGGAGGTGGCATCGTTGAGAAACCACTTAGTTTGATGTCCCAATTGCCATGGGACCAAATCACTGGACTAATTAAAAAGGAAGACGAAAGCAAACCAAAAATTGAAGAGATTGAAATACCATCAGTCGCAGAACTTGAAGAAATTGCTAAGGTAATGCTGAAATGTGTGACTATTTTCCCAAGAGTTTAAACGGTTCCCCCATTTGTTTTGGTGGGCGTTAGGACATAAGATATGAAATTTCGGAAAAGAGTGAAATTGTTTTCAAGTAAAAATGATATTTAAAAAATAGAATTGTGTTTGGACATGAATATAATTTGAAGCTGTTTTTGAAATTTTATGAGTTATTTAAAGTAAAACTTTTGAAGAACAATTTTTTGGATTTTTCTCAAATTTCCGAAAAATTACGAAATTCAACTTCAGGTAAATTTGAAATTTTCATGGCCAAGAACTTATTCCGAAAAGTAAATTTTTCTTATGGCCAAATGGTCCCTTAATAAATGTTGTGTAGTTTGATAGACTATCGAGTTTAAGAATTTTTCTTTTATAGAACTTGTGGTCTTAAATATGCCAAGAGATTTTTATAGCTATAAAAACATCCCATTAAGAATAAAATAAAAAGTTTAAAGATAAATTGTAACATCAGTTTTTTTTCCTGAATAAATCAATAACGAATTCTACATTAAATCAAACAGAGGGAACAATCAAAGAAACCATACTTATACTTGTAATTACTTAATTATACACGTGGAGCTAATTCTTTTTTATTACCCAAACACGTATAATCTCTTTTCCTATTTTTGGGTGGCAGTGATTTTGAATCCAGGACCTTACCTGATTACATACATTTGATTGTAGTACGTAATAATTATGTTATGTCTCAACAGATAAAATTCAAGCTCACGGAAGGAGGGATCAGGGATATAAAATTTATAGAAGAAGGAGGCGAACACAGATTTTATCTTCCTCAAATCACTCTAAATTCCGATTCTGAAGTAATATTAAGAAACTTAGTAGCATACGAAGCAGCTACTGCTAGTCCAGAATCATCCCTCGAGCTAGCTGAATATGTTGACTTCATGTGTGGAATTGTTGATACTCCAAAAGATGTTAATATTCTCAAAAAAGCTAATATTATTAAAGATGGAAGTTCTCTAAATGATGAGGAAATTGCTGAATTATTCAATGGGATAACTAAAACAACTGGGAAATTCAACAAGAAGAAGAAGTCGGATTTAGAGAAGGCTATTGAAACAGTGAATGAGAAATTTGATAATACATTAAGGGTGAAGACTTATAGGTTTATCAAGAAGTATATTTATACTTCTTGGAAGTTTTTAACGTTGTTTTCTACTGTACTGCTTATTTTACTGATTTGTTTGCAAGTGTTTTGCCAAGTTTATGGCTGCAGCAACCGGTGGTTTCGTACTTCTTCTTGATCATTTCACTTTATTTTTGTGTGTGTTTTGGTTTGTTGTGTTGTTTCGATTGAGAAGAAGATGATGCTTGTATTTTTCTATTTTTGTATTTGGTTTTGTAGCTGGCTTAGCTTGTATAATACTCTTATTGGCATTTTCAGTAGTGATTCCACATGAATAGAAAACATGAGAGATGTTGCAAGTTTTAAATTTCAATGATGCGTTTTAAAACCGTGCGGCCTAAAGCATAAAATATTACTAGTGAGTTCGGTAGTTGATGTATGACGAAAATAAATGACATAAAGACAAATGCAAATGTAAGTACATCACCATCACCATCGAAAACTTAATAATTATTTTACTATTATGAAGCGAAGCACTTAAAATCAATCCTCATGTTTTCTAAAAAAGTTATTCGTTATAATTTTTAATCTTATCTTCTCCTTGTTTAGTTGCAAAAAGTGATTGTGTATAAGAATATGACTTAGCAGGCACATTTCAGCGAAACCGATGGTTCCTCTCCATTAGGTGCAGGCACCAATCAAAGTCTGGCAGCCTCGGGGCCCCTCGAGCTTTAACCCCGAAAATCCATTGATTTTTTAATGCTAACAACTCATCTAGAGTCCTATACAAAAAGTGATTGTGTGTTGGAATAGGACTTAGTAGGCACGTTTCAGCGAAACCAATGGTTACTTTCCATTAGGTGCAAGCACCAGTTAAGGTCCAGCAACCTCGGGGCCCCTCGAGCTTTGACCCCGAAAATCCATTTGATTTTGTAATGCTAACAACTCATGTAACCCCGAAAATCCATTAATGTTATAATGCTAACTCATCCAGAGTCCTACACGAAAAGTGATTGTATATTGGAATAGGACTTAGTAGGCACATTTTAGCGAAATCGATGGTTCCTCTCCATTTGGTGCATGCACCAGTTAAGGTCAGGCAGCCTCGGGACCCCTCGAGCATTGATTCCAAAAATCCATTTGATTTTGTAATGCTAACAACTCATGTAGAGTTGTGACGTGCCCAATTTTGCTAAGAGTAGAGAGGCCCAACGGACTTCACATGTACTAAATCAATTATCAACATCCAACCACTTTAATGCCTGTAACGACCCTGCCGGTTGTTTCATGAGTTACCGCTCCGTTTTTTCCATTTCTGCTTCTTATTTTCTTGTTCAGCTGTATTTTGTGTTATCGGGTTAGTTGGTTCGGGTTCGGAGAAGTTTTGGTAAGGGTTGAGACACTTAGTCTCTTTTGAGTAAGCTTAAGTTGGAAAAGTGAAACGGATGTTGACTTATGTGAGAAAAGGCTCGGATGTGAATTCCGATAGTTCAGATAGCTTCGGGAGATGATTTGGGGATTTAGGAGCGTGATCGGAACGTGTTTTGGAGGTCCTTGGTAGATATAGGCTTGAATTGGCGAAATTGGAATTTTGGCGTTTTCTGGTTGATAGGTGAGATTTTGATATAGGGGTCGGAATGAAATTTCGGGAGCTGCAGTAGGTTCGTTGTGTTATTTGGGATGTGTGTGCAAAATTTCAGGTCATTCGGACGTGGTTTGGTAGACATTTTGATCAAAAGCGGAATTCGGAAGATTTTTTGGAATCTTAGGCTTGAATCCGATGTTATTTGGTTGATTCGATGTTGTTTGAGGTGTTTTGAAGATTGGTATAAGTTTGGATAGTTGTATATGACTTGTTCGTGCTTTTGGTTGAGGTCCCGGGGGCCTCGGGCTGATTTCGGATGGTTGACGGGAGGTTTTGAGTTGGGTTTGGCAGCTGAAGTTTTTCCTTTGCTGTCATAACCGCATCTGCGGCTAGGGGGCTGCAGGTGCGGGCTCGCAGAAGCGCCCAGAGGGTCACAAATGCGGAATTGGCCATGTGGAGCTGGAACCGCAGATGCGGAATGAGGATCTTAAGGCAAAATCGCAGATGCAATGCCTTTGACCGCAGAAGCGGAAAAGGATCGCAGGTGCGGAATCCCTGAGTCAAAAAGTATATATTTCTAGCCAAATGCAAAATGCCGGTGTAGAACCTCAAAGCTCTCACTAGGTGACATGTTAGCGTACCAATTGGCCTGTCTAAAATAGTAACGGATACCTTCGAATGCTGTTGTCCATATAGTCTGATAGTGCATGCAACTATGTATGAACCCCTTTAGTTATACAAGTGTTATGAATCATTGCTGAATAAGATGCCGCGTGAGTTGTTGTATATTAATGTATGATTTGATAGTCTACTGCTTTGCATATACATCACCTCAGTTTGGAAATCTTCAAATTGGTCTTGAGAAATTGACACTCCAGGATGATGGTCAACTAGCTGTCCGTAGTCCATAATGTAATATAACAATAACCGTTCTTTCCCATATGGTGCTATACCATTCCCAGAATGAGCATTATAAAATGCTAATACCACTAGGAAGACACAACACCATTGTATACCGTGAAAATGGTAACAACAATTAAATTTGTAAATGAGATTCTAAAAATACGCGATCTATTCCCGAGCTAATTTTTAGAGCAGTTGATGCTAAGAATGTTAAGTTTAACGATGGAGCTCGAGTTATAAAGAGGCAGTAACCAAACCGAAGGGGGGCTGTTGCCCGAGTGCATAGATGGTCGATGGGACCTCGGGGTCGGCGTTAGTATCGTTCTCAAACTATCGGGACAGTCGGGAATGGGATAACAGGCAGGGATATGATCGAGAAAAGCTCTATGTTACAAATATTGAGCAAAGTAGTGAAGAACAAATAAGAGAATGATAAATGCCAAAGCGGCCTCGGGCCAGTGAGAGCGAACAACTTAGAAGAAAAGGGAGAGAGAGATATTATTGCACTTGTGGAGAGAATGGAGCAACATCCGTCGTTTACAAAGTAGGGCGAGTCCCCTTTATATAGGAGGCGAGACTCGGCTACAAGCAAGTTGAGATTAATTACAAAGTACGGCGATGGGATGGCTTGGCGTGATGCCTCAGCATAGGCTCCGGATAGGCCGGGCCTATCAGATGTAGCCATGTGCCTAGGGGGCTTCCCCTCTGTCCTGACTTCGTTCTTTGTTTCCTTTGAGTCGGGCTTTGACGAGCCCCAAGGTCGAGAACTCGGTCGCGGCCTCCCGCCCTCGGGGTCCTAAGGCATGCTTCCAAAATGTCTTGATAGCGAGAAATCAAGTCTTCTAATTTTGCCGTGTACATATAGTATCCGCATTTCCCATAACGAAGTGATGGGAAATGATTCTGACACTTGACTCCTGCTTTCAATTCTTGCCTTGCTTTTGTATGTTCTCATGCCCTTCGAGGCCCTTGAACGTCTTCCTTCGTTGTTAACAGCCGATGCCTGGCTTGGAAGCGGGCGTTTTTCCCGATCTTATATTAATTGGTAGGGCTCCTTTTCGAGCCTGTTGTTGTACTTCGGATCGATCCTTAGTTGACCTAATAGGACCGGGCCGTCGGGTTCTCCGAATCGCATGGTGATAGTTGGTGGAGTCCTTGGTCTTGAGAATGGTATCCTGCGTGAAAGGTCATTTTTTGGTACGTGGGGGTCCCTTTCGGAATGATTAAGGATAACTTTTTGGAGCATATGCGATTGACTTCTGTCGAGGAATTGCCCATGCTCAGGTGCTACCTCGATCCTCCCTGGAGCCTTTAATTGATAAAAATGGCTCCGTGTTGGGTTCTTTGTGTTCTGCCCCAGAATAAGAGCAGTAACATCGGACCGCCAGATCCTTACCGTGAAGGCGTGGGTAGTGTCTTTGGGCTTCGTAGTGGCCTTTGAGAGGAGGCTTGCCCGAGGGCTGGCGGGTTTAGGTATGCCGATGCTTTGCGAATGCGGTCTCCGGGTGGAGATCTACCTGCGTTTGGATCATCCAGATCGACATCCGGGGCCTGCTCTGCATGAGTGTATGTTAAAAAACAACCATATTTGCTAGCTGGCTTCATTTGGTGGAGGCCTTTGAGGCCGTGCAACGATCTTGTGTTAGAGGAGGCATCGTTGGCCTTCTGGGGCTTTGTCTTACCGCGATGGAGGCCTCCGGGGTTTATTATTACATTGGTAACGGATATGGTGCTGATGGCTGGTGCCCTTGGTTGTTTTTGAATTGTTGTCGCTTTTCCCATATGCAATGTGAGGCTACTATTGCCTCCTCTGGGGTCATTGGAGCTTGCCTTTAATGGCATCTTATTTGGGGAAAACAGAGGCCGGGCTCGAGCGAATCGTTCCCCCGAGATGTTAGCTGTTGGTGCCCTACCTTCGAAACCCTCGTTATCTGTTTGAAGAGATGAAGAAGATGCACTTCAGGCGGTGCGCCTCGTGCTTTGCCGGCTCTACCTGCGACGATGGCGAATTTAGCAGTCGTGCCTTCCTTCCTCTGCCACATTCGTACAGGCATTTGTCGGTGTCGGGTTGTTCCTCAGGGGCAAGGCTGTGCCTCCCCGGGGAGTCGTAGATTTCCAGGTGGGCAACGACGATAGTGAGATATGTACTTCATGATGTGATGGAGTTTTCTTATTATGGCGAGGCCATTTCATGCTTTTGAGGAGAATGTGTCGACCGAGCCGGGTGCTTCCAGAGCCCTTGATTTCGGGGTGGCGGTTCTCTTCGGGACCAGTAAGGTTGAACCAACAGGAATGTGTTTGGCCGCCGAGTAGGTTTGCCGGTCTTACCTCGTGGTGAGTTTTAGCATGGTTCTTCTATGTATTCCGTGTCCTTCTCCCTTTGCCGAACCTTCCTTGTGTGCACTTGTAATGGGCTCATGTCCGAACCGCTCCGTCAAGGGGCCAAGCCTTAGAAAATTCTGGATGAGGTCGAGTCCCTTGGGCTCTTTAGCGAAGATAAGGAGGATGAGCTACAGCTTTGGCGATATGAGGCGTATAGGAGCCCAAACCATGAGAGCTATTTTATGGAGTAGGCGACTCCCTATAGTACGCGCTTCGCCCCCTTCTGTCCTTAGGGCTAACCCCCTTTTTGTTATATCAGTTGTAGAGAAAAGCGGAGGTTTTGGAGTACCTTAAGGGCGACATCAGCCGCGCCAGAGTTGCTTGTGGGGAACTAATGACTAAGTGCAGGTCCAAGCTTCGGATGGGATGAATGCCTCGGCCGAGGTCTCTGTTTTCGAGATCCAACTCCTTTTGACTCGTGATGGTGCCAAATTTCAATCCGGGTATGATTGGGAAACTTCGAATATGTTCTTCCGAAATTTTTAGAGCCGAGATAATTGATGCTTGGGCCGACGTGGCACTAAGATGAATTCAAGGCTGGTCGGGAGATGGCGATTCACATGAAGGGCGCTGCTGATGCCCAAGTTGAGCTGAAGGAAACCCTCGATCGAGAGAAGAGGATCGAGGAATACGTTTGTTGCAGATCCCAAAGAGAAGTACTCGGGAGGTTGGCGCGTGAGGCTCCTACTTTCCTGGAGGAATTGGCTCGAGTAAAGGAGGAGTAGTCGTGGCGCTTGGTTGCTTCTCGCTGAAGTCACAGAGGGCAAATTTTGACGAACCGTAGCCCTTTTAGTGAGGAGAGTGGATTTTGCCGCTTTGTTTCTGATATATGCAGGATACGCCTGTAGATGGAGAATGCGCTTTTTCGCGCATGTAATGTATAAGAAGAAACTTAAAGCTTTATTTCTCTTGTACCTTTTTTCTGTTGTCGCTTTTGATCGGGCAGGCTGGTTTTGGTGTTTGGCGAGATCTTCATAGGTCCGGAACTGATCGGACAGATCCGGGGGCTCTTAAGCGTGATTCTTGACTTAAGCAGATGCTGGGGCCTCTGTGCTTGGCCCGGCTGTTTAGGCTTAGTTTCCGAGTTGGGCTCCGACTCGAGCCTTCTTGTCCTCGAATTTTTTGTGCCCGTGCGGCAGGTAGTAGTCGTTTTTATCTCTTGCCCTTGGGCATTTGTCGTTCCAACTGTTTTGGGTCAATTCTCTAAGTCGAAGTGACAGTACGGGCGCGTGGCCCGGAGGATTACTTGGCCGGTGATAGTGGCACTTATGCCATGCCCTTGGGCATATTGCAGCTTCCGGGTCCAGTCTCCGAGTCGCATTGCGATTCGAGGTGTAATCGACCCTTAAATTTCCTTGATTTCCTGGCCGGCGATAGTGGCACTTATGTCGTGCCCTTAGGCATATTACAATTTTCGGGTCCAGTCTCCGAGTCGCGTTGCGATTCGAGCTGTAATCGACCCTTAAATTCCCTTGAGTTTCCGGCTGGCGACAGTGGCACTTATGTCGTTTGGTCGTTGAGACCTTTTAGTATGTGGCCCGGAGGCTTGCATAGTTAAGTATTTTGGATCCGGTTTTCGAATCAGGTTACGATTCGAGCTCATTTTAATCCTCAAGTTGTCAATTTTCAAGCTGGCGACAATGGCTCTTATGCTATTTGGTCATAGAGACCTTTCAATATGAGGCCCGTAGGCTTGCTTAGCTGGCGACAATGGCTTTTACGCTGTTTTTGCCTATGGGCTTTTTTGTAGGCTTTGTTTCCGCTCGTTAAGGTCTTTTTATAGTATTTTTGCCTGACCCTCATCGGTTCCAGAGTAACCTAGATTTCAAGTCATTGTCGGCGATGTTTCGAGCACCTCGTACGGTTCATAGCTCGTAGGTCGAGTAGATCGATGCTCTTGCGTTTTGGAGCCGACATGGTCGGAGCTCGTTTTTGCCTGTTGAGGGAATCCTGTTTTAATCGGTTCTTTTCGAAGTATATTCGGAGTAGTGGCCGACGATTTTTCGCGATAGTCGGGCATCCCCGAGCCGCGTTATTTTGGCTGTATCAGCCATTTTGACCGTAGTCATATGCATTTGGCCATAGCCATTTTTGATCCCAAGTGAGAGCTTAGGCGTCTACGTCGAGGGTATGCCCTTTAGGGATTCTTACAAATGCAACTTATAGCCTGAACTTCGGGATTTTCATGACTGTTGAGGTCTTACAGTTTGTCATGCCTATTGAGGTCTTACAGTTTGTCATGCCTATTAAGGTCTTACAGTTTGTGTATAATAGATCTGGTTATGCCGAGTCTGCCCGCTAGGGTCTTACAGTTTCAGATTTTCCAGTGCATAGTGATTGGCGATAGTCTCTAAGTCATCGAGTTTGTTTAAGCTTGAAGACCACTTCTCGTGAACTCGGAGTTGCATTGTGAGGGCTTTGTGAGCCCGGGGTTCCGACCCTGGGGTCGTGTAGGCGTTTGAACCGTTTAAGTCTCCGAGTATCTCGGGACGTATTTGGCGGAGAGGCCTTTGCCGTAAATATGCCGAAATAACCTTGTTTGAAGCGTGAAATGCCGAAAAGATATCCTTTATCGCTTGGCGTAAACATAGTTTGTAAATACATATTGTCCCGTTGATGTGAGCTCGGCCCGCGTGGGTGAGGCTCTTCGGGCTGCTTGGCATGGTGCATTGCCTCCTATCGGAGCCTCGTTCGTCGTTTTTCCAAGGCTGGGCTGACTGCAAAGGGAGTCTCATAGGCCCTTCAAATTCTTCTTTAGGGAGTGTGTGGACGTTGCCTCGTTGGATAATCCTGCCGGCAAGAAACCTGTTTCGGGATAAAAAGACCGATTGAGGGAAAAAGAGTGCGACGTTTGCCCGAGGACTCCTGTGGGGTTTCACGATCGGATGCCCTAACAGTGATACCACCTGAGCATTGACACATTCCAGTTGCTTGGGAGCTGCTCGCCTTCCATGGTGCCAAGCTTATAGGAGCCTTTGCCAACTATCCCGAGGATACGATATGACCCTTCCCAATTCTGGCCTAGCTTCCCTTCATTGGGGTTTCGGGTGTTGAGAGTAACCTTCCTTAGGACCAAGTCTCCGATTCTGAAATATCGGAGGTTCGTTCTCCTATTGTAGTATCTTTCGATTTTCTGCTTCTGGGTGGCCATTCGAACCATCGAGGCCTCCCGTCTTTCATCGAGCAGCTCGAGGGCCGTTTCCATGGCCTCGTGGTTTGATTCTTCACTAGCATGTCGGAATCTAGCGCTTGGTTCCTCGACCTCTATTGGTATTAGTGATTCAGCACCATACACTAAAGAGAAAGGTGTCTCCCCTGTGCTTGATTTTGGATTTGTCCGATATGCCCACAGTATCTCGGGCAGCGTTTCTCGCCATTTTCCCTTGGCGCTTTCTAATTTCTTCTTCGGGTTTTGAATGATGGTTTTATTTGTGGATTCGGCCTGGCCGTTCGCACAAGGGTGGTATGGCGTTGAAAGGATCCTTTTGATTTTGTTGTCCTCAAGGAACTGTGCTACCTTGCCCCCGATGAATTGCCTCCCGTTGTTGCATGTTATTTCGGATGGGATCCTGAACCGGCATATGACGTGTTCCCATATAAAGTTGATGACTTCCTTTTCTCTTATTTTTTCGAAGGCCTGCGCTTCCACCAATTTCGAAAAGTAATCAATCATAAACAGAATGAATCTAGCTTTACCTGATGCCGTTGGCAATGGGCCGACGATGTCCATTCCCCATTTCATAAATGGCCATGGTGATAAAACAGAATGTAGCTGTTCGCCGGGTTGGTGGATCATGGGGGCGAATCTCTGACACTTGTCGCACCTTCGGACGAACTCCTTGGTGTCCCTTTCTATGCTATCCCAGTAGTAGCCTACTCCGATTACCTTTCGGACTAGGGAGTCTGCCTCGGAGTGGTTTCCGCAGGTGCCCTCGTGGATCTCTCGGAGCACATAATCCGTGTTGCCCGGTCCCAAGCATACTGCCAGGGGGCCATCGAAAGTTCTCTTGTACAGGTCCCCATTTTCGTCGAGCGAGAATCGGGCCGCTTTGGTTCGCAAGGACCCTGATTCTTTTGGATTGGCGGGCAATTTCCTGTCCTTTAGATAAACGATGTATTTGTTTCTCCAATCCCATGTCAAGCTGGTGGAGTTAATTTCCGCATGACCTTCCTCGACCACGGACTTGATTAATTGGACAATAGCTCCGGGGAGCAGGTCTTCCTCCTCAGCAGACGATCCCAGGTTCGCCAGGGCATCGGCCTCGCTATTCTACTCTCGGGGTACATGGACTAAGGTCCATTCTTTGAAGCGACGCAATGTGATTTGGATCTTATCCAGATACCTCTGCATCTTGTCTTCCCGGGCTTCGTAGCTCCTGTTCACTTGACTTACCACGAGGAGCGAATCGCATTTTGCCTTGATAACCTCGGCTCCTAAGCCCCTGGCCAGCTCCAAACCTGCAATCATAGCCTCATACCCGGCTTCGTTGTTAGTTAGCTTTGTGGTTTTTATGGACTATCGAATTATGCCGCAGACGGGCGGCTTTAGGACAATACTGAGTCCGTGAACAGGGTCCATACCCCAGAGGACATGCCTGATTTTAGTAAAAGTTCCTTCTCTACCTCAGGGACGAGGGATGGCGAAAAATCAGCCATGAAATCCGCTAGGATTTAGGATTTAATGGCCATCCGAGATTGATACTCGATATCATACCCTCCGAGTTCAATGGCCCATCTGGCCAGTCGACCCGACAACTCGGGTTTGTGAAGTATGCTCCGGAGAGGATAAGTCGATAGGACACAAATGCGGTGGCACTGAAAGTAAGGCTTTAGCTTGCGCGAGGCGCTTATTAGTACGAGCACCAATTTTTCTAGAAGGGGGTACCGGGTTTCGGCGTCCCCTAAGGTTCGACTTACATAATACACAGGAAATTGCATACCTTGCTCTTATTGGACTAATACACCACTCACCGCTATTTCGGACACGGCCAGGTACAGGTACATCGTTTTATCCTCCTTGGGCGTGTGTAGCAAAGGCGGGCTAGAAATGTACCGTTTCAGTTCTTCCAGGGTGTGTTGGCATTCCGTAGTCCATTTGAAGTTGCTCTTTCTTTTGAGTAGGGATAAGAAGTGGTGGCTCTTGTCTAACGACCTTGATATGAATCTACCCAGGGTCGCGATCCGCCCGGTCAGCCGTTGGATGGCTTTCACGTTGTTCACCACTGTGATTTCTTCGATGGCCCTTATTTTGTCAGGGTTGATCTTGATTCCTCTGTTTGAGACCATGAAGCCCAGGAATTTGCCCGAGCCTACTCCGAAGGCACACTTTTGGGATTGAGCTTTATGTTGTAGCTTTTGAGGATGTTGAAAGTTTCCTACAAATGGGTTAGATGGTCCTCTGCGTGCAGGGATTTAACTAGCTTATCATCAATGTATACTTCCATCGATTTACCTATTTGATGCTCGAACATTTTATTAACTAGGCGTTGGTATGTCACTCCTGTATTTTTTAGCCCGAAAGGCATCATGTTATAGCAATATGTACCATATTTCGTGATGAACGAGGTCTTTTCCCTATCCTCGGGGTTTATCTGGATCTGATTGTACCCCGAGGAGGCATCGAGGAAGGTGAGGGTCTCGTGGCCGGCACTGGCATCGATCAAACGATCAATATTAGGCAGCGGGAAGGAATCTTTGGGGCATGCTTTGTTTAAATCTTTATAATCTACGCACATCCTTAGCTTATTCCCCATTTATTGGCACTACCACTACGTTAGCTAGCCATTCGGGATACTTTACCTCCCTAATGGATTCGATTTTAAGAAGTTTCGCCACCTCTTCTTTGACGAGGGCGTGTTTTACCTCGGACTGCTATCTCCTTTTCTGCTTCACGGGTTTGAATTTGGGATCGACGCACAGTCGGTGGGAGGTTATTTCTGGTGGGATACCTGTCATATCTAGGTGGGACCAGGCAAAACAGTCGATATTGTTACTAAGAAATTGAATAAACCTAGTCCTGAGTTCGGGGGTCAGCCCCGTTCCCAGGTATACCTTGCGATCCGGGAGGTTCTCGATCAGAACGGTCTGCTCCAACCTCTTTGACTGTTGACTTGGTCGCATCTTATTCTTTGGGGGCGACGAAAGTTTGGGGGGCGAAGAAATCTTCCTCGTCGTCTCCAAGAGTCTGCATGCTTCTATCCTTGTTTGAGGCCGAGTGTATGGGGGTTGGCATTTTATGGTGGACCGCAAACATTTCCCTTGCTGCCCGCTGTTCTCCATGTATCATCGTGATGTCGTCCCTTGTGGGGAACCTTATCACCTGGTGCAAGGTCGAGGGCACTGCCCTTATATTGTGTATCCAAGGCCTGCCAAGCAAGGTGTTGTATCTCGTGTCGCCGTCGATTACCTGAAACTCGGTGTTTTGGGTTGTGCCAGACGTGTTGATCGGGATGGTGATTCTCCTTTCGTTGCTTCTCCGATTATGTTGAAACCGTGGAGGATTCGAGGGATGGGAACAACTTGATCGAGCAACCCCAGCTGTTCTACTACTTCTGACCTGATTATGTTGGCCGAACTGCCCGTGTCCACAAGCACGCGCTTTATCCTTGTGTTGTTTAAGAGAAATGAGATCACCAGCGCATCGTTATGCGGTTCCCCCCATGGCCTCGAGATCCTCTTCGCTGAATATGAGGGTTTCTTTGGATAAGCATTTTCGGGCCGGTCCCTCTTCTGTAGCGGATGTTTTCGTTCGTTTGGACTTGGGTCCTTGGAGATCATTAGTTCCTCCGATAATCATGTGGACACTATGCTGGGGACCCTTCCATTTCGCTCGGATTGAACCCGGGGGTGCACCAGACTCTAGGTTGGTCGTGTCCTCTTCTCCGTCGCTTTTGGAGTTTCGGCTTCTCATTTCACTAGCCGAGCCAGGTGTCTTGCCCTGAAAGTGAAGATTCTGGGAAAGAAGAAGTTTGAAAGATAACTCGCGTTTTTGCAGCGAAACTAGCAAGAAAATAATCACTATTATTTTTAGCCCCACGGTGGGCGCCAAACTGTTTACCGTGAAAATGGTAACAATAATTAAATTTGTAAATGAGATTCTAAAAATATGTGATCTATTCCCGAGCTAGGTTTTAGAGCAGTTGATGCTAAGAATGTTAAGTTTAACGATGGAGCTCGAGTTAAAAAGAGGCAGTAACCAAACCGAAGGGGGGCTGTTGCTCGGGTGCATAGATGGTCGATGGGACCTCGAGGTCGGCGCTAGTATCGATCTCGAACTTTCGGGGGCAGTCAAGAATGGGATAATAGGCAGGGATATGATCGAGCAAGGCTCTATGTTACCAATATTGAGCAAAGTAGTGAAGATCAAATAAGAGAATGATAAATGCTAAAGCGGCCTCGGGCCAGTGAGAGCGAACAATTTAGAAGAAAAAGGAGAGAGAGATATTATTACACTTGTGGAGAGAATGGAGCAACATCCATCGCTTACAAGGTAGGGCGAGTCCCCTTTATATAGGAGGGGAGACTTAGCTACAAGTAAGTGGAGATTAATTACAAAGTACGGCGATGGGATGACTTGATGTGATGCCTCAGCATAGGCTCCCTATAAGCAGGGCCTGTCAGATGTAGCCATGTGCCTAGGGGCTTCCCCCTCTGTCCAGACTTCATTCTTCATTTCCTTCGAGTCGGGCTTCGACGAGCCCCGAGGCCGAGAACTCGGTCGCGGTCTCCCGCCCTCGGGGTCCCGGGGCATGCTTCCGAAAAGTCTTGATAGCGAGAAATAAAGTTTTCTGATTTTGCCGCGTACAACCATATGGTAATTAAACTGTTCATAGTTTTGCAGCGCAACAAATTTAGTAACCTGTGATATCCTCTGTTATTGCCAGCTTGAGGACTCACTCGTCATAGCTAGTACAAGAGAATCCATTGACATAGAGAGGACATCATCCAACTTCCATGTCCTGTTAGTCGGACCAGCTGTGTTACCTGCTAGTTGCATCACTCCAGCGTGCCCAGCATATCAGTATTCCATACGAGCTGTGTGTCTATTCTCTCATACAACATCTGGCCATTGGAAATCAGCAGCAACATCAACAAGTGTATTACTAGTTGATTCATCATATTGAGATGTTTGGATCAGTGAAAAACTTCTTTTTGCAATCCAGAAAACCGGTGATTTTTCAACATAAAGTGCATATCATGTTGATACCACACATTGCAATTGTATCAATTGTCTGAGCTTGTCCATGGTTCCTGCAAAATTGAATAAATAGGTTAGTGTAAAAAGTGTTGATTGTCAAAAGTCCCACATCGGTGGGTGACAATTTGGGGTTGGGAATATTTCCCTATAAAAGGAGGCCTAATGTTTAGGATTTAAACACACCTCTCATTTGCCTTCTTATCTTCTTAAGGCATTTGTATCTTCTCTCTTTAGTATTATTTCACTTGTATTTTTGGAGTGGAATAAAATATTGGTTGTGTCCGAGGAGTAGGCAAAATTAGCCGAACCTCGTAAATTCTGGTGTTCCTTTTATTGTTGCTTTATTGTCTTATTTATTATTTGGTGGCTGTCATAATTTTTGGTATAGTAGTTGTGACTTATTCACACTATATACATTTGGCTTCCGCAACAATTGGTATCAGAGCCAAGGTACTGTCTAAGTATGCTCTGTGGTTGCAGCATAGTCTGATCTTCCACATCAGAAAAGATTTATCTTGGTAACTGAGTCAAGGTTCTGTCTGAGTATGCTCTGTGGTTGCAGCTTAGTCTGATCTTCCACACCAGAAAGGAAATAATCTTGATTTGTGTCGTCAGCTATTAAATAATATTTGTGTCAAAGATGGGAGACAATAAACAAGAAGAATCTACATCAAGTGTCAACAATACGTCATCATTGGCATCTTCGCTTATGACAAGAATTGTGTCAAATGCGAAATTTGCGGTCGAAATATTTGACGGGTCCGGACATTTTGGGATGTGGCAAGGCGAGGTTCTAGATGTCCTTTTTCAACAAGGGCTAGATCTGGCCATTGAAGAAAAGAAACCAGATGTTATTGGAGAAGAAGATTGGAGAATTATCAACCGTGTTGCTTGCGGTACCATTCGATCCTACCTTGCTAGAGAGCAGAAATATCCATACACAAAGGAAACTTCTGCAAGTAAATTATGGAAAGCACTGGAGGATAAATTTTTGAAGAAAAACAGTCAAAATAAATTGTACATGAAGAAGAGACTGTTTCACTTCACCTATGTTCCTGGTACCACGATGAATGAACATATCACCAGTTTCAATAAGTTGGTCACAGATTTGCAAAATATGGATACAACTTATGATGATGGTGACTTGGCCTTAATGTTGTTGGCGTCACTTCCTGATGAGTACGAGCACCTTGAAACTACTCTACTCCATGGAAATGACGAAATTTCTCTCAGAGAAGTTTGTTCGGCTTTGTACAGCTATGAACAAAGAAAGCGAGAAAAACAGAAGGGCGGAGAAGGAGAAGCACTATTTGTGAGGGGTCGTCCTCAAAATCAAACGAGGACAAAGAAGGGAAGATCCAAGTCAAGATCCAGACCCAGCAAAGATGAATGTGCCTTTTGTCGAGAAAAAGGGCACTGGAAGAAAGACTGTCCGAAGTTGAAGAATAAGGCCAAACATAACAATGGAAAGGCCATTATGGATTCAAATGTAGCTGATTGTGATGATTCAGACTTCTCATTAGTTACAACAGAGTCATCAACATCATCAGACATATGGTTGATGGACTCGGCTTGTAGCTATCATATGTGTCCCAACAGGGACTGGTTCGTGGAATTTCAAGAAGGAGAATATGGAGTCATCCACACAGCGGATAACAGCCCTCTTACCTCATATGGCATTGGTTCAATACGATTAAGGAACCATGATGGAATGATCAGAACATTGATAGATGTTCGATATGTACCGGATTTGAAGAAGAATCTCATCTCTGTGGGAGCCCTAGAATCAAAAGGGTTCAAAATCATTGCAGAAAATGGAGTGATGAGAGTATGCTCCGGTGCACTAGTGGTAATGAAGGCTAATCGGAAGAATAATAATATGTACCGCTATCGTGGCAGTACAGTTATTGGGACAGCGACAGTAACATCCAGTGACGACAAAGAGGCAGAAGCAACCAAGCTATGGCACATGCGCTTGGGACATGCTGGAGGAAAATCCTTGAAAACTCTATCAGATCAAGGATTGTTAAAAGGAGTAAAGGCTTGCAACTTGGAGTTTTGTGAGCATTGTGTCAAAGGGAAACAGACAAGGGTTAAATTTGGTACAGCGATCCATAATACTAAAGGCATTTTGGATTATGTACACTCTGATGTTTGGGGTCCTTCCAAAACACCTTCATTGGGTGGGAAGCACTATTTTGTAACCTTTGTTGATGATTTTTCCCGAAGAGTATGGGTGTATACAATGAAGAGCAAAGATGAAGTGTTGGGAATTTTTCTCAAATGGAAGACGATGGTGGAGAATCAGACAGGCAGGAGAATCAAGTGTATTCGCACAGACAATGGAGGTGAATACAAAAATGATCATTTCAATAAGGTCTGTGAAAATGATGGCATCGTCCGACACTTCACTGTTAGACATACACCACAACAGAATGGAGTGGCAGAACGTATGAACCGGACCTTGCTGGAGAAGGTACGGTGTATGTTGTCCAATGCTGGCTTGGGCAAAGAATTTTGGGCTGAGGCAATTACATATGCATGCCACCTCATTAATCGTCTACCATCTGCTGCTATTGATGGCAAGACACCATTTGAAAAATGGTATGGAAAGCCTGCTGTAGATTATGACTCTTTGCACGTGTTTGGCTCAACTGCATATTATCATGTGACAGAGTCAAAATTGGATCCAAGGGCAAAGAAGGCTATTTTTATGGGAATTACTTCTGGAGTCAAAGGATATCGCTTATGGTGTCCTATGACAAAGAAAGTAATATTCAGCAGGGATGTTACCTTTGATGAATCTGCTATGGTAAATAAGGTAACAGAAGATACCAAACAAAATGAAGGTGCTTCTAAGCAGGTGGAGTTTGAGGGAAAATTTATTTTTCCTACACAAGAAGCAGAGGAGGAAACAAATGAAGATTACCCTCTGGAAGGAGAGCCAGTAGAGGAGATTCCAACTCAGGAACCTCAACAACAACTTGAATCAATAGCAACCAGCAGGCCAAAAAGGACAATAACGAAACCTGTTCGTCTCATAGAGACGGTTGCTTGTGCAACCTCAATTATAGCTGATGATGTTCCTACCACTTATAAAGACGCAGTCCAAAATTCAGAAGAAGATAAGTGGAGTATTGCCATGAATGATGAAATACAGTCCCTTCATCAGAATCATACATGGAGATTGGCCAATCTCCTGAAGGGAAAGAAAGCAATTGGGTGCAAATGGGTATTTGCAAAGAAGGAAGGATTTCCTAACCAAGTAGATGTTCGCTACAAAGCAAGATTGGTGGCCAAAGGATATGCTCAAAAGGAGGGAATTGATTACAATGAAGTGTTTTCTCCAGTTGTAAAACATTCCTCCATTAGAATTATGTTGGCTTTGGTAGCACAATTGGATTTGGAACTAGTTCAGATGGATGTAAAAACTGCGTTTTTACATGGAAACTTGGAGGAGGAAATCTACATGACTCAGCCAGAAGGATTCAAAGTTGCTGGAAAAGAAAATATGGTGTGCAAACTTGAAAAATCGTTGTACGGATTGAAACAATCTTCTAGACAATGGTACAAGCGATTTGACGAGTTTATGTTGCGGCAAGGGTACAAGAGAAGCAAATACGATCATTGTGTGTATTTGCACAAGCTTAAAGATGGTTCCTTTGTATATCTTCTCCTATATGTTGATGATATGTTGATAGCTTCCAAGAATTCGGAAGAAATTGATAAGTTGAAGATTCAACTGAAGAAGGAGTTCGAGATGAAGGATCTGGGTGAGGCAAAGAAAATTCTTGGCATGGAGATAATAAGAGATAGACGTTCAAAGAAACTCTGTTTATCTCAGAAAGAATATTTAAAAAGAATACTACAACGTTTTGGCATAGATGAAAAGAATAAGCCAGTTAGTACTCCACTTGCTCCCTATTTAAGCTTAGTATTACTATGTCGCCAAAAAATGAAGCTGAACGAGAGTATATGTCAAAGGTACCATACGCAAATGCTGTTGGTAGCTTGATGTATGCAATGGTTTGCACAAGGCCTGACATTTCACAAGCTGTTGGAGTTATTAGCAGATATATGCACAATCCAGGGAAGGAGCATTGGCAAGCTGTGAAGTGGATTCTACGGTATATTCATAATACTGTAGATGTCGGGTTAGTTTTTGAGCAGGAAGACAATCAGTCTGTAGTTGGATATTGTGACTCAGATTTTGCGGGTGATCTGGACAAACGAAGATCAACTACTGGTTATGTGTTTACTTTTGCAAAGGCACCAGTTAGTTGGAAGTCTACTTTGCAGTCAACAGTTGCTTTGTCTACAACAGAGGCAGAGTACATGGCTATTACAGAGGCTGTGAAGGAGGCAATTTGGCTTCAAGGATTGCTAAAGGAGCTTGGTGTTGAACAAAAAGGTATCACAATTTTTTGTGATAGTCAAAGTGCTATTCAATTAGCGAAGAACCAAGTTTATCATGCAAGGACGAAGCACATTGATGTTCGGTATCATTTCGTACGAGAAATCATAGAAGAAGGTGGAGTCACGGTGAAGAAAATTCATACTACAGAGAATCCTGCTGATATGCTGACAAAGGTGGTGACTGCGGTCAAGTTTCAACATTGTTTGGATTTGATCAACATTGTTGAACACTGAAGATTGAAGATGAAGACACAACCAAAATTTGTTATTGAGAGAAAATTGAAGATGTGGAATTTTGCCAAGGTGGAGATTTGTTGATTGTCAAAAGTCCCACATCGGTGGGTGACAATTTGGGGTTGAGAATTTTTCCCTATAAAAGGAGGCCTAATGTTTAGGATTTAAACACACCTCTCATTTGCCTTCTTATCTTCTTAAGGCATTTGTATCTTCTCTCTTTAGTATTATTTCACTTGTATTTTTGGAGTGGAATAAAATATTGGTTGTGCCCGAGGAGTAGGCAAAATTAGCCGAACCTCGTAAATTCTGGTGTTCCTTTTATTGTTGCTTTATTGTCTTATTTATTATTTGGTGGCTGTCATAATTTTTGGTATAGTAGTTATGACTTATTCACACTATATACATTTGGCTTCCGCAACAAGTGTAAAAAGTGTTTCTAGTTGCAGTAATGGAAGAGGTGGCTTGTTTCTTCGTGGCCACTTTAGCTAGTATTTCCAGTTGTTGAAGATGGCTGCTCCAGATGGATTAAATAGGTATGATCCATTTGAAGTTTCTTTGGAGTATCTGTGTTGGCAAGTGTTGTATTTGTTGTCTGACGCCCTCCAGGATTAACAACATCTGTGCAGCTGAGACTGCCTCATCCTGCTTTGTTGTACCAATACTGCTACTTGTTAATTGTTTGATATTGGAGTCGACTATGAGTGTGGAGCACTTCATATTGATGATTTCTACTGGGAACCTGATTACTGTTTGAGTACCTCCATATAGAATAGAATCCGTGGGGTAGTGTATCAATTTTTGCAACTTAATAACATCAGTCTGTTGCCTTCTTCTTTGCCACCCTTATCCTAAGGTTAGGAATATGGGCCTTGTCTAGGTTGATTAATCTTCTACCTACACTTGGCAACTCATTGAATGAGTTAAAAGTTATTGTGCCTATGTTAGAGAAAGCCATGTTAGTTAAGTAGTCTACAAGCGTGTTGCCCTCCCTTAGAACATGTTGGAAAATCACATTGAAATTGTCCTCCATCCCCTTGATTCTCTTAACTTCCTTCATTATGCACCAAGGTGTTTCTCATTCACCTTCTATTATCCTTTTCATTACCAGCGAATTAGTCTCAATTATTAGTGGATGAATTTGATGATTTACACAATATGCCAACCCTTGTGTAATTGCCTTCGCTTCTACAACAATGGTAGTCGTGTCTTCTATCTTTTCTGCCCTAACAAAGACCAAATCACCTCTCCAATTCCTCACACAAAACCATATGAGCTTTGTCCAGGATTCCCTCTTGATGCTCCGTCGGTGTTGCATTTGAATCATCCTTCATATGGTGAATGCCATGCAACTCTTTTGGTCACCACATATAGTTTGTACCTTTCAAAGTAAGTAATCATGTCTATCCATAGCAAGGGTGTGTTTGCCAACCATGGATATCTGATCTTTGCTAAATTATGCAACGTCTTGTTCACTTCATGAATTACCTTGCTACAAGAGATTGTGCCTCCATGTTTAATAGTGTTTCTCCTCTTCCAAAGTTCCCAAGTTATCACTGTCGGTGCTGCCTGGAACAATGGTTTTAGTTTTGGACAGTATTCAATATTCCACCACGTTTTTATCGCTTGATGAACCTGAACTAAGTTTTCTATTATACGTGTTGCCTGCCCAATTGATCTCCACACTTTATCTGCTGTTGCGCTTGCTAGGAAAAGGTGTTGTAAGGTGTCTTTCTATGGATGAGAGCAGCACCAACATTTTGTTACTATCATGTATCCATTCCTTCTCCACGTATCATCAGTTGGTATTTTGCCTTTCCATAAGCGCCACATGAAGAAAAATATTTTGAAAGGCAATCCTCTAGTCTTTAGTTGCTTATATTCAATCATTGTAGGTGCTCTGTGCCTCATTAATTGCCCAGTAGTAGTTACTGAGGATCTCCCTGATGCAGTAGGCATCCATTTAGGTGTGTCCCAATATTCACCATTGTTTTCATGTTTCATGTTTAACAATGATCTACAATCTCTATTGGAAACATTTGTTCCAGTAGATGATGATCCAATCATTTCCTCCTCTCAACTTTGATATGTCTTCAATGTTTTTACTGATGTCAATGTCTGGTTCAGCAACATGATATAATGCTATTGGAAATATTCACCATTTAGGAAATTCACCATTGTTTCAGGTTTTCATGTTTAATATGATCTACAATCTCTATTGGAAACATTTGTTCCAGTAGATGATGATCCAATCATTTCCTCATCTCAACTTTGATATGTCTTCAATGTTTTTACTGATGTCAATGTCTGGTTCAGCAACATGATATAATGCGTCTAGACCCGTCCAGTTTTCATGCCATATGTTGGTAGTGCTTCTATTCATCTCCTATAGGATTTCATGTTCTACTTCTTCCCTTTCCTCCAACATTTTTTTCCAAACATGTGATCCTTTCCTGAAGAGAGAAGTAGTTGGAATTTCCTATTTGTAGTATTTATTCCACATGAAATTAGCCCATAGTGATTTCGTGGTCCTGAATTTCCACCATAGTTTAGCAAAAAGTGCTTATGAAACATCAAACAGGGATCTGAAACCCAGTCCACCTTCCTCCTTTGTCATGCGGAGATTCTACCATTTACTCCAATGCCTGCTTCTTCCTTCATCTTTGTTGCTCCAGAAGAATCTAGCAAACATTTTATGCAAATGTTCCAGTACGTTTTTGGGTGGATCTAGGACTGATAGTATGTGAGTAGGCATACTTGAGATCAAAGTAGCTTTGCCTCCATACGAAAATAGTTTACCCTTTCACGAATGTAGGTGATTCTTGACCTTTTTAATAAGATCATTGTAATATATCTTTCTTCTTCTTTTGTAGAAGATAGCCATCCAAGATAGGTGAATGGAAACTTTCCTTTTGAAAAGCCTCTGATGGTTCCTACTATATTAACCAAAGCTCCAGAAGTATTTTCGTGCATATAGAATGATATTTTTGCCTTGTTAATCAATTGGCCAAAGGTGTGCTCGTACTTGGCCAGAAGCTCCACTATATTTTGTAAAGAGTAAGGGTTAGCAAAAGTAAAAATGATAGCGTCGTTAGCATACGCCAAGTGATTCAATGGGTCAGTCCACTTAGGCATTCCATACCCTTTGAAACTCTTGTCTTCAAATATTTTATTCAAAGATCTAGTTAGTACCTCTGTTGAGAGTATGAACAAGGCTGGAGATAGAGGATAGCCTTGTTTAACCACTCTTGTTGAGCGAAAGAAATTTGAAGCTTGACCATTAATCAGAATTGAGTACCAATTATTGGATAATAAGTTCCACACCATGTTGATGAAGCATTCGGCAAATCTCATTTTCCTCAGTATGTGCATCAAGTATTTACAAGATACCCTATCATATGCCTTTGCCATGTCCAGTTTGGTCACTACATTGGTAGGTTTTCCCCGCAGTCTTAAGTCAGTAACTGATTAGAAGATATTAGGACTGATAATATCTTCTCCCCTTGACAAAGCCTGGCTGATTAGAAGATATTAGGACTGGTAATATCTTTTCTAGTCTACCATGAACCACTCTAGAGATTATTTTGTTTATAAAGTTACACAAACTTATGGGTCTGAGATCAGAGAAAGTTTGGACATTTGGTATTTTTGGTAGTAGGACAAGATTTGTATGGGTTATTGATTTAGGAAAAGATCTTCCTCCATAAAATATTTTCACTATGTTTGTGTATGTCTTCACCTAGGGGTGGCAAATGGGCAGATTGGGCTGAATTTGGGCGGGTCAAGATGGGTTAGGTCAATAAATGGGTCATTGCCCAACCCAACCCAAAGCGTACTTGGGCTAAGATGGGCTGGATCAAGATGGGCCAAACAATGGGTCATAACCCAACCCGCCCAACTTGACCCATATTTTAGAACCATGCTTATCTTGCATAAAAAAGCCTTTTACCTTAAAATGTGTAAGTTAAAAAAAATTTTACGGGTAGGGGAAGAGGAGGGGGGGTTGAGGTGGGTGGGTGGTGCTGAAAAATGAAAAAACAGAAAAATATAAAAAAAAAAGTAAAATTGTTTTAGGAGGTTTAGGGGTAGGGGTAGGGTGGGTGATGTAGAAAAACAAAAAAAAAAACAGAAAATTAAAAATACAAAAAAAAAGTAAAATAAAGTAAAATTTTTGAGGGGGTTTGCGCAGGGAGAGGGGGTGGTTGGTTGGTGAAGAAAAACAGAAATTAAAAAAACAGAAAAAGGTAATGGAGAGGGGGTAGGGTGGGTGGGTGGGCAGAAAAATAAAAAAAATAAATTTTTAGGGGGTTTTGGAGAGGGGGTAGGGTGGGTGGGTGGTGCAGAAAAAAAATAGAAAATTGAAAATACAAAAAAAAAGTAATTTTTTAAGGGGTTTGCGTGGGGGGAGGGGGAGGGGTAGTGTGTTAGGGTGGGTAGGTGGTGCAGAAAAATAAAGAACAAAAAATTGAAAATAAAAAGTAAAATTGGGGCGAATAAGTAAATTTCTAAATAAGTTGGGTTGAGATTCCTTTTGTTTTGGGTGAGTTTCATGGGTTGTATTTGGGCTGCTTAATGGGTCAGAATGAGCTATAAAAAATAATGGGTTAACTTGGGCTCAACCCAAATTGACCCATGAGCTAAAATATTTGTAGCCCGACTCTTTAATCTCTGGATGGATTGGGCGGGTTAAATGAGTTTGGGCTCAAATTGCCACCTCTATCTTCACCTACTATATCCCAGCATACATGAAAGAAACTACCAGTGAATCCATCTGGGCCACCTGCACTTTCACCACTTAACGCAAAAACTGTTGTTTTTACCTCCGCTATTATGGGGCTTCTACATAGCTCTAAGTTCTGCTCCTCAGACACCATGTTAGGGACATTGTCAAGTAGTTCAAAGTTTGTAAGCTCATCTTGTTGTGTGAACTGTTTCTGGAAGAATTCAGTTGCAGCAATAGCTATATTTTCCTATGTATCAATCCACACTCCATCATTATTTTGTATTTCTTTCAACGGGAGCTTCCAGCTTTTACCATTGACATGGTTATGGAAAAATCTGGTATTTTTGTCCCCTTCTGCAAACCAAGTCATTCCTACTTTTTGTTTCCAATATTGTTCCTCAATGCTCAGATATCTTTTCAACTCAACTTGCGCCTTCTGTAGTACTATTCTATTCTCGAATGTTGGTGTTTCTTCAAATAGCATTTCCTTCACTCTTACCATATCTTCTCTTAACACCAGTTGTTTGAAGATATCTCCATAAGTGAGCTTGCTCTATTTAGAAAGAGCATTCTTAACTTTCTTTAGTTTCTGCTTGAACATCAAGAAAGGATCTCATGTGAGTTCTGTTATCCAATTCTGTCTAACCACTTCCATAAACGATTCATGTTTAGTCCAGAAGTTCAAAAACTTGAATGGTTTGACAAATTGTATATTTTGATCGCTACAACTCATTAGTAGTGGAGCATGATCGGAGCCCGTTCTAATAAGATTTAAGACAGAATATAATAAAATAATAAGATGTTCAACAATAAAAATAAAAAAATCACATAAAACAAACCAAACCAAACTATAATTAAATTTTTTTCCCTCGGTTTGGCTCAGATTATCGATTTGGTGCAATTGTCGATTTTTTTCTGTACACCCCTCTATGAAAGTATTGATTATGATTGTTTTTATAAAAGCAATTGCAATTGTCTTTTCTTTTTCCTAGTTATTGTAGTGGAGGAATACATATACGACAATTTAAATTTGTCCATTATTATTACTTAGCTACCTTAAGTGAGGTTTGTACCGATTATACACTTTAATTTCACTCAAAATGTGTCTATCAAATACACAAAAGTGATATGACAAAAAAGTTGCATTCCACTTCTCTTAGGCGTGTGACAAACTCAAATTTCTAAATTTTTTTCTTTTTAATTTTTTAAAACTATTTTTATAGAACCAACATATACAAAGAGGCAGACCCAGGATTTACCCAAATCAAGTTTCAAATTAAAAATAATTTTCAGGATGATTGGTCTTTTGTGAGGCATCTCATGAGGTGAGGATTACTCTTTTTCTTTCGATCAGGAAAAATCTTTCAACTCATGCACGATCATTGCTATCCCACATAATAATATTATAAGATGAAGAAGCAGTGCCAGTGACATTGGTTACAGAAAGTACCCAGACTGACATAAATAAGCATAAAAAGGACCACAAATTACAACTATATGAAAGATCGATTCCATTACTCAAATAATCAATCAATTATTTAAAATTATTTGGTAAAGTCACATATATTTTTTTGTAACATAAAAGTCACTTAATTATTATTATAGCACTCAGGAGGTCACTCAATTAGATTTCTTAAACTTTCATGGCTATATACATACTTTACCCTCTAAAGTATCAACCTTTATTTTTAATATTTTTAATATTATAATTAATTTAAGCGATTGGGTACACTACTTAGGTTTAAAATAAAGCTAAAGAAATAATGTAACCAGACTCGATATTAAGCTTTTAAAAAAGATGGAGAGTTATTTAATTTTTCACTATAGTATTAGCACACTCGTAGATTGTGAGGATTCAAGTCTAATCAGTATTCCTTATAAAAAATGAATTACCATGTGTTTGATCCATTAAAAATGTTTGATTGAAAAAGGGTTTGACGATATAATTATGTGAATAAATTCGTGTTACTCTCTAACAGTTTAAATGATATACACAACTTAAACACTAAGAGAATGTCACGACCCAAAATCTATCATCGTGATGACGCATATCGTGGTACAAGGCCAGCCTCAACTTAACAATCCATCACAGCAACAATAAGTTTGAAAATATAAACGGAAGCATTTAACATTTAAAGAAAATTGTTAGAAAATCTAAGAAATCCCAAATTGAGATACAATTTAGCCCAAAAACCGGGCTGCCACTGAGTACATGAGTGTTTAAACCAGAATACAGTCCACTACGACGTCTGGACAAATAAACTGAAATGTGACAAATGATAAAGAAGGTGAGTCAAGGCCTATGAACGTCGTGCAACTATCTCAATAGTCTCCAAACTCTAAAAAACTCAATCAGCAACCGCCGCTGCGACCGGTATCGCCTGGATTTGCACACGAGGTGCAAGGAGTAACACGACAAATATAATAGAAATAAATATGCACGTAGGCATGCTTTTAAGTTAAATAGACAGTTCAAAGCAATAAAGTAAATACATATCTGAACAATGTAAGGTATATAAATCAACTATCCCTACATGTCAATGCACATGTGGCATGAAATGCACAATGTGCTCCCACTCTCAAGTGCTTAACCACTCGGTAGTGTATATGGCCATTCGGCCCAGGGAAATATATCCCGGAATATATACAACACTGACTATAAGTCACCAGTACAGAGGAAAAAGGGCAATCCACCCTGTGGAGAAATTCATCTCCAGGTATTAAGTACTTTGGATAAATCTATGTCTAGGGAAATCCATCCCTCAATAGTATCATTCGTGCACACTAGGGGTGTGTTATAGACTCCAGAGGGGCTCCTACAGCCCAAGCGCTATCATAATCATCAATATAACCACTGCGGCATGCAGCCCGATCTCATAACCATCACTCATAGCCAGGCTCTCAGCCTCACTCAGTCATCAACCTCTCCAGTCTCACCCACGGGCTCACAATGTCATGATAACAACCCGGAACAATGATATGATAAATCAATAAATAGCTGAGACTGAGATATGATATAAAAATAAATGAACATGACTGAGTACAGAGAATTAATGAAAATAGTGAAATGACAGCAAGAAACGACCACTAAGGGTTCCAACAATACCGGCATAAAGCTTAAACATGATATCTAGCATGATTTATAACTCAATTACGTTATCACATGATGGAAACATGGATATCAACCGGATAGAGTCACTAAACAGTGCTATGGAATCACCCAGGTCACAATTATCATGGTGCCCGCCCACACGCCCGTCACTTGGCATGTGTGTCACCTAAATACTAATCACATAACACATAGTTTGGGGTTTCAAACTCTCAGAACCAAGTTTGAAAGTGTTACTTACCTCAAACCGAGCAAAATCCTACTCCACAATGCCTTTTCCTCTCAAATCAGCCTCCAAACGTCCCAAATCTAGCCATAAGCAATACAATACGATCAAGATAAGCTAAAAGGAATCGATTCCCTAAGAAAAATACCAAATTATAGCCAAAAAACCGAAATCGGCTCAAACCTGGCCCCTGAGCCCACATCTCGAAATCCGACAAAAGTCATAAAACCCGAAAATCCATTCACTCACAAGTCTGACCATACTAAATTCATCAAAATTCGACATCATTTGCCCCTCCAAGTCTCCAAAATTCACTCTCCAATTCTCAAACCCTAATCTCCCAAATTTCACCTCAAAAACTGACCAACTAGGTGTAAAATAAGTGGAAAAACACCATTATAGAAGAATAAAAAGCACAAGGAACTTACCACAGTGATTGCTTCGAAGTCCCTCTCAAAATCTCCAAAATTCGAGCTAAAAAATGATGAAAAACGTGCAAAATCTCGAAGTGTTCTATTTATACTTGCTACCCAGCAAAACCGCACCTGCGGCCATTTTGTCGCTTTTGCGACACCGCACCTGTGACGCCGCACTTGCAGAAATTCCATCGTAGCTACGGAATTCACTTGAAATCCTAGACTTCACTTCTGCGGCTTCCATATCACATCTGCGCCTTCCGCAGATGCGGAAACCCATTGCACACGCGGCTCCCTCTCGCACCTGCACCCAGTTGTCCGCATCTGCGACTTTCGCAAGTGCGGGAAAATCCTCGCACATGCGGATCCTTCCCAGCTCGTCCTTGGCTGCTTCTACAGCCCCTCCTTCACTTGTGCGAGCTCACACCTGCGCTTCCCACTCTGCAGGTGTAGTTACATCAGTAGCAGTAGCACTTCAACTGCAATTCCTCAACTCAAATCAAGCCGTCAACCACCCGAAATCACCCCGAGGCATTCGGGACCACAACCAAACATACAAACAGGTCCTATAATATCATACGAACTTAGTCAAATCGTCAAAACACCTCGAACAACATAAAAATTACGAACTACTCACAGATTCAAGCCTAATGAACTTCGAAACTTCCAAATTCTACAACCGACGTCGAAACCTATCAAATTACGTCCGATTGACCTCAAATTTTACACACAAGTCAAAAACGATACCACAAACTTACTACAACTTCCAGAAATCCAATCCGACCCTGATATCAAAATTTTCATTGCCGGCCAAAATCACGAAAATTTTAACTTTCGCCAATTAAAGCCTAATTCTACTATGGACTTCCAAATCACATTTCTACTAAGTCCAAAATCACCTAACTGAGCTAATAGAACCATCAAAATTTATATCCGAGGTCGTTTACACATAAGTCAACATCTGGTCAACTTTTCCATCTTAAGCTTTCAAATAAGAGACTAAGTGTCTCAATTCACTCCAAAATCACTCCGGATCCGAACCAATTAACCCGATAAATCATAATACAACTGTAGAACACAAAATAAGTAGAAAATGGGGGAACAAAGCTACAACTCTCGAAACGACCGGCCGGGTTGTTACATCCTTCCCCTCTTAAACAAACGTTCGTCCTCGAACGGGTCTAAAAACATACCTGGAGCCTCAAATAGGTGTGGATATATTCTTTTCATCTCCCCTCGGTCTCCCAAGTAGCCTCCTTCATGGGTTGACCTCTCCACTACACTTTTACTGAAGTTATATCCTTTGACCTCAACTTTCGAACCTGCCCCTATAAAATAACCACCGGCTCTACATCATAAGTCAAATCACCATCCAACTGAACCATGTTGAAATCCAAAAGATGGGACGGATTACCAATATAGTTTCGGAGCATAGAAACATAGAATATTGGATGCACATTCGACAAGCTGGGTGGCAAGTCAATCTGGTAAGCCACCTCCTCAATTCTCTGAAGTACCTCAAAAGGCCCAATGAACCGAGGGCTTAACTTGTCCTTCTTCCCGAATCTCATAACACCCTTCATGGGTGAAACCTTCAGTAGAACCTTCTCCCTAACCATGTAAGACACATCACGAACCTTCTTGTCCGCATAACTCTTTTGTCTTGACTGCGCCGTGCGAAGCCGCTCCTCAATCAATTTATCCTTATCCAAAGCATCCTGAACCAAGTCAGTACCCAATAGCCTAGCCTCACCCAACTCAAACTAACCTACCGGAGATCTGCACCACTTCCTATATAAATCTACATACGGAGCAATCTGAATACTCGACTGATAACTATTATTGTAAGCAAACTCTACGAGCGGTAGAAACTAGTCACATGAACAACCAAAATCAATAACACGCGCACGTAACATGTCCTCCAATATCTGAATAGTGCGCTCAAGCTACCCGTTCGTCTGAGGATGAAATGATGTGCTCAGCACAACATGAGTGCCCAACTCTCGATGCACGACTCTCTTAAACTGTGAGGAGAACTGCATGCCTCTGTTTGAAATGATAGAAATTGGAACACCGTGCAGATGGACAATCTCTCTAATGTAAATCTCAGCCAGCCAGTCTGAAGAATAGGTAGTACTCACAGGAATGAAGTGCACGGACTTGGTCAGCTAATCCACAATCACCCAAATAGCATCAAACTTCCGCGAAGTCCATGGGAGCCCAATTACGAAATTCATGGTGATTCACTCCCACTTTCACTCTGGAATCTCTATCTGCTGAAGTAAACCACTTGTCCTCTGATGCTCATATTTTACCTACTGACAGTTGAGACACCGAGCTACAAATCCAATTATATCTTTCTTCACTCTCCTCCATCAATAGTGATGTCTCAAATGCTGGTACATCTTTATGTCACCCGAAAGGATGGAATATCGCGAGTTGTGGGTCTCCTCCATAATCAACTCCCAAAGCCCATCTACATTGGTCACACATATCCGGCCTTACATCCTCAACACCCCATCATCTCCAATTGTCACATCTCTGGCATCATCATGGTGCACCTTGTCCTTGAGGACAAGAAAATAAGGATCATCATACTGGCACTTTCTGATGCAGTCAAACAAGGAAGACCGAGAAATCACACAAGCTAGAACCCGATTGGGCTTCGAAATATCCAATCTCACTAGTTGTTTGGCCAAAGCCTGAATATCAACTGCACGAGGTCTCTCCCCAACAGGAATGAATACTAGACTGTCCATACTTACTACCTTCTAACTCAAGGCATCGGTCACTGATAACTAGGGATTTTGATGCATTTTATACTCATTCTTGCTTATATTTTGATTAGAAATTCTTACAAAATAGTCCCAAAAGGCTCACAAGTTGTGCTTGATTGTAGGTGTGATCAACAAAGTGACAAGATGTCAAAGATCAGCTCAAAAGGAGTGAAACTTGTACAAGCACCAAGACAAGACAAAGCTTAGGCAAAACAGGCCCAATGCGGCCGCACTAGGTTTTGTGCGGTCCGCACTAGGATCAATGCGGCTGCACTCGATTTAGTGCGGTCCGTAGTAAGAAGGATCAGAAAGTTGCCAACTTTCGAGTTTCAAGCCAATGCGGTTCACGCTCCATTTCATGCGGATCGCACTAGAAGCCTCTGCGGCAGCAGTCCATTCTCTGCGGTCCGTAGTGCCTGAGTTTATAGAGATGGGTTTTCAAGTGCAGAGCTTTAGTGCGGCCGCACACCATTTTGTGCGGTCCGCACTAGCCCCACAGGGGTATTTTTTTCTAGATTTTTCAGCTTAGTATAAATAGCTTCTTTTTCCATTTTTAGGGTATCAGATACTTTTTAGTTGTAGCTACGCTCGTGGGTTCGAAGTCTTTAGCTATTTTGGGCAATTTTATCTACATTTCAACATTGAATCTTATTGTTTATCTTAGTAATTAATTAATATGAGTTTTTCTTCATCTATTTCTTACTTTTCTTCTTCAATTATGAGTAGATAAACCTATAAGCTAGGGTTGTGGCTCAACCCTAGTGTGGGTAATTGATGGGTCTTGTGTTTTAGGGCTAGATTGACTATGAGTGTTTGATATTTGGGCTAATTTCATGTTTAATTGTTGAATTAGTAGTTGCAAATACTAGTTTGTATTTAGTTGACTTGAGCTTTTCTTGAGAAAGAGAGCTTGAGTCTCTGAAATTAGTCCAACAAGGAATTGGGGCGTACTCAAGAGATTGATAGCTCCAATTAAAGGGTTAAACGTCGAGAGAGTAATACCCGACTTGAACATTGATTGCTTGCACAAATTTGCATACCCAATTGGTCTTGAGAATGTCAATTTGGGCAAAATCACTCAAACCACCGAGAGGTTTAGAGTGGGTAAAATCATGCAACGGTTATATCATAGTCCTCAAATATGTCAATCATGCCTTAGACTCAAGTATCCGTTAATTGACCACCTAGGCAAAAGTCACTACCCTAGTGCCTTTTAAACCATTTGAGCAACCCGCAACATTTTACTCTTAGCTTATTCTAGTTTAATTCACCTTTGTAGTTTGATAAAAATAAAAGTAAAACAAAAACCCAAAAATGTTTAGAAGTATAATTTGGAATACGTACACAACCCTAAATTAGATAGATACCCGACTCCAACTTCTAGCTCTCTGTGGAAATCAATCCCGACCCTTAATCGGGTAAAAGCTGTTTCGATCCTCTCTCGCTACTCAATAGTAGTACAGGGTAGGCCTTGATCAACCTTTTGGTGCCATTGCCGGGGATCTAACAGTTTTGACTATCTATTTAGTTAGTTTTGTGTATTGTTCTTCTTTCCTTCTTTGTTACTAACTTGTTTGTGTCATAACTCAAGTACCAAATGGCAGCGAACAACCTAATGACCCTCTTGGAAATGTGATTGCGGGGGAGGAGGTAGATGATGTCGGAGATGATGAGGTGCCTCTTGTACCTCAAGGACAACGTAAAGGCCGCCAGGCCAATGCGAATGATAATTAAATATTCCAGACCCTCTTCCTCAACCTCCAAGAGTGGCTCCTAGAGTGCTTCCGAACCAAGGCTATGCAAGTGCTATTGTCCCAGCCTGAATCCGGGCAGACAATTTTCAAATAACTAATGTGATGTTGACTTTACTAGAGCAGCGTGGGTAATTCACGGGCGCTACAAATCAAAATGCTTACAAACATCTCAAGGGGTTCGTGGATACATGTTGGGGGAGCAAGCAAATTAATGTGTTCGATGATGCTCTCCAGTTAAGACTCTTACCATTCTCACTTAGGGGGAAAGCATTGGATTGGCTCGAGCGACTTCCCAACCATTTCATCACTACTTGGGATGAGTTGGCGGATAAGTTCATTGCTAAATTTTTCTCACCGAGGCATATGGAGGCATTGCGAGATGAGATATTGGCCTTCAAGCAAGAGCCCACAGAACCTTTGCATGAGATTTGGGAGCGTTATAGAACAATGGTGAAAGAATGCCCCAACAATGATATGACCGAGGCTATGATCCAACAAACTTTCTGCCGGGGCATTAACACCACAAACCAATGCATAGTAAACCAACTTGCTGGGGGCAACTTTATGAAGCTCTCATATGATGAGGCATATGATATACTTGATGAGATGGCTGACACTTCTTCTGCATGGCAAAGTAGAGCCAATGTGCCTCAAGGTGACCCCACGATCCCTAATTTGCACAAGGAATTACATGATCATGGGCAAGATATAGCTGAGCTGACAACTACTATGAACCAATTGGCAAAGGCATAGTTGCAACAAGTCCAAAATCATCGCCAAGTGAATGCCATGGAGGCTGTCAATATGCTTGTCAACAAAAGAAGGCAACAAAACCAAAGGAATTCTGAGCAATTTGATGATGACTGTGATGGATTTCAAAATGATGGTTATGATAAACAAAGTGAAGAGGTTCAATACATGAATAATTATCAAGTCCAACGGGGCAACTCTTCCAACCAACAACAATGGAGACCTCAAGACAATTGGGGCAATCAACAACAAAACAATGGTAATTAGGGGAACAACAACCAAAACAACAACTGGGGCAATCAGAACAACAATCAGATCAACCAAGGGAATTGGAATGGTAATAAAAACAATTAGGGTGGCAATAATAATCAAAGTGGATGGAACAATGGAAACCAAGGAAACCGGGGGCAAGGCTTTCAAAGGCCCCCAATGTACCAACAACCGAACAATCCACCCACATTTCTATCCCAAAGTCCTAGTTCTTCTAGCAATGATATGGGTAGAATTGAAATAATGTGATAAAGAAGAATGCAAACTCGGATGCTCAGTTGGCTTCCCACAATACCTCTATCAGAAACTTGGAGGTATAATTAGGCCAAATCTCACAGTCTTTAAATACTCGCCCTAAGGGTGCTCTACCAAGTGATACGGTAGTGAACCCGAAGGGTGGGAACAACCATGTTATGGCGGTTATAAGAAGAAGTGGGAGAGGCGGTGATGTGAATTCCTCCAAACAAAAGTAAATCTTGGATGATGATGTTTAGTTGCAAGAAGATGAAGTCCCTTTGGTAGTTGAAGATGCGGTTGATGAAAATATAAACAAAGTAGTGAGGATTGATATTCAAGATGTCGAGGTGAAAACTCAAAATGATGTGAACCCGTCTAGGGAACACATAATAAACATGCCGGAGCCAGTTGTTCCAAAAGCCAATGCTCCTTTGCCAAGGCCACCTCCACCTTATCTTCAAAGGCTCGCAAAGCAGAAAAGTGAGAATCAGTTTAAAAATTTCATTGACATGATGAAGAGCTTGTCCATTAATGTGCCTTTGGTAGAGGCTCTTGAACAAATGCCAGGTTATGCTAAATTCATGAAGGACTTGGTCACCAAGAAACATTCTATGGATTGTGAAACTATAAAGATGACTCACCAAGTTAGTGCTATAGTACATTCAATGGCCCCAAAGCTTGAAGATCCCGGTGCTTTCACCATTCCTTGCATCATTGGAGTGAGGATTTTGCCGAGACCAACTTCTATGAGATTATAAATGGCAGATAGAATAATGAAGACACCATTGGGTATTATTGATGATGTACTTGTCCGGGTGGACAAATTTATCTTGCTAGCTGATTTTGTGATCTTGTACTGTGAGGTGGACTATGAAGTTCCTATCATATTGGGAAGACCTTTCCTAGCTACGGGGAAGGCATTGGTTGACGTGAAAGCAGGGGAACTCACCTTCCGGGTGGGTGATGAAAAGGTGGTCTTTCATGTGTGCAAATCAATGAAGCAGCCTAACAGTACCGAGGTGTGCTCTTTTGTTGACCTCGTCACAACAGTGAACATTGATGACACCAGTGCAATGATCAATGTTGAGGACCCATTAGAGGACATACTATTGAATCTTGATGTCAATGAGGATGCAAACCGGGTGGAGTGCGTGAATTCTTTACATAGAATAGGCTCTTATTCTTATGAGCCTAGGAAATTATCTTTGGACCTCGAGAATAGAAAGACTCCACCAACAAAACCTTCAATTGAGGAGCCTCCGGTGTTGGAGTTGAAACCATTGCCTCCACACCTCAGGTGTGAGTTCTTAGGCTCAAATTCTACTTTGCCAGTTATTCTTTCTTCTTGTCTTACTAACCTGCAGGTTGATGTCACATTGGCGGTGCTCCAAAAGCGGAAAAAGGCAATTAGATGGACTTTAGCTAATATTCGGGGGATAATCCCCGCATTCTGTATGCACAAGATTATTCTGGAAGATGATGAAAAGCCTTCCTTGGAGCAACAAAGGAGGTTGAACGAAGTAATGCAAGAAGTTGTGAAAAAAGAGGTGATCAAGTGGTTGGATGCCGGGGTTGTGTACCCCATCTCTGATAGCTCTTGGACTTCACCGGTGCAATGTGTACCGAAGAAGGGTGTCATGACCGTGGTTGCAAATTTACAAAATGAGTCGATTCCTACCAGAACCGTCACCGGTTGGAGGGTATGCATGGATTACCGCAAGTTGAATAAAGTAAGCCACAAGGATCACTTTCCTTTGTCTTTTCTTGATCAGATGTTAGATCGACTTTCTGGGCGTGCCTTCTACTGTTTCTTGGATGGGTATTCTGGGTACAACCAAATCTTGATTGTTCCGAAAGATTAGGAGAAGACCATATTCACTTGTTCATATGGCACTTTTGCCTTCTCTAGGTTGCCTTTTGGGTCGTGTAATACACCAGCTACATTTCAGCGGTGTATGATGGCTATTTTCATTGATATGGTGGAAGACATTTTGGAGGTGTTCATGGACGACTTTAGTGTTATGGGGGATTTATTTGATGAGTGCTTGAAGAATCTTGATAGAGTTTTGGCCCGTTATGAAGAAACCAATCTTGTCCTCAATTAGGAGAAATGCCACTTTATGGTGGAAGAAGGAATTGTTCTTGGGCATAAAATTTTGAAACATGGCATTGAGGTGGATAAATCAAAGATCGAAGTGATTTCAAGGCTCCCTCCACCTACATCTGTCAAGGGAGTTCGAAGGTTTCTTGGGCATGCGGGGTTCTACCGGAGATTTATCAAAGACTTTTTGAAGGTAATGAATCCCTTGTGCAAGTTGTTGGAAAAAGATGCTAAGTTCGTGTTTGATGAAAAATGTATGCAAGCCTTTGAACTTCTCAAGCATAAGTTGACAACCACTCCTATCATTACCGCACCTAATTGGATCTTAGCCTTTGAGCTCATGTGTGATGCGAGTGATGTTGCGGTTGGGGCAGATTTGGGTCAAAGAGTGAACAAAATGTTTCATCCGGTGTACTATACGAGCAAGACAATGAATGATGCTCAAGTGAACTACACTATGACCGAGAAAGAACTTTTGGCTATTGTGTTCGCAATGGAAAAATTCCGGCCATATCTTATTGGTGCTAATGTTATTATTCATACCGACCATGTCGCACTCCGGTACTAGATGACGAAGAAGGATTCCAAAGCTAGACTGATGTAATGGGTCTTGTTACTTCAAGAGTTTGATTTGGAGATTGTGGACCGGAAGGGTAGTGAGAACCAAGTGGCGGACCATTTGTCCCGCTTGGAGGAGTAGGAGGGGAGGCCTCGTGATGACCTAGAGATCAATGATTCATTTCCCGACGAACAACTCCTTTCGGTGTCGATGAATGATATGCCATGGTTTGCCGATGTTGCTAATTTTCTTTTGACTGGTATAATCCCGTGTGAGCTCTCTTCTAATCAAAGGAAGAATCTCAAGCGGGATAGTTTGGATTTCTATTGGGATGAGTCGTACTTGTTCAAGATTTGCATGGATGGGGTGATCCAAAGATGTGTCTCAGAGGAAGAGCAATTGAGTATCTTGGAGGCTTGTCATTCCTCTCCCTATGGTGGCCATCATGGTGGGGCGAGGACGGCTTATAAAGTTCTTAGTTGTAGGTTTTATTGGCCAACTTTGTTCATGGATGCAGGTGATTTTGTGAAGAGATGCGACAAATGCCAAAGAGCGGGTGGAATTTCAAAGAAAGATGAGATGCCTCTCAATACCATCCTTGAGGTTGATATTTTTGATGTGTGGGCCATTGATTTCATGGGACCATTTGTTAGCTATTGTGGGAACACTTACATTCTTGTGGCGGTGGACTATGTTTCAAAGTGGGTTGAAGCCGTGGCTTTGCCCAATAATGAGGCCCGAAGTGTTGTTGCATTTCTCAAGAAAAACATTTTTACAAGGTTTGGTACTCCGCGTGAAATCATAAGTGATGAGGGGTCTCATTTTTACAATAGAGTTTTCGACCCTTTTCTTTCAAAGTATGGTGTCAATCACAAAGTTTCTACTCCCTATCATCCTCAAACAAGTGGTCAAGTTGAAGTCTCCAACAGGAAAATCAAAAGTATATTGTAAAAAACGGTCAATGCAAATAGGACCGATTGGTCAAAGAAGTTGGATGACGCTCTATGGGATTATAGGACTGATTACAAGACTCCGATTAGTATGTCTCCGTATCGGTTGGTGTTTGGGAAACCTTACCATCTACCGATCGAGCTAGAGCACAAGGCCATGTGGGATTTGAGGAAGTTAAATCTTGAGTGGGATGTTGTAGCCAATCTTTGTGTGGAGCAGCTTAATGAACTTGATGAATTCTGATTCCATACCTACTCCAGTTCGTCCTTGTACAAGGACAAGATGAAGTGCCTTCATGATAAATATGCTCGTAGAAAGGAGTTTAAAGTAGGTGATTTGGTTCTCTTGTTCAATTCTCGGTTACGTCTGTTTCCGGGAAAGCTTAAATCAAAATGGAGTGGACCTTTTGAAGTGGTGTGTGTGACCCCGTTTGGTGCTCTTGGTTTGAAAAACAAAAATGAAGAGGTTTTCAGAGTTAATGGGCACCGAGTCAAGCATTATCTTGGAAAAATTGATGACAGCCACGTGGTGGCACTTCTTCATCTCAAATAATGTAATGATAACTTGCATCGTGCTGCGACGTTAAATCAGGCGCTTCTTGGGAGGCAACCCATGTGTTTTTCTTCTTGTTTTTCTTTGATTTTCATCGTAGGATAGGATTTATTTTTAGACTAACTGGTTGTGAGATGTTACAGGATTGTGTTGGTGCAATACTGGACATAGTAGAAAAAGTGTTCAGGTTTCTAAACTTTGTAATGCGGACGCACTAAATTTAGTATGGACCACACTGGCGAAGGAGGAAATGTCCAACTCTCTGAAGATTGCCACCGCGGCGGCAGTACAGTTTGTGCGGTCCACGGTGGACTACTGCGGCCACATGGCATTTTGTGCAGACCATAGTGGATTGCCTGTGTAAAACTTGAAAAGGCTGTATAGTGCGGACCACAGTCCATTTTGTGCGGTCTGTACTGGGGTAGGTAAGCTGGGCCCTAGGAATTTTTCTATAAATAGTACCTGAGGCCAAACGGTTACACTTTTCGATCTTTTTGCTCTCAAACATTATAAAAACATTGTTCATCCTACATATTGCTCGTAATTCATTGTTTGGACTTGTTAAGCTTCATTTCATCTCACATCTGGTAACTTAACTTCATTTTTGTTATTTTCCTTTATTTTTTTGTTTTTCTTGTCTTTCATTTTGTTCCTCTCATAGTTTCTGCATTAGGGTTGTTAGATTCTTGATTAGAGTAGACTTAGATAGTTAAAAGCACTGGGAAATCATTAGGGACCCTACTTAGGTGAAAAATTGGGCTTAAAATCAAAATTCATGAAACCCTAACTTAGTGCCACAATTGGGCACTCAGTGCGGATTGCGATCGTTTTTGTGTGGTCCGTAGTGCCCTTGTGCGGTCCACAATAACATTTTGTGCGGACCGCATTGATGAAAGTCTTGAAAGCTGAACCTTGGGGACTGCGGCCGCACTACATTTTGTGCGGTCCGCATTGGTCCCTGTGTGGCCACACTACATTTTATGCGGTCCGCACTACCTGGATACAGAAAGTGGGTAGTCTGAACCCCACCCATGTGTGGATCGCATGGCTTTTTTGTGCGGTCCGCATTGACCCATGTGCAACCGCACACCATTTTGTGCAGTCTGCACTGTGTGACTTCTGAAAACTGTCTGCAACTTTTCCTTCCTGTTCTGCAACTATGTTTCTTAACTGCTTCTATGATGTTTCTTAATTGCTTCTATTGATACTAACAAGCTGATTGGATTGTGTTTGCAGACAATGGTGAAACAAAGAGGTAAAGTCTCTAAACAACAAGGCAGAGGAGAATCCTCTTGGGGAGGGAAACAAAAAATGATAAGATTGACTGTTCAATCCCGGCAAAACATAAAAAACATGAGGAAGATGATTAAAGCTGCTGATAGGGCCATTGACATGTCTGGGAGTGAGTACGAGCCCTCCCGGGAGATATCTTTAGACTCAATCCCAGAATACATCCGTGACTGGCCGGAGATAAACAGACTAAGAGACACTCCTCCTACTTCCCCCCGCTGACAAGCATCAATAAATGTGTCTTCTGGGTCGTCTGAGGGATCAGCTGAAGGCGGTGGGGATGAATACTCTACCTCTTCCATAGCTTCATTATCTGGAGAGGGTGAAGTAGGTGTGAAGAGGAAGTAGGAGGAGAAGAAGTAGTTGGAGAATGGGGTGAACCTCATGTGGGGGGTATTACTAGAACTAGGAAACCAGAGATGTGGCAAGACCGGTTTGTTAGTGAGGTAGCATACCACAAATTCAGGGAATAGTGGTCTGTGAGGAAATTAATCCCGGAGTGTAGTTTTGTTGATAGAGATCTACTGCCTCACAACTCCAATATGAGGAGACAGTTTAGGGAGAGAATTAACTGGGAGTACTTTCTAGGTGAATGTGTAGATGCCAACGAGCACTTGGTCAAGGAATTCTACACCAATGTTGCCCACATCAAAAAGGGCACAAAAGTGACCAAGGTGCGAAATCAGAAGGTGCCATTTGATGGGAAAACAATAAATGACTACCTTGGCTTTGATGAAGAGGATAAGAGACTATTTATGGCAAAGATGGAAATGGGCGAGGAGGTCCGTCCCTAGATGGCACAGTATCTAGCAATCCCAAGTACCACCCCCGACTGGTTAACTGCGGGCATCAAGATTCTGAGATGTAGTTTGAACTTCGAGGCAAGGGATGGGAAACATTTGTATATAACAGGTTGGACCCCACGACTCATGTCAACTCCCTCCCTCTTCACCGGGCAGTTTTGGTGGCTTCGATCATGGAGGGGTACCCAATTAATGTGGAAAATGTTATGTTTAGAATAATCACAATAGTGGGCAGTAGGCATGATAGAAACTACCCTTTACCTAGTTTTCTGACTATGTACTTCCGAGACCTAAAATTTGAAAAGAAGCCATTCGACATCAAGGTCAAAGCGAAGGCCCCATTCTCTTGGTACAACATGTAGGGGAATGATAACCCCAAGAGTAAGAAATTCAAGGGAACAACTACTGCTCCAACTGGCCAGTCTGAAGAGCCAGTTATGGTAGTGGCTCCTGCTCAGCCTGTCTCCACCTCCACTAATATCCCTCCTGGCCCATCCACCTCAACGGACCCGGAGATCTCTTCTTCCCGTGCCAATCCAGTGACTGCCCACCGACTGAGCCAGGCTCTTCTCAGTATCAACAACTGGATATAGACTGCGTTATCCAAGTTGTCTACCCTCACTACCACAGTAGAGGCTCAGTCGACACCTCCACCTCCACAGGTCCCCCAGTCCATAGAGGATGCTCTCAAGGAGATTTTAGCCAACCAAAAGAAAATCCTCAACACTCAGAAGGTGCTCACAAATGTAGTTGCTTCACACAGCCAGGCTCTCAAGTAGCTTGCTAATGAGCACAAGAAGTAGAGAAAGACGCGGGCTTCCAAGGAGTCCGTAAAGGCGCTGAGGGTTGATGTTGATAGAATGAAGGCAGATTATCTGCCTTTGGACTTATTGCTACAGGACCCAGTACCATTAGCTTATCCCCAGCCCGAGCAGTCCCAGAGGCCTCCCAAGAGGAAGAGGATGATCCCTAGAGTAGACGATGTAGTCATCCAGTTGGCAAACCCACCGGAGGCCTCCTCCAGTCAGCCATAAGATGCACCTCAGGAGCCTGTCCAGGACCAGGTCCCAGTAGCATAACAGCAGGCCACAGGGAACCAGTTTGAGGTTCCCGAGTACAGTGAGGACCCAGGGACCACTCAGGATCCCATGCAGACAGACATGACATAGGGAGTCCCTATATTATTTTCCCTTTCTCTTTTTGGTGCTTTATTTAGTTTAGTTGGCATTGGGGACAATGCCAGCTTTCATTTGAGGGGGGTAGGCCCTACTTTTATGGATTCATTCGGATGATTGTATATATATTCGATATTTTTTATGCTTTCTTTATCTTTTCATCTTTGGGTTGTATATAATTTTAACATTTCGTTACATTTATCGTACTTTTATTTTACTTTGGGTCTATATATAAAGTTATGCTACATTTTACATATTCATCCCATATATTGTATATTCGACAAATCCCCACTTGTATATATTCATTTTACTTTTTGCAACTTTTCGTTCTTAGCTTCTTATTTATGATTCCTAGCTTCTTGTTTTAAAAGTTTGCTATAAGCCTTTGGTTTTCTTAATGCCACGATTCTTTCCAAAGGTGGAGTTTTGTGTGAACCGGGTGGCTCTTCCCAATGATGGATGGCATGACAACCTTCTTAAAGGTTTGAGTCCGTTTTTATTTTTTGTTTTTAGTAGTTAGTAGTTAAGGGTGCCTCAATCGAAGCTTCACTTGGGCCTAACACATTTGCCTTTGATCTTATGGTCAAAAATAAATTGTTGTGTTTAGGATGGTGAAAGTCATGACCTTGAAACTCTTGTGTTGACCGATAATCATCAATTGGTTTTTCGGGACCAGTGTGTGCTCAAATCTTATCTAAGGTCGTTGTGGGCCCCTGACTCTATGTCTTTAGCGACCCCATAGCTTGTGTGGTGAGTAATTACATTGTAAGTCCATGTCTCGAGCCATTGGTCTAGAACTTGTCCTGAATGTTTGTTGAGGAAAAATCCTAAGTGAATTTTGACTTGAGACATGATTATAGGCTCTCATTGGTCCAAAAAATAGCTTGAACACTTCCAGAACCTACCAATGATAAGATCCCTAGTCAACTCTTTTGAGCCTTAGACCTTTTACCTTCAAGACCCATAATACAAGCCTATACCCGTTCTAAAAGATACCCTCTCTTGGCACCCGATCTTTCCTTTAGCACATAGCAAAAGCATAAGTTTGAGGGGGGAGACGAAGATTGCAACAAAGTGGTAAAAAGGAACAAAAATGAATAAAAGGAAAGGCAATGATAAAGAAAAAAAAGATAAAAAGAATGTCCAAAGTGAAAAAGAATAAAAAGGGACTCAAGAAAAGCAATGAATGAAAGGTGTGGAAAGTTGAAAAAAAAGGAGAAAAGGTTTGAAATGTATAAGAAAGAGTGACAGTGTGTCTCTCTAACCCTTTAAAAAGAAGTGAAATGACTCAAAGGGTCAAGTGAATGTGTACCAAATGAAACAAAAGAAGTGCTTAAGGGAAGATGGAACCTACTTAGACCAAACATCTCCTACCCTGAACCAAAAGCCTTCACAATGTCTCCACAAAAGCCCTATATGATCTTGAGTTAAATGAAGCTTACATTAGTGGTGACTCACATAAGGGGAAAGCATATGGTACTTACAGCCGGACTTGTGACTTTTTCTTGAGAGAGATGAGTGGATTTCCAATAACCTCGTTCTGAGTGCCACTATTCTAAAGGTGAGGTTTGTTGAGGGAGAGTTGAAGATGTGAGAGTTTGGGTTCCACAATGATCAAAGTAATAGAAAGAGGTCTTTGATATGTTGAGTCAATTCTTGATGCTTTTGTGTCGCACTTAATCCATAGAGTTTCAAAGAGTAAAAGTTGTTAATGATTCATTTGTATTGAGGGCAATTGTTAGTCCCAATTGATGCTAGATGAGGTTACTTTAGGACAACTGAAATTTTCTTGGATGTTCTCTTAAGGGGTGGGTCTTATTTTGTTTGCTTGAGGACAAGCAAAAGCTTAAGTTTGGGGGAGTTGATAACTAGGGATTTTGATGCATTTTATACTCCTTCTTACTTATGTTTTGATTAGAAATTCATACAAAATAGTCCCAAAAGGCTCACAAGTTGTGCTTGATTGCAGGTTTGATCAACAAAGTGACAAGATGTCACATATCAGCTCAAAAGGAGTGAAACTTGCACAAGTACCAAGACAAGACAAAGCTTTGGCAAAACATGCCAAATGCGGCCGTACACCATTCTGTGCGGTTCGCACAAGGAGGTTCACAGAGGTGGCATTCAGGCAAAAAGGGCAATGCGACCGCACTAGGTTTTGTGTGGTCCGCACTAGGATCAATGTGGCCGCACTCGATTTAGTGCGGTCCGCAGTAAGAAGGATCAGAGAGTTGCCAACTTCTGAGTTTCAAGCCAATGCGGTCCGCGCTCTATTTCATGTGGACCGCACTAGAAGCCTCCGTGGCCGCAGTCCATTCTCTGCGGTCTGCAGTGCCTGAGTTCAGAGAGATGGGTTTTCAAGTGCGGCCGCATACCATTTTGTGCGGTCCGCACTAGCCCCGCAGGGGTATTTTTGTACAGATTTTTCAGCTTAGTATAAATAGCTTCTTTTCCCATTTTTAGGGTATCAGATAGTTTTTAGCTGTAGCTGCGCTCGTGGTTTCGAAGTCTTTAGCTATTTTGGGAAATTTTATCTACATTTCAACATTGAATCTTATTGTTTATCTTAGTAATTAATTAATATGAGTTGTTCTTTATCTATTTCTTACTTTTCTTCTTCAATTATGAGTAGCTAAACCCATAAGCTAGGGTTGTGGCTCAACCCTAGTGTGGGTAATTGATGGGTCTTGTGTTTTAGGGCTAGATTAACTATGGGTGTTTGATATTTGGGCTAATTTTATGTTTAGTTGTTGAATTAGTGGTTGAAAATACTAGTTTGTGTTTAGTTGACTTGAGCTCTTCTTGAGAAAGAGAGCTCGAGTCTCTGAAATTGGTCCAACAAGGAATTGGAGCGTACTCAAGAGATTGATAGCTCTAATTAAAGGCTTAAACCTCGAGAGAGTAATACCCGATTTGAACCTTGATTGCTTGCGCAAATTTGCATACCTAATTGGTTTTGAGAAAGTCTATTCGGGTAAAATCATTCGAACCATAGAGAGGTGTAGAGTGGGTAAAATCGTGCAATGGTTATATCATACTCCCCAAATATGTCAATCATGCCTTAGACTCAAGTATCCGTTAATTGACCACTTAGGCGGAAGTCACTACCGTAGTGCCTTTTAAACCATTTGAGCAACCCGCTACATTTTACTCTTAGCTTATTCTAGTATAATTCACCATTGTAGTTTGATAAAAGTAGAAGTAAAACAAAAACCTAAAAATGTTTAGAAGTGTAATTAGGAACACGTACACAACCTTAAATTATATAGATACCCGACTCCAACTTCTAGCTCTCTGTGGAAATTGATTCCTACCCTAAATCGGGTAAAAGGTGCTTTGATCCTCTCTTTCTACTCAATAGTAATGCAGGGTAGGCCTTGATCAGCCACCATATTGTCCTTTCCCAGGTGGTACAAAATAGTAATATCATAGTCCTTTAGTAGCTCCAACCACCTCCACTACCTCAAATTGAGATCCTTCTGTTTGAATAGGTTCTGGAGGCTACGATGATCAGTGAACACCTTACAAGACACACCATAGAGATAGTGCCTCCACATCTTCAACGTATGAACTATGACAACCAACTCCAAATCATGAATAGGATAGTTCTTCTCATGGGGCTTAAACTGGCACGAAGCATAAGCAATCACTCTACCCTCATGCATCAATACACACCCAATACTGATCTGAGAAGCATCACAATATATTGTATAAGAACCAGAAATTGAAGGTAAAACTAGAACTGGAGTTGTGGTCAAGGCAGTCTTGAGCTTCTGAAAGCTCACCTCGCACTCGTCCGACCAGTTGAAAGGAGTAGCTTTTTGGGTCAATTTGGTCAAGGGTGATGCAATAGAAGAGAAATCCTGAATGAACTGGCTGTGATAATCAGCTAAACCAAGAAAGCTCTGAATCTCCGTAGTTGAGGACAGTCTGGGCCAACTCTGAACCGCCTCTATCTTCATCGGATCCACCTGAATGCACCATGTGCCCCAAGAATGCCATTGAATTGAGCCAAAACTCACACTTTGAGAACTTGACATAAAGTTTCTCCTCCCTCAATCGCTGAAGTACAACCCTCAAATTCTAGGCATGCTCCTTCTGGCTATGAGAGTACACCAGGATATCATCAATGAATACAATAACAAACGAGTCGAGATATGGCTGAAATACGATGTTCATCAGATGCATGAACGTTGCTGGGACATTGGTCAGCCCAAAAGATATCAAAAGGAACTCATAATGACCATAACGGGTCTCGAAAGTTGTCTTAAGAATACCCGAGTGTTGTATCTTCAACTGGTGATACCCTAACCATAATTCGATCTTGGAGAACACCCTTGGTCCCTGAAGTTGGTCAAATAGATCATCAATATGCGACAAAGGATACTTGTTCTTGATTGTGACTTTGTTCAACTGCTTGTAATCAATGCACATTCTCATGGTGCCATCCTTTTTCTTCACAAATAGAACCGGTGCACCCCAAGTTGACACACTAGGCCTAATAAACCCCTTCTCAAGGAGTTCCTGAAGTTGCTCCTTCAACTCAACCGGTGCCTGATCGGTGCCAACCCTATACCACTACAAAATGGCGAGAGCGATCGAAGAAGCTTTTACCCGAGATGGTCGGGATCAAATCCACAGGGAGCTAGAAGTGGGAATTAGATTCCTATCTAAACTTGAAATGTTTAGTGCTCTTAATTACTCTTCCAATCATTTTTTGGTTGGTTATTATTTCTAATATTTATGCTAATGATAAGATAAATTAAACTAAGAATGATTGCATGTAATGTTTTCTAAATAGTTAAAGAGGCACTAGGGAAGTGACTTTCTTCTAGGTGAATACTTGACGGGATCTAAAGCCTAAGGCAAAGACGTTATATTGGGGATTGTGATATAGCCAATGCATAGAATTATTCACTCTATATCTCTCGGTAGCTTGAATGACTTTTCCCTAATTGACTTTCTCAAGACCAATTGAGTGTCAAAATTGTGCAAGCAATATAGGCTCAAGTCAGGTATTACTATCTCTAGGTTTAACCCCCGTTAATTGGGGCTATCAATCTCTTAATTACAACACAATTCCTTGTTGGACTGATTTTCCTAGACTCAAGCTCTCTTTCTCAAGAAGAACCCAAGTTAAATAGGCACAAATTAGTGTTTGCAACCACTAATTCAACATGGAAAACACAAATCAGTTCAAATATCAACTACTCATAAACATCTAAGTCTTAAATCAAAAGAACCATCAAATACCCACCCTGATTGTTGTTACCACCCTAGTTGTTGTTGTTGCCATTCCAATTACCCTGATTGTTCTGATTGGCCCAATTGGAATTTTGATTTTTGTTCCCCCAATTACTATTCCCTTGTTGTTGTTGATTGCCCCAATTGCCTTGGGGTCTCCATTGTTGTCGGTTGGAAGAATTACCCCTTTGGCCCTGATAATTGTTCACATATTGCACTTCTTCATTCTGTCAATCACAACCATCATTTTGGAATCCACCACTATCATTGTCATATTAATCCAAACTCCCTTGGTTCTGTTGACCTCTTTGTCTTCTTTTGTTCACTAGCATATTGACACCATCCTTAGCATTTACTTGGTGTGGATTTTGAACCTGCTGTAACTGTGTCTTTGCTAGCTGATTCATTGTTGTTGTCACCTCTTCTATTGCCTTCCCATGATCATGTAGCTCTTTGTGCAAGTAAGTGACCGTGGGGTCACCCTGTGGTACATTGGCTCTACTTTGTCAAGTGGAGGACATGTCAGCCATCTCATCAAGAATGTCACAAGCCTCATCATAAGACAACTTTATGAAATTACCCCTACCAAGTTGGTTCACTATGCACTGATTAGTTTTGTTAATGCCCTGGTAGAATGTATGTTGTATCATTGCCTCAGTCATATCATTGTTGGGACATTACTTTACCATGGTTTGGTATCTATCCCATATCTCATGTAATGGTTCGATGGGCTCCTACTTGAAAGCTAAGATCTCATCCCTCAATGCTGCCATGTGCCCCGACGAGAAAAACTTTGCAATTAATTTATCCGCCAACTCATCCCAAATAGTGATGGAATTGTTCAAGTCAATCCAATGCCTTCCCTCTAAGTGAGAAAGGGAATAATCTCAACCAAAGTACATCCTCTGACACATTAGTTTGCTTGCTCCCCCAACAGGTATCCACGAAACCCTTGAGATGTTTGTAAACATTCTGATTGGGAGCACACGTGAAATATCCTCGTTGCTCCAACAATATCAGCATCACATTTGTAATTTGAAAATTGCCTGCTAGGATCCGGGGTGGTACAATTGGACTAGTATATCCTTGGTTGGGAAGCACTCGAGGAGCCACTCTTGGAGGTGGCGGGGGAGGGTCTGGAACATTATCATTGGCCTGGCGGCCTCTCATTTGTCCTTGCGGTACAATAGGATCATAATCAATATTGTTATCTACCTCCTCCCCTGGCGGAAGATCTCCAAGAGGTGCGTTGTTTGCTGCCATTTTGTACCCGAATTTGTGACACACACAAATTAGTAACGCAGAAGGAAAGAAGAACAATACACAAAACTATTTAGATAGATAGCCAAAACCGTTAGCTCCCCGACAACGACGCCAAAAGTGATCGGTGCCAACCCTGCACCACTACCAATTGGCAAGAGTGGTCGAAGCAGCTTTTACTAGAGATGGTCGGGATCAAATCCACAGGGAGCTAGAAGTGGGAATTGGATTCCTATCTAAACTAGAAATGCGTAGTACTCTTAATTACTCTTGCAATCATCTATTGGTTGGTTATTACTTCTAATATTTATGCTAATGATAAGCTAAATTAAAATAAGAATGATTGCTTGTAAGGTTTTCTAAATAGTTAAAGAGGCACTAGGGAAGTGACTTTCTCCTAGGTGAATACTTGACGGGATCTAAAGCCTAAGGCAAAGACGTTATGTTGGGGATTGTGATATAGCCAATGCACATAATTACTCACTCTATACATCTCGGTAGCTTGAGTTACTTTGCCCTAATTGACTTTTTCAAGACCAATTGGGTGTCAAAATTATGCAAGCAATATAGGCTCAAGTCGGGTATTACTATCTCTAGGTTTAACCCTTTAATTGGGGCTATCAATCTCTTGATTACACCCCAATTCTTTGTTGGACTAATTTTTCTAGGCTCAAGATCTCTTTCTCAAGAAAAACCCAAGTCAAACAGGCACAAATTAGCGTTTGCAACCACTAATGCAACATGGAAAACACAAATCAGTCCAAATATCAACTACCCATAAATATCTAAGACTTAAATCAAAAGACCCATCAAATACCCACACTAGGGTTGAGCCACAGCCCTAGCTAATGGGTCTAGCTACTCATAATAATGGAAGAAAACAGATAAATAGATGAAGGATAACCCATATGATTTAATTACAAACTAAGGTAAAGAAGATTCAGTGTTAATATAGCTACAAATTACTCAAAATGGACATAAAACGCCGTTCACGTGCTCTGGTCTCTAACAAATTACAAAAGATACCCTAAAAATGTGAAAAGAAAGTATTTATACTAGGCCGAATTTTCTGAAAAAAAATACCCCTGACGAGGTACTGCGGTCTGCATAAAATGCACCGCGGACCGCTATGAGGCTTCTTGGCTTGAATAATTATTTTCTAAATCTGGCTACTACGGGCCACATAAAATACACCGCGGTCGCAGTGGCTTCAACTGCGGTCTGCACAAAAAGGACCGCGGACTGCATTAGTCTTTATCTTCAAACTCCCAACTCTCTGAACCCCCATCTTCACGGACCGCACAAAATGGATTGCAGCCGCGAAAAGGCTACTGCGACCACACAAAATCCTCCGCGGACCGCATTGCCTCAAGCTCCCAAAAATGCACCTCTCGGAATCTCCTCACAGTGGACGACACTAAATGGCTTGCGGCAGTGGTGGGTCTGTTGCAGCTGTGCCTTGACTTGATCTTGGTACTTGTGCATGTTTCACTCCTTTTTGAGCTAGTTTTGACTAATTGTCACCTTTTTGCCCAAACCCTGCAAACAAGTACAACATGTAAGCCTTTGGGACTATTTTGTATACATTTTTAATTAAAACTCAAGTAAAAAGTGTAAGCACGTGATTTTTGCCCTATGTGAGAAATACTCCCAAAAATTCAAAATAAAATAATTTTTCTTTGTGTGCAATTTTGAGAATTTTCGTGGCATTTTTGATAATTATTTGTATTTGTCCGTGCATGTTTATTTGTTAAATTAATAAAAAATACAAAAATATGTCGTATTTGCATTTAGGATTTAATTCTACAATTAGGAGAAATTAAGTTTGTTTTACAAGAACAAAAAATCATAAAATAATGTACGTTGCATTTTTAGCATTTAATGTCCAAATTGTGTGATTTTATCGTAATTGCTATTTAATTGTGTGTTAATTGTTATTAAGAATTTGCATTTTTATAAATTAATTTAGTTCTATAGGATAATTTAGGATTTTTAGAATTTAGTTTTAGAAAAAAAAAGAAAAAAAAAGAAGCATTGGAAATAAGAAGAAAATCGGATTGGGCCACCTTTTAATTTAAATCAATCAGGCCCAAACCAAGTAACCCCCATGGGGTCGACCCGACCCAGTCCGCCCCATAACCCAAATGAATCCCAACCCCCCATTTTCATTTTTCATTTTTGCCCAACCCCAAACCCTAAAAAAGAGCTGCTCGCCCCCTCTCCTCTCCTTCTCCAAACGACCCTTCCACCTCAAGCTCCCATGGCTGCCTTTTTTCTGCTTCGCCTTCTTCTTCGTCGGAGCAGCCAACTCCTCCACGTCCAGCAGCCCACGACCATGTCCCTCTCGAAACCAACCAACTCCCATGGCTGCCCTTCTGCATCTGCTTCACCTCACCTCCGGTGACGACCCTCCAAACGACCCCTCCAGCATCGCCCAACCAGCCCCATTCCAGTCCAGTCGTTCGAGCCAGCTCCGATCATCTTCTTCCCCGTTCCACCTGAAACAGCCCATCACACTGCCAAACTCCATCGCCAAACCCTTCGACCTCACTCCAGTAGTGTTGAACCACCCATCAGCTTCCAACAGCCTCCCTCACGTCCCCTATTCCGTCATTCTGCCACGACCAACTGCTCAACACACACACACACACAGAGTCGTCGCCACCCCAGCTCCCTCACGACCAGCAGCCTCCCATCTTCATTTTCTTCGTCAGCCACTATTTCTGCTTCACCTCTGCTGCCTCACCCATCGTCCTAAACGACCCCTCCATTTCCAGTCAGTCGCAACACCAACCAGTCCACCAAAAACCACTTACACGCACGCAAAACAGTTTTAAGCTGAGGTTGCATTCGAGGTTATGCTCGGTCATACGTCGAGGCAGTACGTCGAGGTTCCATTCGAACCTAGACTTCAAACTATTAGGTTTCCGTTCAGTGAATTCATCTTCCGCTCTTTTTCTTCTTTCTATGATTGTGTTTGTGTTCTGATGGGTTGGTTTGAATTCGAACCCACGTCTTTGTTTGTATTAAAGATAATTCGGGTTCATTTTGTTTGAAGTTCGTTAGTTTTTCATCAAGTGATTTAATGTGAGTGTTATGTGTTGGTTTTTAGTTTTTGATTTGGTATGAATCATTCATCTTGGTTATGATGTTGTTCGATTTAGTTTGAGTTCAACTGATGTTGAGTTTAGTGATTTAAATCTACTTGTTTGTCCTGTTAAGTTTGTTTGTTAATTGGATCGTTGAGTAGGTGAATTGGTTATAGTTGATATGGTTTTGGTACAGTTTGAAAGGGATGGGGGTAGAATGGTAAATTACAGTATTTTCAGGGGTAGAATGGTAATTTCAGCATTTTCAGGGGCATTTTCGGGATTTTAAGTTTTAGTAATTGATTAATTTGAGTTTTCTGTCCACTAAGCGCTAATATATTAAAATAATATATAAAATAATACGTAGTGGGGGACAAGACATAATGGTGGGAATTAATTCATTGTTTAATACATGGTGGGGGACAAGACATATGGTAGTGGGCAATAATGTATTGTTTAATACATGGTGGGGGACAAGACATATGGTGGTGGGAATTAATGTATTTGTTTAATATAGTGGGAGACAAAGCATGTAGTAGTGGGGAACAAGGCATGCAAGTGTGGGGAGAATATTTCGGATTAGTTTAAGTCTTTCAAGGCAAGAGTTTTGTTATAAATAGGGTCATTACAAAACCAAAAGGAAGGAGGAGATTCAGGAAAATCTGGAGAGGGGTTGAACATTTTTCCTAAAATCTTAAGAGAGTACTGTAGAGTTTAAAAAGAGAAAACAAAAACAAAGTAGTCTACGAGTTTAGTTTTTGGGTTTAATACACGCGTGATTGAGTCTGTTTGTGGTGATGTGGGTTGTTGCTGTTTAGTCTTTTACAAACTTTTGGGGTTTGTTCTATTGAGCTTGCTTGATTTTCTTCAAATTTTCCCGGTCCTCGAATCTGGTTTGAATTGCTGCTGTTGGGTTGCTATTGCGTTGTTGTGTTATTACTATTACTGACTCCTCCTTATCTTCTTCTTGTACTGCCATTTCCAGGTACATGTCCTGAATCTCAAACCATGTAGCTGTCCAGTTGGAATGAAATGAAAAAAATGGAAATATAACTTCATTGAAAGCTTTAGTTCTTGCCGTATTTTATCATAATTGATTGTAGTAGTTTGGACTGTAATTAAAATTATTTTACAATGATTTAGATTGGTTTGGACTGTTGAACTCATGGACTGTTCGGGACATTTGATAGTTTGTTAAGACATGTGGTAATTTAATTTCATTTAATGTAGTTAAGTTTTAAAAAATCAGAAGTTATTCAAAACATAAAGCGATCTTGTGATTCACAGTCCTCACTCGTCCTAATAATTGGCAGTGTAATCCTGGAGTTATATTGTTTTGTTCTTAGTAATGATAATTGTGAGTTATTTTAAAACTGGAAGTGTAATTTGACTGTTGGATTTGCTTATCACTAATTAGCCTAGAATAGTTTGTTGATTACTCTGTTAAAGGAAATAAGTTTGAAAATTGATTCTGGACTTGCATTTTTAGTTGATAATTGGATATTTGAATGATTGTGGATAATTAGTTAAAGTTAATTGCAACATGAGTTAGGAAGTATTATTAACTAGGATTCCTCCCTTTATTTTAGAAACAAACTTAATAGAAATATAGTCACTTTAGGATTGCCCTTTAAAAATAAATGAGACGAGCCTCACCAAATAAAACGCAAGCTGCGGGGCCCTCAATAAATGGAAAATAATTAATTGAACTTCGGACGGGGCATTTTTAGCAAGATTTCACGGCCTTCTCAAAAAATAATAATGCGCTAGTCGCTTTAGGCGCACCTTTAATAATTTACTTTCTTAAACGCGGGTGTACATTGATGTGACCCAAATCCAAATCTCAACGGAGTCGAAGTCTGTCGACGATCACGGGTACATTGATTGTGACGTGGTTCGAGGTACATTGATTGTAACGCGGTTCGAGATACATTTTCACAACGTTGCAATTCCTTGTAAAAAATAATAATAATAATTATGAAAGCGGTAAAAAGTTAAAATTTGCACATAAGTTCATATTTGTATAAAATCAGATAATCAAGCCGAATATGACAGTTGAGCGACCGTGCTAGAACCACGGAACTCGGGAATGCCTAACACCTTCTCCCGGGTTAACAGAATTCCTTATCCGGATTTCTGGTGCGCAGACTGTTAAACAGAGTCATTCTTTTCCTCGATTCGGGATTAAAATTGGTGACTTGGGACACCCTAAATCTCCCAAGTGGCGACTCTGAAATAAATAAATAAATCTCGTTTCGATTGTCCTTTAATTGGAAAAACTCCCTCTGTGCCCCTTTGCGGCGGCGCAGGTAAAAAGGAGGTGTGACAAAAAGGAGTGTAAAATGAACTAGAATTCCTAGTTATCAACACCCCCAAACTTAAGCTTTTGCTTGTCCTCAAGCAAACAAAATAAGACCTACCTCCTTAAAAGTAAATCCAAGAAAATTCAGCTGACCTAAAGTGACCACATCTAGCATCAATTGGGACTAACAATTGCCCTCAATTCAAATGAATCATTAACAACATTCGAACTTCTAAGCACTATGGATTTAGTGCGACACAAGAGAATCAAGAGTTGACTCAACCCATCAAAGAAACTCTTACTACTACTTTGGTCATTGTGGAACCCAAACTCATACTCCTCAACTCTCCCTAAGCAAACCTCACTTTTAGGTTGTAGCACTCAGAACAAGAATTCTGGAAAACACACTCATCTCTCTCAAAGAAAGGTCACAAGTCCGACTCTAAGTACCATAAGCTTGCCCCTTATGTGAGTCACTACTAATGTAAGCTTCATTCAACTCAAGATCATATAAGGCTTTTATGGGGATATAGGGAAGGCTTTTGGTTCAGGGTAGGAAATATTTGGTCTAAGTAGGTTCCATCTTCCCTTAAGCACTTCATTTGCTTCATTTTGGCACACATTCTCTTGACTTTTTGAGTCATTAACTTTATTCTTAGGGGTTAGAGAGACATTCACTCTTTCTTGTTCATTTCAAACCTTTTTGTCTTTTCTCAACTTTCCACACCTTTCATCACTTTACTTTGATTGAATCCCTTCATTATTTTCTACATTGATCATTCTTTTTGACTTTTTAATTTTTTTCTTTTTCATTGCCTTTCCTTTTCTTCATTTTGTACCTTTTTCCACTTTGTTACATCCCCCCCCCCCCAAAAAAAAACTTATGCTTTTGCCTTGTGCTAAGGAAAGATCAGGTGCCGAGAGAGGCTATTTTTAGAACAGGCAAAGGCTTGTATCATGGTCTTTGAAAGAAAAAGGTCCAGGGCTCAAAAAGGTTGACTAGGGATAGCATCATTGGTAGGCTATGGAAGTTTTCAAGATATCATTCGGATCAATGAGAGCCTATAATCACGTCTCAAGTCAAACTACACTTAGAATTTCGCCTAGATAAATATTCAGGGCAAGTTCTAGACTAATGGCTCGGGACTTGGACTTGCAATTCAAATTCTCACCACACAAGCTATAGGATACTAAAGAGACAGAGTCAGGGGCCCACAACAACCTTAGCTAATATTTGAGCAACACAATGGTCCCGAAAAATCACTTGATGATTATCGGCCAATACAAGAGTCTCAAGGTCACAACTTTCACTATCCTATACACAACAATTTGTTTTTGACCATAAGATCAAAGACAAATGTGCTAGGCCCAAGTGAAGCTTTGATTGAGGCACCATTACTCACTAACTACTATTTACACAAAACAAAAACATACTCAAAACCTTAAGAAGGTTTTCATGCCATCCATCATCAGGAAGAGCCACCCGGTTCATACAAACTCCACCTTTGGAAAGAACTGTGGTATTAAGAAAACTAAAGACTTATTGAACGCAAAAACTCAAAATAAGAAGCTATCAAAATAAAATAAGAAGCTATGAAAGAAAAAATGCGAAAAGTAGAATGAATATGTACAAGAGGGGATTTAGAGGAATATACATAAGGGAGAACAAATATATACATCAGAAAGTAACTTTATAAACAGACCAAAGCTGCAAAGTACGAAAAGTGAACTAAAATGGTAAAATTATGTACATACCAAAAGTGAAAATCAAAGCATAATAAAATAATAAAAAAAGTAGTGTCATATATACAACCCAATGTCATCAAAATAGGGCTACCCCCTCAAATGAGAGCTAATATTATCCTCAATGCTAACTAACCAAAATAAGATCAATAAAAGATAGAGAGTAAAGAGAAACGCCTTATTGGCCCTCTGTCTGCATGGGATCATGACCCTGGGTCCCTGGGTCCTCGGACTGCTCGGGAACCTGTGACTGGATCCCTATAACCTGTGTCTGCACTGGGTCTTGGGCCTGCACTGGGGCCTGAGGCTGGCTAGAGGAACCTCCCTATGGGTCTTCCAGCTCTATCACTGCATCATCAACTCGAGGGATCATCCTCTTTCTCTTTGTTGGCCTCTCTATCTCCTACTCCGGCTTAGGCTGGACTGCTGGAACCAGGTCATGCAATAACATCTCCAAGGATAGGTGATCAGCACCCTTTAATTTCTCCACTTTGCCCCTCAACTCCTTCACAAACTCCTTTGATGCTCGAGTCTTTCTTAGCTTCTTTGTCTCCTTTGCAAGGTCCTTCAGTGCCTTTCCATAAGAATCTATAGCATCCAATATCAATTTCTGGTTCTCTAGGAGCTTCTTCTGGTTGTCCAGAAGCTCCTTGAGAGTCTCCTCCGCTGAGGCTGGGACCTGTGGCTGTGGGGATACGGACTGGGCATCCACCGAGCTCGAAAGTACAGACAGCTTAGAAGTAGCTTCCTGCATCCAGTTGTTAATACTAGCAAGGGTTTGGCTCAACTGGTGGGCAGTCAATGGGTAGGCTGAAGATGAGAGGATATCTAGGGTAGTGGTAGTAGAGGGTCCTGGGGCCATATCTAGGGTAGCTGAAGGAGGCTGAGTAGGAGCTACTACTACTACTGGCTCTGCAGACTGGCCAGTAGAAGTAGTGGATTTGCCTTTAGGAGCTTTGCCTTTGGGGTTGTCATCACCCTGTAGGTTGTACCAGAAAAAAGGTGCTTTTTCTTTCACCTTCACATCGAATATCCTTTTGTCTACATCTTGATCCTCAAAGTACATAGTAAGGAAATTTGGGAAAGGGTAGGATCTATCACCTTCATTCACCACCCGTGTAATCACCTTGGATATAATATTTCCGATGTTGATCGGGTACCCTGTTATGATAGACGACACCAATATAGCCCGGGAGATAGGAAGAGAGTTCTCGTGAGTGGTGGGGTGCTGCACACAAATGTCTCCCACACTTTCGCCTCGAAGTTTAGGGTTCTCCTCAAAATTTTGACTCCCGCTGTCAACCATGCTGGGGTGGTACCTGGGATTGCCAAGTACTCTGCTAACCACAGACGGGCATCCTCTCCCAATGCTACCTTTTCTAAGTATAAAGTTTCATCCTCCTCCGGGAAGCCCAAGTAGTCATTGATTGTTTTTCTATCAAACTTTACTTTCAAATTTCGCACCTTAGTCACTATAGTGCCCTTTTTTATGTGAGCAACATTAGTGTAAAACTCCTTCACCAAGTGCTCATTCACATCCTCAACGTTGCCTATGAAATAATCCCAGTCGGGCCTCTCTCTGAATTGACTTTGCACATTTGGGTTGTGAGGCAGAAGATCCTTGTCAATGAATCTCCATTCAAGTATTAACTTCTTCTCGGGCCACCATTCTTTGAACTTTTGGTATGCTAGTTCACTAACAAACCTATCTTGCCAATCTTTCGATTTTCTAGTTCTAACTACCCCTCCTACTTGAGGCTCACCCCCTCCTCCTCCTTCTTCTTCTTCTTCTTCCTTTTCTTCTTCTTCTTCTTCTTCTTTTTCTTCTTCTTCTTCTTCTATAAGATCCTCACCGGGTGTTGAAGCTTTAGGTGAGGTAGAAAAAACATCATCACCGCTCTCAGCTGAGCCCTCAGACGACTCAGAAGAAATTACCACTGGAGCTTGAGTAGTAGGAGTGCCCAGAGGTGTATCTCTCAATCTTCACCTTTTTGACCAATCAGGAATATACTCCGACACTGACTCAGAGTCGGATGCCTCCCGGGAAGGCAAATACTCACTTCTCGAATGGGAAGCAGCTCTATCTGCAGCCCTTATAGACTTTCTGGTGTCCTTAATTGCTTGCCAGACTTGTGGGGTCAATCTGATCATGCCTCGTCCTCTACCCCGGGAGACTCTCCTTTGCCTTTCTGTTTATTACCACCATCTCGTGATTCAACAATTTTCTGCCAGTGAAATTCAGTTGAAGCTTGTTAGTATCATAGTATCAGAAGAATCAATGAATGAGATAATTGCAAAAAACATAAGACAATAGTTGTAGACAGTAGACTGCGGTCCGCACAAAATACAGTGTGGCCGCAAAGGGACCACCGCGGACCACACAAATAGCACCGCGGTCTGCATTGAGGTGGGGGGTCAGACTACCACTCTCTGATAAAGGCCACCGCGGACCGCACAAAATGGTACCGCGGTCCACATTAAGGTACCGCTAACCGTAGAAAATCCACCACGGTCTCGATCCTCAATTTTCAACTTGCTGAAGTTTTACCACCATGGTCCGCACAAAATGGCATTGCAGACCGCGGAGAAGTACCGCGGATCGCAATAAATCCACTGCGGACTGCGGTAAGCCACAAGCAGTAATACCAACCTAGGGTTTCAATTTCTCGTCATTTTTAGCCTAAAATCACATATTATTTATCCCCTAGGTGTTTAATCCACATTCTTCACTAACTAAGCCTAACCTAAACATTATTAAGCAAACCTACGCTACAATTTAAAGAACAGGAAAGAAAAGAAGAAAAACTAACTAATTAAAAGAAAAATAACAAAGTTAAAAGACTAGGGAAAGATTAAAAGTACCAGTGATGAGATGTAGTAAAGATGAATGAAGATTAGAGATTGAATTTGCACAGCTAGGGTTTGATAAACAGTGATTTTGTTTTACTATTAAGTGAGCAAAGAGTGAAAAGGGTAAATGGAGCTCTGAGGTCCTATTTATAGAAAAGGACCTTGGGACCCACTATACCTACCCACCGCGGACCGCACAAAATGGCACCGCGGTCCGTGGTACTTAGAAACATAAATCCCTGGGGAGACGTCCACTGCAGACCACAAGAAATGCTTTGCAGCAGCAGTGGTCCATAGCGGACTGCATAAATTGCATTGCGGCCACGGTGGCAAACTTCAGAGAACCCCATTCTTTACCAAAGAACTCTACAGACCACATTGAAATGTTGCCCCCAGACTAAGGCCTTTGCGGCCGTAAGAAATGCAATGCGGCTGCAGTGCAAACTTCAGAGAGTGCACATTTTTCCCCTTGGTCCTGCATTGCATCAAAACAATCCTACACACATCTGACAACCAGTTAGTCCAAATGCAAATCTTATACTACAAAGAAAATCAAATACAAACAAAAAGAAAGACACATGGTTTGCCTCCCAAGAAGCACCTCATTTAACATCGCAGCACGATGCAGGTTACCATCAAATCATGTTAGATGGAGCAGTGCCACTACGTGGCTGTCATCAATCTTGCCTAGGTAGTGCTTGACCCTGCGCCCATTAATTCTTAAAACCTCCCCATTTTTGTTCTTCAAGTCAAGTGCACCAAATGGAGTTACAAACAATACTTCAAAAGGTCCACTCCATTTCGACTTAAGCTTTTCTGGAAACAGACGTAACCGAGAATAGAACAAGAACCAAATCACCCACTTTGAACTCCTTGCCACGAGCATACTTATCATGAATATACTTCATCTTGTCCTTATACAAGGACGAACTGGAGTAGGCATGGAATTGGAATTCATCATGTTCATTAAGCTGCTCCACACGAAGATTTGCTGCCACATTTCATTCAAGATTCAGCTTCCTCAAAGCCCACATGGACTTGTGCTCTAACTCAACTGGTAGATGGAAAGCTTTCCCAAATACCAACCGGTACGGAGACATACCAATCAGAGTCTTGTAAGTAGTTCTATAAGCCCATAGAGCATCATCCAATTTCTTTGACCAATCGGTCCTATTTGCATTGACCGTGACAATATATTCTTGATTTCCCTTTTTGAGACTTCAACTTGGCCACTCACCTGAGGATGATAAGGAGTAGAAACTTTGTGATTAACACCATACTTTGCAAGCAAAGTGTCAAAAACTCGATTACAAAAATGAGACCCCTCATCACTTATGATTGCTTGAGGAGTGCCAAACCTAGTAAAAATTCTCTTTTTGAGAAATGCAACAACACTCTGGGCCTCATTGTTGGGCAAAGCCATGGCTTCAAGTCACTTTTAAACATAGTCGACTGCCACTAAAATGTATGTGTTCCCACACGAGCTAACAAATGGGTCCACAAAATCGAGGCCTGATCGAGGCCAACCCTACACTACTATGGATTAGCGAGAGAGGTTGAAGCAGATTTTACCCGATTAAGGTCGGGATCGATTTCCACAGGGAGATAAATATTGGAGTTGGGTATCTATCTAAAGCAGAGTTGCATATTTGCTCTTAATTGCACTTCTACACATTTTTGGTTTTGATTATGATTCTAATTTTATAAAACTACAATGCTCAATTAAACTAAAATAAGCTAAGGTTAAACTATTGCGAGTTGTTCAAATGATTAAAAGGCACTAGGGTAGCGACTTTCGCCTAGGTGGTCAATTGACGGATTCTTGAGTCTAAAGCTAGATTGTCACATTTGGGGAGTATGATATAACCATTGCATGATTCTACTCACTCTATACCTCTCGGTAGTTCGAGTGATTTTGCCCGAATTGACTTTCTCAAGACCAATTGGGTATGCAAATTTGCACAAGCAATCAAGGTTCAAGTCGGGTATTACTATCTCTAGGTTTAACCCTTTAATTGGAGCTATCAATCTCTTGAGTACGCCCCAATTCCTTGTTGGACTAATTTTATGGACTTAGGCTCTCTTTCTAAATAAGAGCCAAAATCTACTAGGCATAAACTATTGTTTGCAATAACCAATTCACAATTAAAACCCTAAATTAGCCCAAATATCAAACACCCATAGACAATCAAGCATCAAAACAAAAGATCCATCAATTACTCACACTAGGGTTGAGCCAAAACCCTAGCATATGGGTCTAGCTACTCAAAATTAGAGAAGAAAACAAGGAAATAGATGAAGAGAAACTCATAATAATTAATTGCAAAATTAAACTTGAAGATTCAATGTTGAAATCACACTAAAATTACTCGAAATAGCTAAAGAACGAAGTCACGAGCGCAGCTCTTGATAAAAAACTATTTGATGACCTAGAAATGGGAAAAGAATCTATTTATACTAGGCTGAAAATCTTGGACAAAAATACCCCTGCGGGGCTAGTGTGGACTGCACAAAATCGAGTACGGCCGCACCAAGGCTCTGGCTTGAATAATCAATTCTCTGAACTCAGGCAATGCGGACCGCATAAAATCGAGTGTGGCCGTGGTGGCTTCTATTACGGTACGTACAAAAAGGACTGTGGACCACATTGAGCTTCATCCTCCAAAACACCACCTCTCTGAACCGTAGCTCTGCGGTCCGCACGAAATCAAGTGCGTCCGCGGTGAACTCAATGCGGACCACACTATACCCTTTACAGCCGCATTTCATGTTGGCCTGAACAGCAACCTCTCTGAACTTCACTTGTGCGGACTGCACAAAATGGTGTGCGGCTGCACTGGCCCTGTTTGACTGAGCTTTGTCTTGTCTTGGTACTTGTGCAAGGTTTCACTTTTTGACACATTGTCACCTTGTTGATCAAACCTGCAATCAAGCACAACTTGTGAGCCTTTGGAGCTATTTTGTACACAATTCTAATCAAAACTCAGTTAGGAAGGAGTGTAAAATGCTTCATATTCCCTAGTTATCAACTCCCCCAAACTTAAGTTTTTACTTGTCCTCAAGCAAACAAAATAAGACTCACCCCTTAAGAGAAAATTCAGCTATCCTAAAGTGACCTCATCTAGCATCAATTGGGACTAACAGTTGCTCTCATTACAAATGAATCATTAACAATATTTACTTTTTTAAACACCATGGATTAAGTGTGACACAAGAGAATCGAGAGTTGACTCAACACATTAAAGAACTATTTCTATTACTTTGGTAATTGTGGAACCCAAACTCACACATCCTCAACTCTCCCTAAGCAAACCTCACCTTTAGGATAGTGACACTTAGAACGAGGTTAATAAAAACACACTCATCTCTCTCAAGAAAAAGTCACAAGTCCGACTCTAAGTACCATATGATTGCCCCTTATGTGAGTCACCACTAATGTAAGCTTCATTCAACTCAAGATCATATAGGGCTTTTGTGGAGATATAGTGAAGGCTTTTGGTTTAGGGTAGGAAATGTTTGGTCTAAGTAGGTTCCATCTCCCCTTAAGCACTTCTTTTGTTTCATTTTGGCACACATTCACTTGACTTTTTAAGTCATTTCACTTCTTTCTAAGGGGTTAGAGAGACACATTGTCACTCTTTCTTGTTCATTTCAAATCTTTTCTCCTTTCTCAACTTTCCACACCTTTCATTCTTTGCTTTTCTTGAATCCCTTTATTCATTTCTATATTGAACATTCTTTTCGTCTTTTTGCTTTTCTTTCTTTTTCATTGCCTTTCCTTTTCTTCATTTTGTGCCTTTTTATCACTTTGTTGCAATCCTCGTCTCTCCCCCTAAACTTATACTTTTGCCATGTGCTAAGGAAAGATCGCGTGCCAAGAGAGGGTATCTTTTAGAATGGGTAAAGGCTTGTATTCTGGTTCTTGAAGGAAAAAGGTCTAAGGCTTAAAAGGGTTGACTAGGGATTTTATCATTGGTAGGCTATGGAAGTGTTCAAGCTATCATTTGGATCAAGGAGAGCCTTTAATCATGTCTCAAGTCAAAATTCACTTTGGATTTTGCCTCAACAAACATCCAGGGCAAGTTCTAGACCAATGGCTCGGGACTTGGACTTGCAATGCAAATTTCTCACCACACAAGCTATGGGATCGCTAAAGACACAGAGTCAGGAGCCCACAACAATCTTAGATAAGATTTGAGCACATAATGGTTCCGAAAAACCACTTGATGATTATCGGCCAACACAAGAGTCTCAAGGTCACAACTTTCCCCATCCTATACACAACAATTTGTTTTTGACCATAAGATCAAAGACAAATGTGCTAGGCTTGAAGCTTTGCTTGAGGCACTCTTAACCACTAACTACTAAAAAGAAAAAAGAAAGGAAAAACAGACTCAAACCCTTAAGAAGGTAGTCATGACATCCATCATTGGGAAGAGCCACCCGGTTCACACAAATTCTACCTTTGGAAAGAACCGTGGCATTAAGAAAACCAAAGGCTTATTGCAAAAATCAAAAACAAGAAGCTACAAACACAAATAAGAAGCTAAGAAAGAAAAATTGCGAAAAGTAAAATGAATATATGTAAGAAGGGTTTGATCGAATATACAATAAGGAGGATGAATATAAACAATGTAACATAACTTTTATATACAAACCCAAAGTGAAAAATATGAAAAACGTAATGAAGTGCTAAAATTATATACATACCAAAGATGAAAAAGGAAAGAAAGAAATAACAAAATTTGTCATATATGTACAGTCATCCAATCAAATCAAAGTAGGGCCTACCCCCTCAAATGAAAGCTGGCATTGTCTTCAATGCCAACTATGCAAAATAAGCACCAAAAATAAAGGGAAGAGGATACAGAAACTCCCTATGGCCCGTTTGTCTGCATGGGATCCTGAGTGGTCCCTGGGTCCTCTGTAAGCTCAGGAGCCTGAGACTGGCTCCCTATGACCTGTGGCTCTACTGGGACCTATTCCTGGACTTGGACCGAGGCCTGGGCTAACTCTTAGGGCTGGCTGGAGGAATCTCCCTATGGGTCCTCCAACTATATAACTGTGTCATCTGCACGGGAAATCACCCTCTTCCTCTTGGGAGACCTCTTTGACTGCACTGGCTGGGGATGGGATTCTGGCACCGATTCATGTAACAATAAATCCAAAGGTAGGTGATCTGCCTTCAACCTGTCAAACTCAACCTGCAACTCCTTCACATACTCCTTAGAATCCCGAGTCTTCCTCATCTTCTTAGCCTCCCTAGCAAGTTCCTTGAGAGCCTTTCCATGAAAATCTATAGCGTCTGTGAGCACTTTCTGAGTATCAATGATCTTCTTATGATTGTTCAAAATATCCTTGAAAGCGTCCTCAATAGACTGTGGGACCTATGGAGGCGGAGGTGCTGACTGGGATGCCATCGTAGTAGTAAGGATAGACAACTTAGAGAAAGCTATCTGCATCCAGTTGTTGATGCTGAGAAGGGCCTGGCTCAAACGGTGGGCAGTCTGGAACTACCGAAGTGGATAGACCAGGGGGCATGTCCGCTGAGGTGGAAGAAGGCTGAGTAGAAGACACTACCACTACTGGCTCTTCAGACTGGCCAGTTGAATCTGTGGTTATTCCCTTGTAGTTCTTTCCTTTAGGGTTGTCATCACCCGGTATGCTGTACTATGAGAACGATGCCTTTGCTTTCACTTCAACATTAAATTTCTGCTTTTCTACCTCTAGGTCCCTGAAGTACATGGTTAAGAAGCTGGGGAAGGGGTAGTTTCTATCGCCTTCACTCACTACCTGCGTAATAACTCGAGACATCACATTCCCAACGTTAATCGGGTACCCTGCCATAATTGATGCCATCAGTACCGCCCAGTGAAGAGGGAGTGAGTTGTCATGGGTAGTGGGGTCCAGTCTGCAACACACGAATGTATCCCACCCCTTAGCCTCGAAATTCAAACGTCTCCTTAAGATCTTCACTCCCACATTCAACCAATTAGGGGTGGTACCTAGGATTGCCAAGTACCATTCCAACCAAGATGGGCCTCCTCACCTAATGCCATCTTCTCCAGATACAGTGATGCATCCTCCTCATTGAAGCCCAAGTAGTCATTTATTGCTTCCCCATCAAATAGCACTTTCAAATTCCGCACCTTGGTCACTTTGGTGCCCTTCTTGATGTGGGCAACATTGGTACAAAATTCCTTGACCAGGTGGTCATTTGCATCCACACAATTGCTTAAGAAGTACTCCCATCCCACTCTCTTTCTAAACTGTCTTCTCACATTGGGGTTGTAAGGCAAGAGGTCTCTATCCACAAAACTTCGCTCCGGAATCAATTTCCTTACAGGCCACCATTCTCTGAACTTATGGTAGGCCACTGACTTACAAAACAGTCTTGCCATACCTCCGGGTTTCTAGTTCTCGCTACTCCTACCACCTGAGGTTCATCCCCTTCTCCTACTGTCTCTTCATCTCCTACTTCCTATTCTTCTCCTTCTGCACCATCTCCGGATAATGAAGCTATAGGAGAGGTGGAGTATTCATTTCCACTACCAGCAGCTGAGCCCTCAGACGACTCAAAAGATACACGCGCTGAAGCTTGGGCAGTGGGGGAAGGTGGAGGAGTGTCTCTCAGTCTATTTCTCTCTGGCCATTCAGCAATGTACTCTGGCACTAAATCTGATGATGCCTCCCGAGAGGGTTCGTACTCACTACTCAATTGATCAATAGCCCTATCAGCAGCTCTGATGAGTTTTCTTGTATTTTTTATGTTTTGTCGGGCTTGGGGGGTCAAATTTATCATCTTTTGTTTCCCACCCCGGGAGGACTCTCCTGTACCTGCTTGTTTAGCACCCTTGCCTCTTTGTTTCACCATTGTCTACAAACAACATTCATTAGACTTGTTAGTATCCAGAAAAGCATTGTGATTCACAGTTGCAGAAAAATGTTGCAGATAGTTCAAACTTGCAGAGTGCGAACCGCACAAAATGCAGTGTGACCGCACAGAGGCCAATGCGGACTGCACAAAATGGCACCGCATTTCGCACAGAGGTAGGGTTCAGACTACCCACTCTCTAAATAAATGCATCGCAGACCGCATAAAATGGTAATGCGGTCCGCATTGAGGCACCGTGGACCGCACAAAATGCAATAAGGTTGTAGTCCTCAATGATCATGTTTCAGAACTTTTAGCAATGTGGTCTGCACAAAATACCATTGCGGACCGCACAAAGGCACCGCGGACTTCACTTAATTCCACTGTGGTCCGCACTAAGTACTAAAGCATAACACCAACCTAAGGTTCACGAAATGTTCAATTTAAATAAAATTTTACCCTAATTAAAGAGTCCCTAAGTGTTTGCCCAATGTTTTAACTACCTAATCCTAGGTTAAACAAGAAATTAACTAACCTAAGCTACCAAATCGAAAGAAAAACGGGAAGGCAAGAAGAAGACACAAGAAAAACAAAAACTAAAGGAAAATAAACAAATTAAACAACTAAAAATAAGTTAAAGTTACCAGATGTGAGAAGTGCTGAAGATAAAAGATTCTTAGTAGTTGATTACGAGCAAGAAGGAAGAGGAATAGTGAAATTTTGACTTCTGAGTGTGAAAGGATCGAAAAGTTCAAATGGTGGGCCTTAGGTACTATTTACAGAAAAAGTCTTGGGGCCCAATTACCTACCCACGTCGGATCGCACAAAATGCAGTGCGGTCCACACCATACAGAATTATACAAGTTTCAGAAGGTAACCACTGTGGTCCGCACAAAATGCTTCGCGGACCGCACAAAATGTAATGCTGCCACGGTGGCAAACTTCAGAGAGTTGGTTTTTACATCCATCATTAGTGCGGTCCGCACTGATTTTGTGTCCCTGCACTAAGTTCTTTGTGGCCGCACCAAATGTAGTGCGGTCCGCATTGCAAACTTCAGAGACTTGAACAATGTTTTTCCACTTTGTCCTGCACTGCATCAACACAATCCTGTAGCATCTCACAACCAATCAGTCCAAAAATAAATCCTATACTACAATGAAAATCAAATAAAAATAAGAAGAAGAACACATGGGTTGCCTCCCAAGAAGCACCCGGTTTAACGTTGCGGTACGACGCAGGTTGGCATCAAATCATTTGAGATGAAGAAGTGCCACCACGTGGCTATCATCAATTTTTCCCAAGTAGTGCTTGACCCTATGCACATTTACTCTGAAAACTTCCCCATTTTTGTTCTTTAAATCAAGTGCACCAAACGGGGTCACACACACCACTTCAAAAGGTCCACTCCATTTTGACTTAAGTTTTCCCCGAAACAGACGTAACCGAGAGTTGAACAAGAGAACCAAATCACCAACTTTGAACTCCTTGCTATGAGCATATTTATCATGAAGGTACTTTATCTTGTCCTTGTACAAGGAATAACTAGAGTAGGCATGTAATCGGAATTCATCAAGTTCATTAAGCTGCTCCACACGAAGATTTGCTACCACATCCCATTCAAGATTCAACTTTCTCAAAGCCCACATGGCCTTGTGCTCTAACTTAACCGGTAGATGGCAAGCTTTCCCAAACACCAACCAATATGCAGACATATCAATCGAAGTCTTGTAAGCCGTCCTATAAGCCCATAGAGCGTCATCCAACTTCTTAGACCAATCGGTCCTATTAGCATTGACCGTCTTTGACAATATGCTCTTGATTTCTCTATTGGAGACTTCAACTTGACCACTTGCTTGAGGATGATAGGGAGTGGAAACGTTATGATTGTCACCATAATTTGTAAGCAAAGTGTCAAAAGCTCTATTGCAAAAATGAGACCCCCCATCACTTATGATTGCACGAGGAGTACCAAACCTTGTAAAAATGCTCTTCTTGAGAAATGCAACAACCCTCCGGGCCTCATTGTTGGGCAAAGCCACGACTTCAACCCACTTGGAAACATAGTCCACCGCCACAAGAATGTATGTGTTCCCACACGAGCTAACAAACGGGCCCATAAAATCAATGCCCCAAACATCAAAAATATCAACCTCAAGAATGGTATTGCGAGGAATCTAATATTTCTTCGAAATTCCACCCGCTCTTTGACATTAATCACACCTCTTCACTAGTTCACTTTCATCTTTGTACAAAGTTGGCCAATAAAAACCACAACTAAGAACTTTGGAAGCCATCCTTGCCCCGCCATGATGACCACCATAGGGAGAGGAATGACAAGCCTCCAAGATACTCAATTGCTCTTCCTCCGGGACACACCTTCGGATCACACCATCCGTGCAAATATTGAACAAGTACGGCTCATCCCAATAGAAATCCAAACTATCCCGTTTGAGCTTCTTCTTTTGGTTAGAAGAGAGCTCACATGGGATTATACTAGTCACAACGAAATTAGAAACAACCGCAAACCATGGCATACCATTCACCGACACCGAAAGGAGTTGTTCGTCGGGAAATTAATCATTGATGTCTAGGCCATCACGAGGCCTCCCCTCCTCCTCCAAGCGGGACAAGTGGTCCGCCACTTGGTTTTCACTACCTTTCTGGTTCTCAATTTCCAAATCAAACTCTTGAAGTAACAAGATCCATCGCATTAGTCTAGCTTTGGAATCCTTCTTCATCATCAAGTACCGGAGTGTGGCATGGTCGGTATGGATTATGACCTTGGCACCCATGAGATACGGCCGAAATTTCTCCATTGCAAATACAATAGCCAAAAGTTCTTTCTCGATCACCGTGTAGTTCACTTGAGCATCATTCATTGTCTTTCTCGCATAGTACACCAGATGAAACATTTTGTTCACTCTTTGACCCAAAACCGCCCCAACCGCAACATCGATCGCATCACACATGAGCTCAAAGGGCAAGCTCCAATTAGGTGCGATAATGATAGGAGTGGTGGTCAACTTATGCTTGAGAAGTTCAAAGTCTTGCATACATTTTTCATCGAACACGAACTTGGCATCTTTTTCCAATAACTTGCATAAGGGATTCACTTCCTTCGAAAAATCTTTGATAAATCTCTGGTAGAACCCAGCATGACCGAGAAACTTTCTGACTCCCTTAACAGAGGTAGGGGGAGGGAGACTTGAAATCACATCAATTTTTTCTTTGTCTACATCAATACCATGCTTTGAAATTTTATGCCCAAGAACTATGCCCTCTTCCACCATAAAGTGGCATTTCTCCCAATTGAGAACAAGATTGGTTTCTTCACAACGGGCCAAAACACTATCAAGATTCTTCAAGCACTCATCAAATGAATCACCCATAACACTAAAGTCGTCCATGAACACCTCCAAAATGTTTTCCACCATATCGGTAAAAATGGCCATCATACACTGCTGGAATGCAGCCGGTACATTACACAACTCAAAAGTAATCCTATAAAAGGCAAAAGTGCCATATGGACAAGTGAATGTAGTCTTTTCCTGATCTAACAAAGCAATAAAGATTTGGTTGTACCCAGAATACCCATCCAAGAAATAGTAGAAGGCACACCCAGCAAGTTGGTCTAACATCTGATCAAGAAAAGGCAAAGGAAAGTGATCCTTTCCGGTCACTTTATTCAACTTGCGGTAGCCATGCATACCCTCCAACCGGTGATGGTTCTGGTACGAATTAACTTATTTTGCGAATTTGCAACCACGGTCACGCAACCCTTTTTCGGTACACATTGCACCGGTGAAGTCCAAGAGCTATCAGAGATGGGGTACACAACCTCGGCATCCAACCACTTGATCACCTCCTTTTTCAAAACTTCTTGCATTGCCTCATTCAACCTCCTTTGATGCTCCAAGGAGGGCTTTGCATTATCTTCCAGAATAATCTTGTGCATACAGAATGCGGGGCTTATTCCCCGAATATTAGCTAATGTCCATCCAATTGCCTTTTTTCGCTTTTGAAGCACCGCCAATGTGGCATCAACCTATATGTTAGTTAGACAATAGGAAAGAATAACTGGCAAAGTAGAACTTGGGCCTAAGAACTCATACCTGAGGTGTGGAGGCAACAACTTCAACTCCAACACCAGAGGCTCCTCAATTGAAGGTTTTGTTGGTGGAGTCTTCCTATTTTCAAGGTCCAAAGAGAGTTAACTAGGCTCATAAGAGTAAGAGCTCATTCCATGTAAAGCATTCACACACTCCACTTGGCCCTCATCATCATTGACATCAAGATTCAACAATACGGCCTCAAGAGGGTCCTCCACATTGATCATTGCACTGATGTCATCAACTATGACAAGGTCCACAAAAGAGCACACCTCGGAACTGTTGGACTGCTTCATTGACTTACACATATGAAAAACCACTTTTTCATCACCCATCAGAAAGGTGAGTTCCCATGCTTCCACATCAACTAACGCCTTCCAAGTAGCTAGGAAAGGTCTCAACAAAATGATAGGAACTTCATAATCCACCTCACAATCCAAGATCACAAAGTCAGCTGGCAAGATAAATTTGTCCACCCGGACAAGCACATCATCAATAATACCCAATGGTATCTTCATCGTTCTATCCGCCATTTGTAATCTCATGGAAGTCGGCCTAGGTTTCCCAATACCCAAAGTTTTGAAAACTGAGTAGGGCATCAAGTTGATACTAGCCCCCAAATCACATAAAGCCTTAGCAATGTCCGCACTCCCAATGGTGCAAGGAATGGTGAAAGCACTGGGATCTTCAAGCTTCGGGGCCATTGAATGTACTATTGCACTAACTTGGTGAGTCATCTTTATAGTTTCACAATCCATGGACCGTTTATTTGTCACTTAGTCCTTCATGAATTTAGCATAGCCCGACATTTTTTCAAGAGCCTCCACCAAAGGCACATTAATGGATAAGCTCTTTATCATGTCAATGAACTTTTTAAAATGATTCTCATTTTTCTGCTTCACGAGCCTTTGAGGATAAGGCAGAGGTAGCCTTGGAAAAGGTACCTTGGCTTTAGGCACAACCAGCTCTGGCATGTCTATTACGTGTTTCCTAGATGAGTTCACGACATTTTGAGTTTCCACCTTGGCATCTTGAATATCAATCCTCACTTCTTCGTTCACATTGTCATCAATCATATTTTCAACCACCAAAGGAACTTCATCTTCTTGCAACTCAACTTCATCACTCAAAATTTGCTTTTGTTTAGAGGCATTCACATCACCGCCTCTCCCACTTCTTGTAGTTACCGCCATAACATGATTGTTCCCACCTTTCGAGTTAACCACCGTATCACTAGGTAGAGCCCCCTTAGGATGATTATTCAAAGACTGTGAGATTTAGCCTAACTGCACTTCCAAGTTTCTGATTGAGGTATTGTGGGAAGCCAACTGCACATTAGAATCTGCATTCTTTTTCATCATTTGTTCGAACATCATTTCAATTCTACCCATATCATTGCTAGAAGAACTAGGACATTGGGATGAAAATGGGGGTGGATTGTTCGGTTGTTGGTACATTGGGGGCCTTTGAAAGCCTTGCCCCCGATTTCCTTAGTTTCCATTATTCCATCCACCTTGATTGTTGTTACCACCCTAATTGTTGTTGTTACCATTCCAATTTCCTTGATTGTTTTGATTGTTGTTCTGATTACCCCAGTTGTTGTTTTGGTTATTGTTGATTTCCCCAATTGCCTTGGGGTCTCCATTGTTGTTGGTTGGAAGAATTGCCCCTTTGGCCTTGATAATTGTTCACGTATTGCACCTCTTCACTCTGTCCATCATAACCATCATCTTGAAATCCACCACAATCATTGTCAAATTGCTCTGAATTCCCTTGATTCTGTTGACCTCTTTGTCTTCTTTTGTTGACACCCTCCATAGCATTCACTTGGCGAGGATTTTGAACTTGTTGCAACTGTGCCTTTGCTAGCTGGTTCATAGTAGTTGTCAACTGAGCTATAGCCTGCCCATGATCATGTAACTCTTTGTGCAAATGAGTGACCGTGGGGTCACCCTGGGGCACATTGGCTATACTTTTCCAAGCAGAAGAAGTGTTAGCCATCGATTCAAGAATGTCACAAGCCTCATCATAAGACAACTTCATTAAGTTGCCCCCAGCAAGTTGGTTCATTATGCATTGGCTTTCTATGTTAATGCCCCGGTGAAAAGTCTGTTGGATCATCTCCTCAGTCGTATCATTGTTGGGGCATTCCTTCACCATTATTCTATAACGCTCCCAAATCTCATGCAAAGGTTCCGTGGGCTCTTGCTTGAAAGCTGAGATCTCATCTCTCAATGTTGCCATATGCCCTGGTGAGAAAACTTTTGCAATGAACTTGTCCGCCAACTCATCTCAAGTAGTGATGGAATGATTGGGAAGTCGCTCGAGCCAATCCAATGCCTTCCCTCTAAGTGAAAATGGGAAGAGCCTCAACCGCAGTGCATCCTTGGACACATTAGTTTGCCTGCTCCCCCAACAGGTATCCACCAACCCCTTGAGATGTTTGTAAGCATTTTGATTGGAAGCGCCCGTGAAATACCCACATTGCTCTAGCAATTTCAGCATCACATTGGTAATTTGAAAATTGCCCGCCCGAATCTGGGGTGGGACAATTGCACTTGCATAGCCTTGGTTTGGAAGCACTCGAGGAGCCACTCTTGGAGGTGGCAGGGGAGGGTCTGAATATTATCATTGGCTTGGCGACCTCTCCTTTGTCCTTGAGGCATAATAGGGACCTCATCTTCAACATTGCCATTTACTTTCTCCCCCGGCAGAAGATCTCCAAGAGGTGCATTGTTTAAGTTTGTTTCCATTTTGTACCTGAAGTTGCGATACAAACAAATTAGTAACACAGAAGGAAAGAAGAACAATACATAAAACTAATTAGATAGATAGCCAAAACCGTTAGCTCCCCGACAACGGTGACAAAAAGTAATCGAGGCCAACCCTGCACTACTATATAGTAGCGAGAGAGGTCGAAGCAGCTTTTACCCAATTAAGGTCGGGATCGATTTCCACAGGGAGCTAGATATTGGAGTCGGGTGTCTATTTAAAGCGGAGTTGCGTATTTGCTCTTAATTGCACTTCTACACATTTTTGGTTTTGATTATTATTCTAATTTTATAAAACTACAATGCTTAATTAAACTAAAATAATCTAAGGTTAAACTGTTGCGAGTTGTTCAAATGATTAAAAGGCACTAGGGTAGCGGCTTTCGCCTAGGTGGTCAATTGATGGATTCTTGAGTCTAAAGCTAGATTGTCACATTTGGGGAGTATGATATAACCATCGGACGATTCTACCTACTCTATACCTCTCGGTAGTTCTAGTGATTTTGCCCGAGTTGACTTTCTCAAGACCAATTGGGTATGCAAATTTGCTCAAGCAATCAAGGTTCAGGTCGGGTATTACTATCTCTAGGTTTAACCCTTTAATTGGAGCTATCAATCTCTTAAGTATGCCCCAATTCCTTGTTAGACTAATTTCATGGACTTAGGCTCTCTTTCTCAAGAAGAGACAAAATCTACTAGGCATAAACTAGTGTTTGCAACCACCAATTCACAATTAAAACTTTAAATTAGCCCAAATATCAAACACCCATAGACAATCAAGCATCAAAATAAAAGACTCATCAATTACCCACACTAGGGTTGAACCACAACCCTAGCTTATGGGTCTAGCTACACATAATTAGAGAAGAAAATAAGGAAATAGATGAAGAGAAACTCATAATAATTAATTTCTAAATTAAACTTGAAGATTCAATGTTGAAATCACACTAAAATTACTCGAAATAGCTAAAAGAACGAAGTCACGAGCGCAACTCTTGATAAAAACTATCTGATGACCTAAAATGGAAAAAGAATCTATTTATACTAGGCTGAAAATCTTGGACAAAAATACACCTGTGGGGCTAGTGTGGACCGCACAAAATCGAGTGTGGCCGCACTAAGGCTCTGGGCTTGAATAATCAGCTCTCTGAACTCAGGCAGTGCGGACTGCACGAAATCGAGTGTGGCCGCGATGGCTTCCATTGCGGTTCGCACAAAAAGGACCGTGGACCGCATTGAGCTTCATCCTCCAAAACACCACCTCTCTAAGCCTTGGCTTTGCGGTCCACATGAAATCGAGTGCGTCCGCGGTGAACTCAATACGGACTGCACAATACCCTTTGCGACCGCATTGCCTGTTGGCCTGAACAACAACCTCTCTGAACTTCACTTGTGCGGATCGCACAGAATTGTGTGCGGCCGCACTGACCCTATTTGACTGAGCTTTGTCTTGTCTTGGTACTTGTGCAAGGTTTCGCTCCTTTTTGAGCTAGTTTTTAACACCTTGTTACCTTGTTGATCAAACCTGCAATCAAGCACAACTTGTGAGTCTTTGGGGATATTTTGTACATAATTCTAATCAAAACTCGAGTAAGAAGGAGTGTAAAATGCATCATATTTCCTAGTTATAAATGCCACATACATCAAAAATATCAACTTCAAGAATGGTATTGAGAGGCATCTCATCTTTCTTCGAAATTCCACCCGCTCTTTAATATTCGTTGTATCTCTTCACAAGTTCACTTGCATCTTTGTACAAAGTTGGCCAATAAAATCTACAACTAATAACTTTTGAAGCCATCCTCGCCCTGCAATGATGGGCAACATAGGGAGAGGAATGACAAGCCTCTAAGATACTCAATTGCTCTTCCTCTGGAACACACCTTTGGATCACACCATCCGTGCAGATCTTGAACAAGTACGGCTCATCCCAATAGAAGTCCAAACTATCCCGTTTGAGCTTCTTCCTTTGGTTAAAAGAGAGCTCACACGGGGTTATACCAGTCACCGGGAAATTAGCAACGTCCACAAACCATGGCATAATATTCACCGACACAGAAAGGAGTTACTCATCGGGAAATGAATCATTGATTTCTAGGCCATCACGAGGCCTCCCTCCTCCTCCAAGCGAGACAAGTGGTCCGCCACTTGGTTTTCACTACCCTTCTAGTCCACAATCTCCAAATCAAACTTTTGAAGTAACAAGACCCATCACATCAGCCTAGCTTTGGAATCCTTCTTCGTCATCAAGTACCAGAGTGCGGCATGATCGGTATGAACTATGACCTTGGCACCTATGAGATACGTCCGAAATTTCTCCATTGCGAACACAATAGCCAAAAGCTCTTTCAGTCACCGTTTAGTTCACTTGAGCATCATTTATTGTCTTGCTCGCATAGTACACCAGATGAAACATTTTGTTCACTCTTTGACCCAAGACCACCCCGACCGTAACATCACTCTCGTCACACATGAGCTCAAAAAGTAAGCTCCAATTGAGTGCAGTAATAATAGGAGTGGTGGTCAACTTGTGCTTGAGAAGTTCAAAAGCATGCATACATCTCTCATCGGACACGAACTTGGCATCTTTTTCCAATAACTTGCATAAGAGATTCACTACCTTCGAAAAGTCTTTGATAAATCTCCGGTAGAACCCCGCATGCCCAAGAAAACTTCTAACTCCCTTGACAGAAGTAGGGGGAAGGAGCCTTGAAATCACCTCAATTTTTGCTTTGTCCACCTCTATACCATGCTTTGAAATTTTACGACCAAGAACTATGCCCTCCTTAACCATGAAGTGGCATTTCTCCCAATTAAGAACAAGATTGGTTTCTTCACAACGGGCCAACACTCTATCAAGATTTTCCAAACATTCATCAAACGAGTCACCCACAACACTAAAGTTGTCCATGAACACCTCCAAAATATCTTCCACCATATCGTTAAAAATAGCCATAATACACCAAGAAATGTAGCCGGTGCATTACACAACCCAAACGACATCCTAGAAAAGGCAAAGGTGCCATATGTACAAGTGAAGGTGGTCTTCTCCCGATCTTCCGGAGCAATTAAATTTGGTTGTACCCAGAATACCCATCCAAGAAACAGTAGAAGGCACGTCCAGCAAGTTTGTCTAACATCTAATCAAGAAAAGGCAATGGAAAGTGATCCTTGCAAGTCACCTTATTTAACTTGTGGTAGCCCATGCACACCCTCCACCCGGTGACGGTCCTGGTAGGAATCAACTCATTTTGCACATTGGTAACCACGGTAATACCACCCTTCTTCGGCACACATTGCACCGGCGAAGTCCAAGTGCTATCAGAGATGGGGTACACAACCCCGGCATCCAACCACGTGATCACCTCCTTTTTCACAACTTCTTGCATTGCCTCATTCAACCTCCTTTGATGTTCCAAGGAGGGCTTTGAATCATCTTCTAGAATAATCTTGTGCATACAGAATGCGGGGCTTATCCCCCGAATATCAGCTAAGGTCCATCCAATTGCCTTCTTCCGCTTTTGGAGCACCGCCAATATGGCATCAATTTGCATGTTAGTAAGACAAGAGGAAAGAATAACTAGCAAAGTTGAACTAGGGCCTAAGAACTCATACCTGAGGTATGGAGGCAACGACTTCAACTCCAACACCAGAGGTTCCTCGATTGAAGGTTTTGTTGGTGGAGTCTTCCTATTCTCAAGATCCAAAGAGAGTTTCTTAGGCTTATAAGAGTAAGAGCCCATTCCATGCAAAGCATTCACACACTCCACTTGGCCTTCATCCTCATTTACATCAAGATTCAACAATACTTCCTCTAGAGGATCCTCCACATTGATCATTGCACTAGTAATATCAACTATCACTATCGTGACAAGGTCCACAAAGGAGCACACTTTAGAACTGTTGGGCTGCTTCATTGACTTGCACACATGAAAGACCACTTTCTCATCACCCACCCGGAAGGTGAGTTCCCCTGCTTCCACATCAACTAAGGCCTTCCCAGTAGCAAGGAAAGATCTTCCCAATATGATTGGAACCTCATAATCCACCTCACAATCCAAGATCACAAAATTAGCTGGCAAGATAAATTTGTCCACCCAGAGAAGAACATCATCAATAATACCCAATGGTCTCTTCATAGCTCTATCTACCTTTTTCAATCTCATGGAAGTCGGCCTCGGTTGCCTAATACCCAAAGTCTTGAAAACTGAGTAGGGCATCAAGTTGATACTTGCCCCCAAATCACATAGAGCTTTCGCAAAGTCCGCACTCCCAATAGTGCAAGGAATGGTGAAAGCACCGGGATCTTCTAGCTTCGGGGCCATTGAGTGCACTATTTCACTAACTTGGTAGGTCATCTTGATAGTTTCACAATCCATGGATCTTTTCTTTGTCACCAAGTCCTTTATGAATTTAGCATAACGCGGCATTTGCTCTAGAGCTTCAACCAAAGGCACATTAATGGATAAGCCCTTCATCATGTCAATAAACTTCTTAAACTGATTCTCATTTTTCTGATTTGCGATCCTTTGAGGATAAGGTGGAGGTAGCCTTGGCAAAGGAGCCTTGTCTTTAGGCACAACCATTTCTGATATGTCTATTACGTGTTCCCTAGACGGGTTCACGTTATTCTGAGTTTCCACCTCGAAATCTTGGATATCCATCCCCACTTCCTCATTCACGTTCTCATCAATCACATTTTCAACCACCAAAGGGATATCATCCTCTTGCAACTCAACTTCATCACTCAAAATTTCTTTTTGTTTGGAGGCATTCACATCACCGCCTCGTCCACTTCTTGTAGTTACCACCATTACACGCCCGAAATTGTTCCCACCCTTCAGGTTCACTACCGTATCACTTGGTATAGCCCCCTTAGGGCGAGTATTCAAGGATTGTGAGATTTGACTTAATTGAACCTCCAAGTTTCTGATTGAAGTATTGTGGGAAGCCAACTGAGCATCAGAGCCCGTATTCTTTTTCATCATCTGTTCAAACATCATTTCAATTTTCCCCATTTCATTGTTGGAAAAACTAGAACCTTGGGGTGGAAATAAGGGTGGATTTTGCAGTTGTTGATACATTGGGGGCCTTTGAAAGTCTTGCCCCCGATTTTCTTGATTGTCACTATTCCAACCACCCTGATTTTTGTTACCACCCCAGTTGTTGTTGTTGCCATTCCAATTACCCTAATTGTTATGATTGCCCCAATTGGAATTTTGGTTGTTGCCCCCCCCCCCAATTACTATTCCCTTGTTGTTGTTGATTGCCCCAATTGCCTTGGGGTCTCCATTGTTGTTGGTTGGAAGAATTGCCCCTTTGGCCCTAATAATTGTTCGCATATTGCACTTCTTCATTCTGCCAATCATAACCATCATTTTGGAATCCACCACTACCATTGTCATATTGATCCGAACTCCCTTGGTTCTGTTGACCTTTTTGTCTTATTTTGTTCACTAGCAAGTTGACACCCTCTATAACATTTAATTGGTGTGGATTTTGAACCTGCTGTAACTGTGCCTTTGCTAGCTGGTTCATTGTTGTTGTCACCTCTGCTATTGTCTGCCCATGATCATGTAGCTCTTTGTGCAAGTGAGTGACCGTGGGGTCACCCTATGGCACATTGGCTCTACTTTGCCAAGTGAAGGACATGTCAGCCATCTCATCAAGAATGTCTCAAGCCTCATCATAAGATAGCTTCATGAAATTACCCCCAACAAGATGGTTCATTATGCACTGATTTGTTGTGTTAATGCCCTGGTAGAATGTATGTTGTATCATTTCCTCAGTCATATCATTGTTGGGACATTCCTTTACCATGGTTGGGTATCTCTCCCATATCTCATGTAATGGTTCGGTGGGCTCCTGGTTGAAAGCTAAGATCTCATCCCTCAATGCTACCATGTGCCCCAACGAGAAAAACTTTGCAATGAATTTATCCGCCAACTCATCCCAAGTAGTGATGGAATCGTTCAAGCCAATCCAATGCCTTCCCTCTAAGTGAGAAAGGGAATAATCTCAACCAAAGTACATCCTCTGACATATTAGTTTGCTTGCTCCCCCAACAGGTATCCACGAAATCCTTGAGATGTTTGTAAGCATTCTGATTAGGAGCACCCATGAAATATCCTCGCTGCTCCAACAATGTCAGCATCACATTTGTAATTTGAAAATTGCCCGCCCGGATCCGGAGTGGGACAATTGCAATAGCATATCCTTGGTTGGGAAGCACTCGAGGAGCCACTCTTGGAGGTGGCGGGTGAGGGTCTGGAACATTAGGATTGGCCTGGCGGCCTCTCCTTTGTCCTTGAGGTACAATAGGAACCTCATCATTAATATTGTCATGTACCTCATCCCCCGGTGGAGGATCTCCAAGAGGTGTGTTGTTTGCTGCCATTTTGTACCTGAATTTGCGACACACACAAATTAGTAACGCATAAGGAAAGAAGAACAATACACAAAACTATTTAGATAGATAGCCAAAATCGTTACCTCCCCGGCAACAACGCCAAAAAGTAATCGGTGCCAACTTTACACCACTACAAATTGGCGAGAGTGGTCGAAGCAGCTTTTACCCGAGATGGTCGGGATCGAATCCACAGGGAGCTAGAAGTAGGAATTGGATTCCTATCTAAACTAGAAATGCGTAGTGCTCTTAATTACTCTTCCAATCATCTTTTGATTGGTTATTACTTCTAATATTTATGCTAATGATAAGCTAAATTAAACTAAGAATGATTGTTTGTAAGGTTTTCTAAATAGTTAAAGAGTCACTAGAGAAGTGATTTTCTCCTAGGTGAATACTTGACGGGATCTAAAGCCTAAGGCAAAGAAGTTATGTTAGGGATTGTGATATAGCCATTGCACGTAATTTCTCATTCTATACCTCTCGGTAGCTTGAGTTTCTTTTGCCTAATTGACTTTCTCAAGACCAATCGAGTTTCAAAATTGTGCAAGCAATATAGGCTCAAGTCGGGTATTACTATCTCTAGGTTTAACCCTTTAATTGGGGCTATCAATCTCTTGATTACACCTCAATTCCTTGTTGGACTGATTCTCCTAGACTCAAGCTCTCTTTCTCAAGAAAACCCAAGTCAAATAGGCACAAATTAGTGTTTGCAACCACTAATTCAACATGGAAAACACAAATCAGTCCAATTATCAACTACCCATAAATATCTAAGCCTTAAATCAAAAGACCCATCAAATACCCACACTAGGGTTGAGCCACAACCCTAGATAACGGGTCTAGCTACTTGTAATAATGGAAGAAAATAGAGAAATAGATGAAGGATAACCCATATGATTTAATTACAAACTAAGGTAAAGAAGATTTAGTGTTAATCTAGCTACAAATTACTCAAAATGGACATAAAACGCCGTTCACGTGCTCTGGTCTCTAACAGATTACAAATGATAGCCTAAAAATGTGAAAAGAAAGTTTTATACTAGGCTGAATTTTCTGGACAAAAATACCCCTAACGAGGTACTACGGTCCGCATAAAATGCATCGCAGACCGCAATGAGACTTTTTGGCTTAATTAATCATTCTCTGAATCTGGCCACTGCGGGCCGCATAAAATGCACCGCGGCCGCGGTGGATTTAACTGCGGACCGCACAAAAAGGACCGCGGACTGCATTGGTCTTTATCTTCAAACTCCCAACTCTCTAAACCCCCATCTTCGCGGACCGAACAAAATGGATTGCGGCCGCGAAGAGGCTACTGCTACCGCACGAAATCCTTCGCGGACCGCATTGCCTCAGGCTCCCAAAAGTGCAACTCTCTAAATCTCCTCACCTTGGACCGCACTAAATGTTGCGGCCGTAGTGGGTCTGTTGCAGCTGTGCTTTGACTTGTTCTTGGTACTTGTGCATGTTTCACTCCTTTTTGAGCTGGTTTTAACTAATTGTCACCTTTTTGCCCATACTCTACAAATAAGTACAACATGTAAGTCTTTGGGACTATTTTGTATACATTTTTAATCAAAACTCAAGTAAAAAGGAGTGTAAAATGAACTAAAATCCTTAGTTATCAGTGCCATACAATACAGTGGAATAGAAATGGGCTGAGTGCCCGACACTAAATCAATACCAAAGTAAATATAACTGTCCGGTGGAATGCCCGAAAGGTCTACAGGAAACACATCCGAAAAATCTCTCACCACTGGAACAGAATCAATAGTAGGGGCCTCTGCACTGACATCCCTCACAAAGGCCAAATAAGAAAGACAACCCTTCCCAACCATCCGCTGGGCCTTCAAGTATGAAATCATCTTATGGGGAACATAGTTTAAAGAACCTCGCCACTCAATCCGAGGCAACCCTGGTATCACTAGCGTCACTGTTTTAGCGTGATAGTCTAAATAGCATAATAGGGAGATAGCCAATTCATACCCAATGTCATATCAAAATCAACCATACTAAGTAGTAGAAGATCAACTCTAGTATCCAATCTCCCAATAGTCACTACACACGACCTATACACACGGTCCGCAATAATGGTATCGCATACCGGAGTAGATACATGAACAGATGAAACTAAAGACTCACGGGGCATATCCAGATAATGGGCAAAATACGATGATACATATGAATAGGTGGAACCATGATCAAATAATACAGAAGCATCTCGGTGACATACTGAGACAATACCTGTGATCACTATGTTTGAAGAAATAACATCTGGTCTTACAGGAAGTGCATAGAAATATGCCTGGCCGCTACCTGATCGGTCTCCCCCTCTAGGGCGACCCCTAGCTGACTAACCTCCACCCCGAGCTGGCTAGGCGGGTGGTGAAGTAACTTATGCTGAAGTCGAAGGCTGACTCCTCTACTGAGATGACCCTCCCATAAGGTGGGGACAGTACCTCTTGATATGACCCAAATCTCTACACTCAAATCAACCTCTACCGGCCACTAGCGGTGGGGACTGAAAGGAGCCCCGAGGACCAGGATACCCGCTAGAAGGACCAGATATAGATGAACCTTAAGTTGATGGTGCATGAGTCAAACTCTGAGCTGGAAGGGCACTAAGAGATAAGTGACACTGTAGAGAACTATGAGAACCATGGCCAGATGATGCACCACGGTGAACTGGATGAGCCATCTGAGAATGCCTGTAGGGACGACCCTTGTCGTGGTGAAACTGACCTCCAAAAGGAATACCACCAAAACTACCTGATCCATGAGGCCTCTTGGCCTCCCTCTCAACCCGCTCCTTGCAGCAAACAGACTATATATCCCGAGCAATGTTAACAACCTCCTCAAAAGTAGCACCAGACACCATCTCTCTAGTCATAAGTATACGCAACTGATATGTGAGGTCATCAATGAACCTTCTAATCCTCTCCCCTTATGTGGGAACCAACCAAATAGTATGACGGGTTAACTCAGAAAATCTCATCTCGTACTACGTCACAATTATATCATCCTGACGCAAATGCGCAAACTGTCTATGCAGTTCCTATCTGTGTGAATGCGGTACATACTTCTCCAAGAAGAGAACGGAGAACTCCTACCATGTAAGGGGCACTGCACCAACCAGCCTACGCCTCTCATAAGCCTCCCACCAAGTGAAGGCAACTCTAGTGAACTGAAAAGTAGTGAACGAGACCCCGCTAGTCTCCAAAATACCTGCTATACGGAGAATCCTCTAATATATGTCCAAGAAACCCTGGGCATCCTCGCCCTATCACCGCTGAAAGTCGAAGGCTTAAGTCTATCAAACCTCTCCAATCTAAGCTGCTCATCATCAGGCATGACAAGAACCACATAGTCCTGAGCAGCTGAAACCGGTTGGGCTGCTGGTTCCCCCGGTGTCCGGAGTCTCTGTACCACCTGCTCGGGTGTGCGGGCGGCGGGAGTCTGAGCACCTCCCCCGACCTGAGAAGTGGCTGTTGCGGACGGAACAGAGACCTCCTGATCAAGACTGGTACACACTGTCAATATCTGAGAAAAGGCCTCATAAAGGCCGAGAATCACAATAGGGACAGCTGGTTCCTGAGCTGGTCCCACTGGCACATCCACAACTGGACCTGATCCTGAAATGGTGCAACTGGTGGATCTGCAGGTGCCGCCCTAGCTGATGTGCGGGCTGCACCTCTGACCCTACCACGGCCTCTACCGCGACCTTGGCCTCTTGCAGCCCCAACTGGTGGTATTGGGGGCTGTCCGTCTTGCCCGGTAGCATGTGTCCTCACCATCTGTAAGAGAATAGAATAACATAAGTTTAGTTACCAGAATCAACATATTCGCTCGACAAGAATTCAAGAATGTGAAGTTTCCTGAGGGTTCTACAATTTCTCGAAGATAAGTACAGACATCTCCATAGCGATCCGCAAGACTACTAAACTAGCTTATGACTCGTGAGACCTATATAACCTAGTATTTGATACCAACTTATCACGACCCAAAATCTATCATCGTGATGGCGCCTATCGTGGAACTAGGACAGACTCAACCTAACAACCCATCACAGCAACAATAAGTTTGAAAATATAAATGGACACATTTAAGATTTAAAGAAAAATGTTTGAAAACCTAAGAAATCCCAAATTACGATACAATTCAGCCCAAAAATCGAGGTGTCACTGAGTACATCAGCGTTTAAACTAAAATACAGTCCACTACACTATTTACAGAAATAAACTGAAATGCGACAAATGATAAAGAAGGAGAGTCAAGGCCTGCGAACGTCGTGCAACTACCTTAATAGTCTCCAAACTCTAAAAAAACTCAATCAGCAACCGTCGTTGCGACCGGTATCGCCTGGATTTGCACATGAGGTGTAGGGAGTAACGTGAGTACACCAAATCAGTAAGTAATGAGTCCAAACTTTGGTCTGAAAGGTAGTGACACGGTCAACCACAACAAATATAATAGAAATAAATGTGCAGAAATGTAGGCATGCTTTCAAGTTAAATAGACAGGTCAAATCAATAAAGTAAATACAAATCTAAACAATGTAAGGTATATAACTCAACTATCTCTATATGCCAATGCACATGCTGTATGAAATGTACCACGTGATCCCACTCTCATGTGCTCAACCACTTGGCACTGTATATGGCCATTCGGCCCAGGAAAATCCATCCCGGAACATATACAACACTGACTATAAGTCACCTAGTACCGAAGAAAAAAGGCAATCCACCCTGTAGAGAAATCCATTTCCAGGTATTAAGTACTTCGGACAAATCCATGTCTAGGAAAATTCATCCATCAATAGTATCATCCGCGCTCACTAGGGGTGTGTTACAAACCCGGGAGAGGCTACTACAACCAAGCGCTATCATAATCATCAATATAACTGATGCGCGCATGTAGACCGATCCCATAACCATTACTCATAACCAGGCTTTCGGCCTCACTCAGTCATCAACCTCTCCAGTCTCACCCACAGGCTCACAATGTCATGAAAACAACCCAGAACAATGATATGATGAATCAATAAATAACTGAGGCTGATATTTGATATAAAAATGCATGAACATGACTGAGTACAGAATATTAATGAAAATAGTGAGATGACAGCAAGAAACGACCACTAAGAGTTCCAACAATACCGGCATAAAGCCTAAACATGATATCTAGCATGATTTACAGCTCAATTACTTTATCACATGATGGAAACATGGATATCAACATGATAAAGTCACTAAACGGTGTCATGGAATCACCTAGGTCATAATTCTCACGGTGCACATCTGTCACTTGACATGTGCGTCACCTCAATACTAATCACATAACACATAGTTTGGGGTTTCCTCAAAACCAAGTTTGAAAGCGTTACCTACCTCAAACTGACGAAAATCCTACTCCGCAATGCCTTTGCCTCTCTAATCGGGCTCCAACCCGAATCTAGACAGAAGCAATACAATACGATCAAGATAGCTAAAGGAACCGATTACACAAGAAAATTACCAAATTATAGCAAAAAAATTCGAAATCGGCTCAAACCCGCCTCCGGGCCCACGTTTCGAAATCTGATAAAAGTCACAAAACCCGAAAGCTCATTCACTCGCGAGTATAACCATACTAAATTCAAAATCCGACATCATTTGCCCCTCCAAATCCCCAAATTTCACTGTCCAATTCTCAAGCTCTAATCTCCCAAATTTCACCTCAAAAATTCACCAACTAGGTGTAAAATCAGTAGGCAAACAGCATTATTGAAGAATAAAAGGCACAAGGAACCTATCTCAGTGATTGCTTCGAAATCCCTCTCAAAATCTCCAAAATCCGAGCTCAAAAATAATGAAAATAGTGAAAAATCTCGAAGTGTTCTATCTATACTTTCTGCCCAGCAAAACCGCACTTGCGGCCACTTTGTCGCTTCTGCGACGCTGCACCTACGGAAATTCCATCACAGGTGCGGATTTCACTTAAAATCCCAGACTTCGCTCCAGCGGCTTCCATACCACATGTGCGGAAGCCCATCGCACCTGCGACTCCCTCTCGCACCTGCCCCCAGATGTCCGCATCTGCGATTTTTGCAAGTGCGGAAAAATCTCCGCACCTGCGGATCTTGCCTAGTTCGTCCTTGGCTGCTTCTGCGGCTCCTCCTTTGCTTCTTCGGGCTCACACCTGTGGTTTCTACTCCGCATGTGCGGTTACATAAGTAGCAGCAACTCTTCAGCTGCAATTCCTCAACTCAAATCAAGCTGTCAACCACCCGAAATTATCCCGAGGCCCTCGGGACCACAACCAAATATACCAACATGTCCTATAACATCATACGGACTTAGTCAAATCATCAAAACACCTCGAACAACATCAAAAACACATGAACTACACACGGATTCAAGCCTAATGAACTTCGAAACTTCCAAATTCTACAACCGACGCTGAAACCTATAAAATCACGTCCAATTGACCTCAAAATTTACACACAAGGCAAAACTGACACCACGAACCTACTCCAACTTCCAGAAATCCAATCCGACCCCGATATAAAAAATTTCACCGTCGGCCAAAATTGGCAAAATTCCAACTTTTGTCAAGTGAAGCCTAATTCTACTACGGACTTTCAAATCACATTCCGGATGCGCTCCTAAGTCCAAAGTCACCTAACGGAGCTAACGGAACCATCAAAATTCAAATCCGAGGTTGTTTACATATAAGTCAATATCCGATCAACTTTTCCAACTTAAGCTTTCAAATAAGAGACTAAGTGTCTCATTTCATTCCAAAACCACTTCGGACCCAAACCAACTAACTCGGTAAGTTATAACACAGATGTAGAACACAAAAGAAGCAGAAAATGAGAAAACGAGGCTACAACCCTCGAAACGACCGATCGGATTGTTGCAGAGAATTATTGCTTTATTATAATAAAAACTGTTTTAATAGGGACCTGACAAAATAACTTGCTTAACATAGAAGTTCACTTAATTGTTTTGGAGCTTTTCTTTCTCTAGAATTTTCTTTTCAGAAGTAATGTTTTCATTATGTTGTTGCAATATGGTGAATCCACGTGCTTGCTTTCACCCATATAGGTAATTATATAAAATGGTGATGTAGTTATATGTTTTACTAAGTGATGTTTCTTTAAAGTTCTAAGTTTTCAATTCTAATAGCCAAGTAGGTACGAATCCATAGACAATATTAACCCCACTTTGAGTATTATATTATTTTTTTAAAAATCGATTTACCATGTGATAAAGCTTTGGGGCATTCTAGACTATACGATTTACCGGTATTTGTTTCTCATAAGATGTGACTTGTTGAATGATTAACGCTTTCCAAATTGCCTAACAGCTTTACTAATTGATACTGTACTAATTCATCATGGTTAAGTAATTTTATTAGGTAAAAATATGTATTAGTTTTCTATAATTAAGTGCGATGAGTTTATATTACAGACACATGCATATCATGTAATTATTGATTTGATGTAAACATCTTGTGCAAACAAATTTTAACCGTCGGTAGTAGATCTAGCACCATGCATTCGGTTAGATATCAAGAAAAATCGATTCTGACTTTAAAAGGGACATTTCACATCAGTAATGCACATAGTAAATATTATCTCTTATACCTAAATTACGTTAGGACAGTCCGGCATACAAAGCGTCCTGCATTTATGTAGGGTCCGGAAAGGACCACAATCCAAAGGATGTGATATAGACAGCCTACCTTAATACAACTATTAGTTACTTACACGGCTCGAATCCGTGACCTATATATTAGGAGATACCTTTGCTGTTTCTCCAAGACTCCTCTTCCAAATCTAAATTACTTGCTCAGTTGGTAAAAACACTTTCACCTACGACCGTTAGGTCCTGGGTTCGAGTCACCGTAAAAAGGAAGTATTGAAACATTATAAATCCTCCAAATTTGGGAGGGGTTTAAAAAAAATTACATTAATTAGTATAATGTGAACCCATCCATATGTTGTTGACTATAATTTACACGTGATTTTAACTTGTTCAATATTATTAAAATCCAAATATCTGATCCATCATCACTATATAAACCATGCTTCTTAGCTCCCACTTCACTTCACTACTCAATAGCCTAACCCATACTCCAAAAAGTCTAAAACCAATTTCAAAAATAACCAAAAATGACTACAGAATCTTTCATTAATAATCCTGAAACTGAGAAACGTTGGCTAATTCAGTGCACCAATTCCTTCAAATTAGACAAAGAAACAGCCATTGATTTCTCTCCATATATTTGTCAAGTTCCCAAAACCATTAAAGAAAGTAAAATCCAATCTTATATCCCTCAAAAAATAGGCCTTGGACCATACCATTGTTTTCGTCCAGAGTTTTTTGTCACTGAAAGACACAAACTAACTATAGCCAAAAATTGCATGGATTTTTCCGAAGTCCAACATTTGATAACTGAGACATTAATATTTTTTGAGCCAATAATTAGAGCACAGTATGATAAGTTCTTGGATATTGATACTCATGCACTATGTTGGATATTGACCATTGATTCTCTCTACTTGCTTCACTTCTTAAATAGTTATATACCATATCAAGAAATAGATCCTGAAGGTCGAAGCTTGGCACAAGAAAAAGGTATGTCGTTTCTTCGATCTGTCACTCAACTTTTACTTTACTGCACTAAAATTACTAAATAACTTTTTTTTCCTGCAGCGAGAAATTTACCGAAATTTAGTAAGGATCACATATCATAAAAGTCACTAAACTATATTTTTGTAACTTTAGAGTCGTTCACTTTGCCTAAATACCATAGAAAATGTCTCTCACTACTAGAAAATCGCATTTTTTGACCACTAAAATTGCCTCAAAATAATCGTAGATTTAGATTTTATGATGACTTTCCGACCAAAAAAGAGTAGTCTGACGGAAAAGGGTTTCCGACTACTGTGATCGGAAAGGCGAAACACATAAGTACCCACCAGACATATGGCTCAAATCCCTCTCACACATTTTTTGTGGACGATAATAATATTACACACGCAACCTCTCTAAAGTGTATCTAGTACACACCATTTTTGGCTTGCGTATTTACACACAAAAAAAGCGCGTGAAATTTGATTTTTTGCTATCAGATTATTTATTAAAGTGCCACGTGTTAAAATTTTATTTAATTTTTTTAATTTTTTTAATTGGGTCACAACCCCTTCGTCCCCAACCCTGCTTATTGTTTTGTTCCAACAATAAACCCACATTCAAACGGTCTAGTAGATCCAAGTAGGAATAAAAGAGTATCAATCTTTGGATTTAACATCTCCACCCGTGTTTTTCTCCAACGCCATGGATTTATCAGCGAAACCCTTTCTTTTTCGTGTTTTTCTGGTCAGCAATGGAGTTTTGCTCGAAAATCCAACCGGTGAAATAGTTTAGATTCTTCTTCAAGCTGAAAAAGAAAGAAAATAATAAAAATGGGTGTTTCATTTATATGAATCTGACAGTGGCAGAACAAGGGAGTCTATGGATTTTTTCTTATGGGTTCTCTCTGCCATGGTTGCTAAGGTTTTAGAGGAGGATTCGTTGCATACTTTTGCTATAACTTAACTGATGCAAAATTGATAACCTATTCCAGATATCACCTAAAATAAAATAAAAGAAAATCAGTATTTTCTTAAAGAATGGGAGAAGCAGAGTATTTTACGAGGGGATTTTCCAGTTAATCGGAGAGAAAAGTATGGTGGATATGCGGAGGGGACAATGGGGTGGAAAAGAGAAGAGACATGTGGTGAGGGTGGGGTGGGGGTGTGGGAATTTGTTTATGATTTATTTTTTTTGTTTACTTGAATATTATCAATTGGGATATAAATATATTTTTTCCCCTTGAGTTATGACACGTGTCGCAATTTAATTAGCGCGTGTGATCTGAGAAGAAGTGGTCAAACATAAAAGTGGTGTGTCTTAGGCACTCTTTGAAAAGGTTGAGTGTGTAATATAATTTTTATCCGCAAAAAATGTGTAACGGAGATTTGAAGACAAGCTCATATGGTAATCTATGTATTTCGCCGGTCGAAAAGTTTGTCAACTAGTGACTTTCTATGATACCCATCAAATTTTACTTCATTGCACTAAAATTACTAAATAATTTTTTATGTAACAAAAAAATTACCTAACTTTACCCAAGTATTATGTAACATTAAAGTCATTCAACTTTACTTAAATATCATAGGAAATGTCTATTTTGTTTCTTCCTAGTGACTTTATGTGATACTTGACAAAATTGAGCCGACTTTTTTATTTTCTCAGATATTTACTATTGATTCTCTTTACTTGCTTCCTTTTTTGACACATTAATTCCCAAATCAAGAAATAGATTCTGAACGTCGAAGCTTGGCTCAAGACATCATAATGCTTGAGAATCAAATCCCATGTGTAGTTCTCATTGAAATCCAAATGGCTCTCAATCAACCTTACTCAAAGCTATTTAAAGATTTGTTCTTCAATTTCTGCAAAGCACACTCTCCTCTCCAACTTTCGGAGAAAAAGAAGTTTCGCAGTTTCAAGTTTTGCAAGGCTCGCTCTCCTCATTTGCTGGCTTATATGCATCAATTGATCGTCAATAATCGCGCGATTATTGAAGAGGAGGAAGAAGAATATGATGATTCAAAATGTTATTTTGATGGGTATAATAGGTCTTTTGAAGATCATATTGTTGTGAAAGTAGTGAAAAATATTGCTGGTATTATTCCAGGAGGTGACATTGTTGAGAAACCAATGAGTTTGATGTCCCAATTGCCATGGGACCATATCACTGGACTAATAACAAAGGAAGATGAAAACAAACCGCAAATTGAAGAGATTGAAATACCATCAGTCACAGAACTTGAAGAAATAGCCAAGGTAATGTTCATGAAATGTATGACTATCTTATAGATCTAAAAGTTTAAACTCATACTCCTACTTCTTTTTTTCAATATATGCGTGATGTAATATGTAGGCATGGGAATTAAATTATAAAAAATGACTAATAGAACTTGTGTTTTAAATATGCCATGAGATTTTTATGACTATAAAAATATACCATTTAATTAAGGTTAAAACAAAAAGTTTAATGTAAAATTGTCTCAAATACATAAAAGTGTCATTTCATTTCCTAACGGATTAATAACAAGTCCCACATTAAATGAAACAGAGGTAGAAATCAAAGATATCATACTTTTAGTTACTTAATTCCACATGTGGGACTAATTCTTTTTCATTAGCCAAATACGTAGAATTTTTTTCCATATTTTTTGGGTGGTGGTGATTTTGAACCCAGGATCTCTTAACTGATTTGATACTATATATGTTGACTACTATGCGACCATCTCAGTTAGAAGTTAAAATTGAACCCACGACCTCTTACCAGATTTGATATATTACTATGTTTACTAATTTGCGATCATCTCAGCTAAAAATTTAAATTGTCAGACATAGCACCATTTTTACTTAGAGTACCTAATAATTATATTATGTCTGAACAGGTAAAATTCAAGCTCACGGAAGGAGGCATAAGGGATATAAAATTTGTAGAAGAAGGAAGCGAACACACATTTTATCTTCCTCAAATCACACTTAATTCCGATACAGAAGTAATAGTAAGAAACTTAGTAGCATACGAAGCAGCTACTGCTAGTCCAGAATCATCCCTCGAGCTAGCTGAATATGTTGACTTCATGTGTGGAAATTGTGGATACCACAAAAGATGTTAATATTCTCAAAAAAGCTAATATTATTAAAGATGGAAGTTCTCTAAATGATGAGGAAATTGCTGAATTATTCAATGGGATAACTAAAACAAGTGGGAAATTCAACAAGAAGAAGTCGGATTTAGAGAAGGCTATTGAAACAGTGAATGAGAAATTTGATAATACATTAAGGGTGAAGACTTATAGGTTTATCAAGAAGTATATTTATACTTCTTGGAAGTTTTTAACGTTGTTTTCTACTGTACTGCTTATTTTACTGATTTGTTTGCAAGTGTTTTGCCAAGTTTATGGCTGCAGCAACCGGTGGTTTCGTACTTCTTCTTGATCATTTCACTTTCTTTTTTTTGTGTGTGTGTGTGTGTTTTGGTTTGTTGTTTCGACTGATCAGAAGGAGATGATGCTTGTAATTTTCTGTTTCCTGTCTTTGGCTTGTATAATTAGAGGCGGGGCTAGGATTTGAAGTTTATGGGTTCTGAATTTTCCACGGAACTCATAACTCGTCTTAGTTACTGGGTTCGCAATTAAATATTTATACATAATTAATGAATTTCCTAGTACAAATACAGTGTTTAAGCAAAAGTGACTGGGTTCGACCAAACCCGCATCTCATAGGCTAGTTCCGCCTCTGTCAGTATAATACTCCTAATTAATAAAATTTTGATCTTCTACGTGTATACAGTATATATATATATATATATAATTTAATTTAGTTATGACCAAATTTACAAGACCGTTTGTCTTCCCATGGTTGGCTAATGCATCGGCCACAATATTGCCTTCTCTAAATGTGTGTTGCAGCTGAATCACCTAGAGATCCTAGAACATCGACCTGTATTCAAAAATGATATGTGAGTGTTTTAGTGGGGTGGTATTGAGGATGTGATTGAGTACCTGAGAGTCCGTTTCCACTTGTAAGGGTCGTAAATTACGATGATGCGCTAGTTGTAGCCCATGGTATAGGGCAAGCAGTTCAGCTTGAAGAATATCTGTGTCGCTCAGTGGTTTAGTGAAACCATACACCCAAGCACCAAAGGCATTATGAAAAACTCCAGCAGCGCCCGCCATGTGGTTATGTTTATCAAAAGCCCCATCAATATTTAACTTATAGAAGCCTTGGGGCGGGGGCTGCCGTTTTATTGGAGTACCAGTAGTTATCTTTTGTTTTGGATTCAATGAAGTAGTGAGGTAATAATATTGGGCTGCCTGGTTGTATACGTTAAGGGGATTAACACTAGCAGATGCGCTATTGAAGATATTATTATTACGATTGGTCTAAATATGCCAAAAAATAATGGGAACTAGAATATAAGAAGGAATTAGTATTAGTGGTGGTGGGCAGGCAGATTTGCTTGATTCAATTGAGAGTGATTTGTGGTGGCAGTGGGAGGTTTAGATAATTCCATATGTCGGTTACCGTGGTGCAGTTGAAAAATATATGAAGAATATCTTCAGGCGCTTGTCGGCATACTGGACAGGTAGGATCATTGGTAAGATTTCAATTAAATAGAAATGCATGGGTTGGTAATTTGTGTTGTAGCATGAGCCAAAGAAAATGCTTAATTTTGTTGGTAGTGTCACACCTCCTTTTTACACACCCGATGGTAGTACAAGGGAGTTTTTCCAATTAAAGTGACATTATTCGAAATGGGATTAATTTATTCAATTTTGTTCAGAGTCGCCACTTGGGATAGTTTATTTGGTGTCCCAAGTCACCGATTTATTTTAAATCCCAAATCGAGGAAAATTTCGACTTTCCTTTTGAAGTCTGCGAACCAGAAATTCTAAGTAAGAAATTCTGTTAACCCGGGAGAAGGTGTTAGGCATTCCCGAGTTCCGTGGTTCTAGCACGGTCGCTCAACTGTCATGTTCGGCTTGTTTATCTGATTTTAATAATTATGCACTTGGTGCAAGTTATGACTCTTTTACCGCTTTTATTATTATTATTGTTATTTTAACAAGGAATTGCAACGTTGTGAAAACGTATCTCGAACCTCGTCACAATCATTGTACTCATGGTTATTGACACGTTTCGACTCCGTTGAGATTTGGATTTGGGTTACATAAATGCACACCCGTATTTAAGGACGTAATTTATTAAAGACGCGTCCTAAAGAGACTAGCGTATTGTTATTTTTGGGGAAGGACCATGGAGTTCACTAAGCGGCCGATCCCGAAGTCTATCCATTTATTATATCTTTTTATCGAGGGCCCCGCAACTTGTAATTTCTTTGGCGAGGCACGCCTCATTTTATTTTAAAGGATCGTCCTATAGTAACTATGTTTTTCTATTTCCGTCCGTCTCTAAAATAAAAGAAGAAAAGTACCTAATTTATTTACATGCTTGCGGGTTATTATAGTTAAGTTTCGAATACGATTCGCTAATTCTGAAAATGATGCAATAAGGGTGATCCGTTTGCCATTTATGGGCCCAGGTCCAACGTATATGGGGTAAAACTGGACCCGGACCATCCTTAATCCAATAGGGTCTAGTTAATGGTTTCTACACATATTCATAGCTTGCAAAAAAAAAAATGGTGTCATTTTGTTAACAGATTTCTGCAAATTTAAAGTGGCATTCTACTGGAATGAAAGAACTTGGAAATCTAATTTTTTATCCTAAACCATTTACATGCATGAAATTAACCAATGGTATCTAATTAAACAATGTTCCTACCCGTTTCAGAAACAGGCCATTTGTTCAATGAGATAACTATTGAATGTTTAAGAATAATCTAAATGGCCTAATATGCTTTTGATATATACTATTTAACAAATAATACTGAAGTAGAAGGACAGGAATTACTATACCATCAATCCTTCTAACTAAGCATACATGGGCAGTTTTCTCACTAAACTACTACAAAATGCATGTCCAGTTATACATAAACAAACACCTACATGATTCTAATGAAAGAGGTATCCTAATGTATATAAAAATAAGTAGACAACTACAATGAATTTAAAACTTCAACTCTTCATTTCTTTGTATTCATGCTTCAAGTTTCAACCTACAAGAACCAGTGTATCAATTTGTGTACCTGGTATTTGAAAAGCAAAGAGAAGAAGAGGGAGATCAGTGCAGAAAACAGCAGTAGCATACACAGCAACACAGCAGTACAGCAACAACCAGTAAACCAGTAGCTAACAATAGCAGAAATCCTAGGAAAGATTAAAACCAAACAGGAAAACCCATGAACTCAATGCAATAAGTACTCCACCCACGGAAACCCAGGAAATACTAAACTGAAACCCCAGCAGTACCAAAATGAAACACAGATGCAAGGAAACAGTAGTTTCTGATTTGTCAAACACTCAAGAAAAGCGGCCTGAAACTCTTAATGTAAAAGTTCAGCCTTAATACTCTATCTCTCTGGAAGAATTATCTCTCCTACCTCTCTCAAACTTTTCTTCCTCTTCTTTTAGTTCCCTTTTTCCCCTCTTTTTTCCAGAAATTTCTCTCTGCCAAATTCAGTCCTCAATCTCCTTTTTATACAGCCATCCCCCTTTCAAACTTAGTGCCCGACCCCTTTTCATATTCAAATCAGAATTTTTCCACTAAAAATCTGGTTTTTTCACTTTAAATTCCACTAAGGAAGCTTTTCCTTAATTTCAGCCCTCATTCCCTTTTGTTCCCCATTAGTATATTAATTAATACCTCACTAACAAAGCACTAACACTAAAATATAAACCTAACTGTTTCATTCCTAAACCAGCCCTGAAAACCCCTTTAATATTACTGCCTCTTAATACAACTATTCAACTGTATTAAAATCTTAATTCTGAAATCTGTTTAACTAACAATTAATCCAAAACTGATTTGATTACAGCTATAACCAATTCAGCTAGCACTTTAAGGCAAAAAATATATCAAATATAAAGGTTCCTAGGGATTCAGAACAATGCTCCTAATCAAAATAGAATATGAATTAATCGGATAACTAACAATTTGAAAACTATAAACAATAGAATGCCGAATGATTCAAACTATACGAACGACCTAATCAATGAAGCTTAATTAGACGATTACTTATTACAACTGACACTGAGCAAGTCATCAACAAAGAAATAGGCAATTCGGGTAATTTCAGTGTTATTGACAGAATCATGGATTAATTGGAAACTAACCAATCGATGCAACTTATTAATCGATTACACACATAATAATTACAGCAAACATAAACAAATGACAGATTTGGACCAAATAAAAAGGTCTTTTGGAGATGAGAAGATGAATTGAAAAAGCATGGAAAATCAATAAAACTAACTAAACAGATACATAGATAGAAAAATCATAAATACAGAATAAAGGAAAAAGAGAAATACCTCAGAACCTCAGAACTATACAGACCCAGGCTCGAACTCGGATATGGACACTTTGAGGTCGAACAGACCTTAGTCAAAGTGTTCTCAACTAAGAACACTTCGATTAAGGTCGATTAAACCCCAAATCCTCACTTAATTTGGACGGATTCCATGATTTGGAATTTCTAGGGTTCCGTTTTTTCGATTTAGGGTTTGAACGTTTTCTAGGCAGATTTGAAGGGAACCAGTGGTGGTTCAGGGCTGAGGGAGGTCTGGGGGTCACCTGGTATGAATTTAGAACGGATCGGGGTAGGTTCATGTTTGGCTCGAATCTTCAAACGAAGATTCGAGGAGTTTCAGGAAGATTCGAAACCAACGGGTACTGGATCTGTAATGAGGGTGGTCAGATGGCTTAGGGGTGTTAATTTGGTAGTCATCGGAACAAATGAGGTCTCAGACGGACTCTTTGATTGAAGATTCGAGACATTGGGTATGGATTCGAGGGAAACTAATACCAGATCTGGAAAGAGGATGTCGTGGGGAAGCTATGGTGTAATTTTTGGGTCGTTTGGACCACCGGAACCGCCGTGAGGCGATTTCCGGTGGGTGGTCAACTGTGGTAAAAGGCGGAGGGTCATCTGGTCTCTAAAGCATAGAGACGATGAAGAGATGGGGTGTTTTGGCTTGGGGGTGGGGTAAAGAATTGGCCTTTATATACGGAGGGGTTGTTTCGATCCTAGCCGTTAGATCAATTAAGATCAACGGCCATGATCAAGGGGGTTAAACTACACGGTGTCGTTTGGTTTAAACAGGGGGGTCGGGCTTAGCCGGGTAATGGGTCAGGGGTCGGGTTTGGTCACAGCTTTGGGACCGTTTGATCATCTGAGATCAATCCATATTGAGACGTCGGAAACGACGTCATTTGATAAAGGCTGGAGACGGGTTGGATTGGACTCGGACATGGGGTGTGATTTTGGGCCTGACTTCTCTTTTAAAAACTGGCCCAGTCCGAATTTCTTCATATTTTTGAACTCTTTTCCTTTTCCTTCTTTAATTTTTTAATTTAAACACAATTCATAATTAATTTATAAAATAAAAAATAAAACTACACAAATATTAATTAACACTTACAACAATTAACACACAAATTAAAACCTTAAAATAAAATCACACAATGACAACAAATAGAATAACACGCATATTTTTATGATTTTCCTTTTAGAGCCAAATAATGGTTTAATTAATTCTTAAATGCATAATTAAATCCTAGATATGCATGCAACATGTATTTTTTTTTTTTTTTCAATTAACTACAACAAGGTAAACATTTACGGCCAAAACACAAATAATTATCTAAAATGCCACGTAAATCCTAAAAATTGCACACCGTGTGAAGCATTTTTTTGAAAATGATTTAACCGAACTTTGCTTCAAAGGTTTCCTACATATCCCTGGCTAGAAGGGAATCAGGTTAATGTAGTTCGGGAAGTTTTGGTAGCTGGGACTACCATGGGACTGCTTTTTGCTGTTACTGCTATTGCATGTTGTTACTACTGCTTACCGATCTCCTTGTTACATTGTACTCAAAAGAAAACTAGAGGTTAGACTAAACTAGGAATTACAAAATCTTATCTATCTTCCACGCGCTCTGGTTGCTTTTGCTTTCTTGTCGGCTTGTGTTTCCTCTGGTGCCTTTCTTTCGAAAACTGCTGGGGATGACACTGGCCTTTTGCTTTTCTGAACACAAGTTTTATTATTCCGTTCTGTCTGCGGGGGACACTACTTCCTACATTAAAGCTTGTTATGCTGGGGATTTTTGTTGTACCCCTCCTCATTACTGACTTCTGTTTGATCTTGAAATGTATTCCTCTGTTCTGCAGGCGGGCTCCTGACTCCAATCTTGACTTTTGAAAGATGACACAACCTCCATTCTCCAGGCGGGATCCTGACTTCTTCAACTTAAAAATATAACAACCTCCGTTCTATAGGCGGGCTCCTGACTTCTCCAACTTAAAATAAACAACCTCCGTTCTACAGGCGGGCTCCTGACTTCTCCAACTTAAAATATAACAACCTCCGTTCTACAGGCGGGCTCCTGACTTCTTCAACCTTTTAAAATAAACAACCTCCGTTCTACAGGCAGGCTCCTGACTTCTCCCACTTAAAATTTAACAACCTCCGTTCTACAGGCGGGCTCCTGACTTCAACAACTTAGAATGTAACAACCCCCGTTCTACAGGCGGGTTCCTGACTCCAAATTAAAATTTAACAACCTCCATTCTACAGGCGGGCTCCTGACTTCAACAACTTTCTCAAAAATAATTCAGCCTCCATTCTCCAGGCGGGCTCCTGACTTCAACAGCTTCTTGAAAATAATTCGGTCTCCATTCTCCAGGCGGGCTCCTGACTTCAACAACAACTTAAATGTAACACCTCCATTCTCCAGGCGGGCTCCTGACTTCTTCAACTGCTTCCTTCAAAACTGGTGTTTTATTCCTCTGAAAACTGCTGGGGATAACACCGATATTTTATTTCACCAATATGTCATTTTCCTTCTTCAAAGACTATTTCCTTTAAAGCTGGTGCTTTCACTTCCCTGAAACCTGCCGGGAATAACACTGCTGGGGAATTATCTTCCTCCTTTTAACAATGGTGGGGATGATATTAATTCAAAGGTCATTGCTTTTACACCTTTGGGTTATCTTGCTTCTTCCAAGATTGCTTTTCTTTTAAAACTTGTATCTCCCTTCTCGTGTACTGCTGGGGATTTTACTTCCTTCAAATCTTATGTTATCTTCTCTCTTTCCCAAATGGCTATCTGATTTCACGAAAATTTTCGTAATGAGAGAATTTGTTTTGCCCCAGTCTGATAATCTTCTTTGTGACCCTGTCTTCCTACTGTCAATAATATTTCCTTTCCCTGCTTAAAATCAAGAGAAATTTGTTAGTTTAAAATGTGGTGAGTGGTCGTGCCTCTTCTGTTGGGGATGGTTTTTCCCTTTTTCCTTTCCCTGCTTTGCTACAAAACTTGCTGGGGAGGATATTGTTGGCTGAGGATAATACTTCTGCTGGGGATGGTTTTTCTTTTCTCTTCCTTCCCCGCTATGTGTTGTCCGACCATTGCGGAACTTGGTCGAGAATCTGTCGGAGTTGTTCCTGTATCTTGCAAATCTGTTGGGGATCCTCTTGGAATTTGATCCGTAACTTTTTAACTGTCATTTTTCCGTTTTTCTCCAACTTCCCCTGGAAATTTGGTCCTCTTGGGCTCTAGACCCATTCATTATTTGGTCTTGCGACCAACCTCTTTTCGCTTTGTCGCCTTATCCTTGGCCTGTCCTATTTGCATTTTGTTTTGCACCATTTTGGCAACTGGTAGTAAGCTCTGAAAATCATTTTCCAAAGAAAAACTGCTAAGGAGGTAAAGTCTTTAAACAAAGAAATGATAAAGTGATGATTTCAAAAATAGAAAAAGAAGAAGTCTTTCTAAACAAATGCTGGGGAAAAAAGAAAGAAAAGAACTTATCCAAGATATAACCGATCCCAACGATCATGTCGTGCATTCCGGATGGATCAACCCAGTCTATTTGTATCAATCAATCTTTCGGATGACCTCATTTTGCTGGGGATAAATAGACACTCAACTCTTTGCCAAATGCGGATACTTTCCGCCACTCTTGTCTTATCGCCTCATAGTGCCCTTCGAGGGGTTTTCACTAATAAAACTCTCTCATTTCTCTCAACTCCCGTCGCCTCATGGTGCCTGTGAAGGTTTTCACCGATAAGACTCTCTCATTTTTTTTATTTTTCAGCTGGGGATTGGAGAGTTGTCGATATGACTCTCTTTGCTGGGGATTCTTTCGGCTATTAACTCATTTCCAGTTTATGATCTTCTTCTTTGTTGGGGATCAGAATGTTATTCCCGACTTCCATTTGCATTGACTTGGCACTTCTCAGATACTGATCGGGAGGTCTTTTTTGGACATTAATATGGGTTTTTGTGTATGGTTAAAAAAAAGAGGAGGGGTATCAAAAGTTCAAAATAATTTTGATGGGTAATACAGTACAACTCTTGGAATCAAGCTTTCTTTCCCAAAATTATAAACACAACTTTTGCCCCAGTTTTTCTTGCTTGGGGATTCTTATTTTTTATGTTACACTATGACCGAGCCGTGAGGCGCCTACGTATCCTTTTTTGAGGAATCAGGTCAAACGTAGTTCCCAATTCCTTTATTTTTCTTGTGACTTTTCTTTTGTCTTTATTATCATTATTTTTCTCTTTTTCTTTTTCTTTTATTTCAATTACTGATTCTAAAAGAGGGATATGAAAGAATAAATAAGGCTCAAAAGGGGAAGCAAAGGATAAAGTGTTTGGATATAAGAAAGAATTGCCTCTGTCATTTCATTCTCCGATAAATGCCAACCACAAACAAACAACCATTACAATCAAAAGAAATCATACATAATATCTCTTAACTGCGTCAGAATTGATAGTCATGTCGACGCATTTCCCGTCGATATATGCTAAACATAAAGCGCCATTGGACAATACTCTGGTTATAATGAACGGTCCTTGCCAATTCGGGGCGAACTTGCCTTTTGCTTCGGCCTGATGTGGCAGGATTCGTTTCAACACCTGTTGCCCCACCTCAAATTTTCTGGGGCGCACCTTCTTATTGTAGGCTCTCGCCATTCTCTTTTGATATAACTGGCCATGACACACAGCTGCCAATCTCTTTTCATTAATTAGGTTCAACTGCTCCAACCGGACTTTGACCCACTCGTCATCATCAATCTCAGCTTCAGCGACAATCCGAAGGGATGGAATTTCAAATTTCGCTGGTATTACTGCTTCAGTTCCATATACCAACAGATAAGGCGTTGCCCCTACTGAAATACGGACAGTGGTGCGATAACCCAATAATGCAAATGGTAATTTTTCATGCCATTGTCTGGATCTTTCTACCATCTTCCTCAGTATCTTCTTGATGTTCTTGTTGGCTGCTTCAACTGCTCCATTCTCCTTGGGACAATATGGTGTGGAATTACGGTGTGTAATCTTAAACTGTTGACATACTTCTTTCATCAAATTGCTGTTAAGATTAGCACCATTATCCGTGATGATCACTTTTGGGATCCCAAATCTACAGATGATATGGGAGTGAACAAAGTCCACCACTGCCTTCTTGGTTACTGATTTGAAAGTTTTAGCTTCAACCCACTTAGTAAAATAGTCGATGGCCACCAAAATGAACCTATGACCGTTGGTAGCTGTCGGCTCAATAGATCAAATGACATCCATGCCCCAGGCAACAAATGGCCATGGCGCTGACATTGTATGCAATTCTGTCGGCGGAGAATGAATCAAATCTCCGTGTATCTGACATTGATGGCATTTCCGCATGAAACTAACACAATCACGCTCCATAGTGAGCCAATAATACCCTGCTCGAAGAATCTTCTTTGCCAATACATATCCGCTCATATGTGGCCCACAAACTCCAGCATGTACCTCTATCATAACTGTCGTGGCTTGACTGGCATCTATACATCTCAGCAATCCCAAAGTTGGGTTCTTTTATACAACACTCCTCCACTGAGGAAGAATCCATTTGACAATCGCCGAATGGCTCTTTTTTTATCTCCGGTGGCTTGCTCCGGGTATATTCCCATCCTGAGGTACTCCATGATGTCATAAAACCATGGTTCGCCATCCACTTCTTCCTCTATCATGTTGCAATAAGCATGCTGATCACGAACCTGGATGTACAACGGGTCAACATGAATTTTGTCTGGGTGGTGCAACATCGATGCTAAAGTGGCCAATGCATCGGCAACCTCATTGTGAACTCTCGGGATGTGTATGAACTCCACTGATCGAAATCGCTTGCTCAGATCGTGCAAACATTGTCGATATGGTATGAGCTTCAAATCCCGTGTTTCCCATTCACCCTGAATCTGATGCACCAGGAGGCCCGAGTCTCCCAAGACCAAAACGTCCTGGACATCCATGTCTGCAGCTAGTCGCAGACCCAAAATGCATGCCTCATACTCAGCCATGTTGTTGGTACAATAGAAATGCAGTTGAGCTGTAACAGGATAATGACGTCCTATTTCAGAAATAAGTACCGCTCCTATTCCAACTCCCTTCGCATTTGCGGATCCATCAAAGAAAAGCTTCCAACCTGGTTCCTCAGGTAATTCCAACTCATCTATATGCATCACTTCCTCATCAGGAAAATACGTCCTCAATGGCTCGTATTCTTCATCAACAGGATTCTCAGCCAAGTGATCGGCCAGTGCTTGGGCTTTCATGGTCGTCTTCGTCACATAGACGATGTCGAACTCCGTGAGTAATATTTTCCATTTCGCTAGCCTCCCTGTGGGCATAGGCTTTTGGAAAATATACTTTAGTGGATCCAGGCGTGAAATGAGATAAGTTGTATATGAGGACAAATAATGCTTCAATTTCTGGGCCACCCAAGTTAGGGCTCAACATGTCTTCTCGAGTTGAGTGTACTTAACCTCATACACCATAAACTTCTTGCTGAGATAATAGATGGCTTGCTCCTTCCTTCCTGTAATGTCGTGTTGCCCCAACACACAGCCAAATGAATTCTCCAGGACCGTTAGATAAAGAATTAACGGTCTCCCCGGCTCAGGTGGAACCAACATAGGTGGATTTGATAAATATCCTTTGATCTGGTCAAATGCCTCCTGACATTCTGCCGTCCATTCTATCGTAGCATCTTTCTTCAGTAACCGAAAAATGGGTTCACAGGTTGCTGTGAGTTGTGCAATAAATCTGCTGATGTAATTCAACCTTCCCAACAGACTCATTACTTCTATCTTGTTCTTCGGCGGGGGCAAATCTTGGATAGATTTGATCTTTGACGGGTCCAGTTCAATACCTCGCCGACTGACGATGAATCCCAACAACTTTCCAGATGGAACACCAAATGCACATTTGGTATCATACCTTCAAAGTCTTTGAAAAAACTTCCTCAAGTCTGCTACGTGGTCTTCCTGATGCTTGGATTTTATGATCACATCGTCCATGTACACCTCAATTTCTTTGTGGATCACATGAAACACAGTGGTCATCGCTCTCATGTATGTTGCCCCAGTATTTTTCAAACCAAATGGCATTACCCGGTAGCAATAAGTTCCCTACGGCATAATGAATGTCGTCTTTTCCGCATCTTCTTCATCCATCAGAATCTGATGATACCCAGCATAGCAATCTACAAAAGATCCGATCTCACGTCCGGCACAATTGAAGATCAAGATATGGATGTTGGGTAAAGGAAAGTTGTCCTTTAGACTCGCCCTGTTCATATTGCGGTAATCGACACACACCCTGATCTTCCCATCTTTCTTCGGCACTGGCACCACATTAGCCAACCAATCAGGATATCGAGTGACCTGAATAACCTTTGCTTGCAGCTACTTGGTTATTTCTTCTTTTATCTTCACACTCATGTCTGTTTTGAACTTCCTCAATTTTTTCTTGACGGGAGGGCATGCTGGGTCCGTGGGCAATTTGTGAATCACTAAATCCGTGCTTAACCCTGGCATGTCATCATACGACCATGCAAAAACATCTTTGAACTCAATAAGTGTTTTGATTAATTCTTCCCTGATATTTGGTGCAATGTGGATGCTTATTTTAGTTTCTCTGATATCGCCGGCATCCCCTAAATTGATGGCTTCTGTGTCATCTAAGTTGGGCTTGGATTTTTCTTCAAACTGGCTTAACTCCCTGTTTATCTCCTCGAATGCTTCATCCTCATCGTATTCCGTTTCATTATCATAATCGATCTCTTGTATAGTTAGTTCGGAATAAGATTGATCTTTTAGACTAGGTTGAAGATTTGTTGTGCATGCCATGTCTTTAAGACCAGTATGAAAAGAACTGTTCGGGAAAAAAGAAAAGAAAGAAACAAGAATTAAAAATAAAAATAAAATAAAATAAGGAATGAAGAAGAAACTTTTCATTTTATTGAATTATGGGATAACAAGGTTTCACACTTTCTTGAGCAATAATAGAAATAAAAAGGAATCTGGATTACAACCCTGGAATAATCCAGAAAACAGAAAAGGAAAATCAGAGCGAACTACCAGGACTCCCTCCAAGTAGGAAGAGGAGTAGCTGTCCAATTGTTGACATTGGCCCTAGGCCCCACAAACTGTATGTCTACCTTACTGGAACCCTCTCCAGCTTCTATCATGTTGACATCTGCAAACATTCTTTCAAAGCCCTCATTCAAATCTCCATCTGGCCCGATCAAGGGTCCAAGAATTTCCGGGACTGGCAACTTTCTGCACCCTGCTTTGACAAATGATCTGGACAGGCGTGGGATTGGCTTAGGAAGGACCCAGACTCTTTTCTTCAACTTGCGGGCCCGCTTTACATCCGCTGCGGTAGGCTTGAATCCCAACCCAAAAGTATCCAGGTTCTTGGGGAAAGAAACTGGCTGGACCATTCCCTGCAGATCAATACCCAGACCCTTTCCTGGTACAAACCCGCTGTTCAACATCTCTGAGGCTATCATGAAGGTTGCAGCTATGATTTTGGGAAGTGGAAGGCCCCCACCCTCAGGAATTTTGTCTGCTGAGATTGTGTCAAAAACCTGATAAACCCATGGGCCTTTGTCATCGTCGGTTTCTATGAAGGGGACAATAGCATCGCTGACGGCATGTGTGCCGTCATCCCCGTGTACCACAATCTCTTATCTATCCCATTCAAATTTGACCATTTGATGTAGTGTAGAAGGCACTACTTTAGCTGCGTGGATCCAGGGTCGTCCCAACAAAAGATTGTACGATACCGCCACATCTATCACTTGAAATTCCATGGTGAACTCGACTGGACCAATGGTTTATTCTAGTACGATATCACCCACTGTGTCAGTACCGCCCCCATCAAAACCTCGGACGCAAACGTTGTTGTTGTGGATCCTATCATCAGCAACCTTTAGTTTGTTCAGAGTGGCCAAAGGACAAATATTGGAACTTGACCCATTATCAATTAGTACTCGAGTGACCACCGAGTCTTCGCATGTTACCGTCAAGTAGAGTGCCCTGTTGTGTTCTGTACCCTCTACCGATAACTCATCATCAGAGAATGTCACTCGATTTACTTCAAAGATCTTGTGCACTATTTTCTCCAAATGGTTCACTGAGAGCTTGTCCGGGACATGGGCTTCGTTCAGAATCTTCATTAAGGCCTGACAATGATCGCTTGAATGGATCAATAAGGATAGCAACGAAATTTGGGCTGGGGTCTTCCTCAACTGCTCTATAATTGAGTAGTCCTGGGCTTTAATCTTCTTCAAAAACTCTTCTGCTTCTTCCTCCGTTACTGGCTTCTTTATTGTTACAGGATTGGTTCTTCTCAATTCTGCAGGAACAAAACACCTTCCCGAACGAGTTAACCCCTGAGCCTCGTATACCTCTTCCACAACCTCCTTCCCCTTATGCATCACTGTCACTTGACTGTAGCTCCACGGCACAGCTTTCTCACTTGTTATCGGCAACTGCATGACTGGCCTGATAACAACTGGTTCTATGTGGACCCCCTTTTACCACCAATACTGGTGTGCTTGATACTCCCTGCAGCACTGCCTTGGCTGACTCTGGCTTCTTCGCAGCAACAGATGAACTTTTCCCCACTATCACAAATGGCTTGTCATCTGCCTTTCCCAACTGTACCACTGCCTTTCCACTGGTCGAATTTTCGTTCGGACTGGCACGAATCATCATTACCGTTCATGAGGGTGTTTTAAGTTTCCCTCCTTCGTGCACTAGTTCGATCATGTGGGCCTCATGGTGCATTGGTAACGGGTTTTCATTGATGTTGGGTGCCTCTGGTGCCTGAACCTTGATCCTATTTGTGTCAATAAGATCTTGTATAGAAGTCTTCAACTTCCAACACTTCTCAGTATCATGCTCGGGAGCCCCCGAACAATATTCACAGCTTACTGAATGGTCCAGATTTCTGGGAAGGGGATTTGGCAATTTGGGTTCAACAGGACTTAATAAGCTTATCTGCCTCAACTTGTGAAACAGAGTAGTATAGGTTTCTCCCAACGGAGTGAATGTTCTCGGCTTCTACATCCTTTCGTTTCTAAAAGCCTGATTTCCACGGAAGTTTGGCCCTGAAGGATTCCTGTAGGCCCTTGGTGGTGGATATGTGTTTTGTGGAGGGGGATATGTGTTTTGTGGAGGTGGATATGTATGTTGGGGAGCCGGCGTATGCCATTGCGGACGAGCCGGAGGCTGGGTGTAAGTTTGGGTGTGATGGACGGAGAAATGAGGCTCTTGTGGTGGATAATAGGGTTGTGGAGGGTTGTATGGATTGTGTGGATAATTTGGGTAATGGGGTCTGGTTTAGTAGCGAGGGGCTGGACCTCTTGATCTGGACCAAGTACCCGTTTCGACTGTTGCGACCTCCTCTCTCTTCTTTTTCCCGAGCGCACCTCCCGTGCCACTTTGGATAGCTTGAGTTGTGGCCTTGATCGCCGAATAACTCATTATCTTGTTGGATCTGAGTCCCTCTTCAACCATGCCGCCCATTTTTACTACTTCATTGAAAGATTTACCAACTGACGTCACCAGGTGACCAAAGTAAGTTGGCTCCAAAGTTTGTAAGAAGTAGTCCACCATTTCACCTTCCCTCATTGGCGGATCGACTCTTGCCGCTTGTTCTCTCCAACGGAATCCGAATTCCCTGAAGCTCTCTCCATCCTTTTTCTCAAGTTTTAACAGTGTGAGACAGTCGGGGACGATCTCGAGGTTATACTGGAAATGACCTGCAAACGCTTGTGCTAGATCATCCCAAGTATACCACCTGCTAGGATCCTGCCTTGTGTACCATTCTAATGCGGACCTGCTTAAACTTTGACCGAAATAAGCAATCAACAACTTATCCTTTTCACCTGCCCCTCTCATCTTACTACCGAAACCTCGTAGATGCGCCATGGGATCACCATGCCCCTCATATAGATCAAACTTTGGCATCTTAAAACATGCCGGCAATTGAACATCGGGGAAGGGACACAGGTCTTTATAAGACACACTAACTTGGCTGCCCAATCCATGCATATTCCTAAAGGATTGCTCCAGGCTTTTCACTTTACGTAGCACTTCGTCCTGCTCCGGATTCTTACCTGGCCTCTCAGTTTCTGTCGGGATTTGAAGGTGAGGGGTGTAAGTGTATGGCTCGGGTGCTTTGAAGGTGAGCTCATGAGGATAGTATTGATTGTCGTGAACCTGAAACATTGGTTCATCGGGTGATTTTTGCAATGCGGCGGGTGGAGGTGCCACGAAAACAGGAACAGCTGGTGGAGGAGGATTTTGTTTGGGTGGTGAAGCTTGGGGATTATATGAAGTTTCCCCTTGATAGTATTGGGAAATGGGGAAGCTCGTTGATGGACCAGTGGAAGGGTGTTCCGGAGTCCGAGCTGGTGAAAGGGTAGGAGTAGGGGGAAGTATTGGTGGTGTTTGCCCCTTAGCCCAGGCTAGGTGTATCCCAGCAATCTCTTGTCTCAACCTGTCTACTTCCTCCTTCATCATTTGCATCTTCGACTTTTCCTCCTCAACACTTTTGTCCGAACCAGACATACTTTCCGGAATGGGCCCTTTTGATCTTGTGTGGTAATGGTAATCTGCCAGAATGTTCTAACGAGTTAACTGTTTTGAAATCTCTTCCTCTGATATAAACAACAAACTTGTTAGCATTAGAGTTTAATACATATTGCACTTTCACATTAGGGAATGCAATGTTCCTAGGCAGTTTGACCATTTCTAACATGTTTTTGCTTCAGCTACATGCGTCATTCCGGCTTATCTCCTTTCTTAATTCACTTTGCCTTTTTTTATCTTTTAGTGGTGGTCGAATCTTATGTAGATTGCCTACGTATCATGTCCCTGCATGAATCAGACCGGGCGTAGTTCTTCCATTAGTAAAAATAAAGATGCAATTTTGCATTTTATTACCAAAATATGTTATTACAAGCTACGCATTTGAAGAAAAACAAACAAGCGAAATACAGACTCCACGCTATTAACATTGTTTGATATGAAAAGAGAACAGAGGGGTAGACAACAGACTTTTAAAAACCAAACAAGTGCAGACTTTAACTAGGGATACATTAAAGCCTTGAACTTTGGTGCCCGCGAGGCATCGTTCGGCCTTTCCGCGGGTTTTGGTGCCAGGCCTCTTTGCAAGCTTTTTAATTCCTCCATGATCCGGTGGACATAACCCATGACTGAGGCAAAAAGGGTATCACGGGGCATTTCTTCACATGTTAGGCACTTCGTGGTGATGTAGCGCCCAATCTCATTGATCCTACCCCTGATTCTATCCCTTTCCATACACAGCTGTTCTATTCGTTGATTCTTTAATCCCAATACTTGAGTGTTGTCAATGAGCTGATCTTGGAACCTCTCCATTTGTTCTTCCATTCGGGCTATTGAATCATAGCAGTGCTCTCTGTCCGTTTTAGCATCTCGGGCTTGTTTAAAGACCCGATCTATGAGAGTGGAATTTGTTTCTCTCAATATTGCAATGCTCCCTTCATAATCCCTTCTCACTTGCCATAGGTGCTTTTTCTGTGCTGCTGTACCTTTTGCCCATCTGGCCCGCAATCTTGCTATGCTAGCCTCGGATCTTTCCAAGTCTTTTCGGCTTTCAATGACCTGATTCCTTAACCCTTCTATCAACCTTTTATTGTACCGACTTCTCCGTTGGTTGTCGACATCCATTTTTATCTTCCGGATCTGAGCTTTGAGGATCTCGCTTTCTCTGGCTGATTTGTTCTTTTCTCCTTCATTGGCAGCAACCTGCACTTTGTTCTCAAATTTCAGATTCTTAATCTGTTGTTTCAGCTTGCCTATTTCTGCCCTGTAGCTCTCTTCTTTACCCAACCAATCCCACTGTTCTTGTGATGCCTGGACGAACTCTTGGAGATGGGGTCTTTTGGCCGGTCTCCCAAACTCGGTTTCTTTCCTAAACCAAGCAAGGTAACCCGACGAAACTTCACCCTTGAACCGATCACGTACACATGTATTGGCTATTAGGTATTGACATTCGCTCCAAATTTGTCGGACGGCTGCCTCAGGAAACTGTCCGCTGGGCCCAATCTCAACTACCTGGCCACTAAGATCTTCATCTTTCGGAACTATTTGGCATCTCCCCAGCTGTCTCAAGACTTGATATGGGGCGTAGGGTTGAATACTACGGAGTCCCATCAAAAGGAAATGGGGTCCCGTGGTGGGCATATATATGATTTCATTCGTAGGCAACCATCCAAATGTCCATCCTATTCGGCCCGCAGTAATAGAACGGAGCCGGGCTATCCATTCCGTGACCCCCTCTGGTAAGCTGATCCCATCAACCCTTGTGGAAAATTCCTCTATGCATTTTTTCTCTGTCGATCCATAACTCATAAATTGAGGACGACGACATAGGTGTTCGATCACCCACATCTGCAGCAACACATTGCACCCCTCAAAGAAATTTCCCCCGGCTTTGCAAGTTGTGAGAGCGCGAAAGATTTCAGCTACTATCATGGGTACGAGGGTGCTGTTGGCCTGAGTGAGTAAAGTGCTGACACCCCGAACCCCGAAACACCAGGAGTCCCAGAAAGGCTATCATGAACGCAACACACCTATGTTCTTCCCACTTAAGGCGGTTTCCTTTGCTACAGATTTTGTTTTTCGGCTTGTTGAACCCCCCTATGTAGCCATACCTATTGTATATAAACCGCAAAGTACAAAAACCAGCTGCCAAGTCTGGATTGTGGACCCCCCTGCTTATTTTCAGAGAGTCTAGGAACCTGTGTATGGCTACGGCCCTTGGAGTGATCAGGTACTAATGTCTCAAAGGAATTTTGGGGCTCCCGATGTACCCGGCTATTTCTTCCAATGTTGGGGTAAGTTCAAAATCCGAGAAGCGAAATACGTTGTGAGCCGGGTCCCAGAATGCGACCAAGGCCTTTATGATATCCCCTCTAGGATTAACCTTCAGCAACCCAGGGAGGCCTCCCAGGTATAGATTGATTGTGTCGCGTCCTGCCTCGCCCAAGTCATCCCACCATATGTGCAACTCCAAAGGGATCTTGTTCACAATTGTTACGTGCGAAGTCTGACTTGTGCTCATTCTGCACATTTATTAGTGTGATTAAGCAAAAATAAAATTTATCTGACTCAACACGTTGGCTATATATATATATATATTTATTTTTTTTCTTCGAGATTTAAAGGAAGATTCGGTTTCGAACACAGCCTTCCAGCACTTCGGAAATGAAGATTTTAAGGCTGTGAGGGTCAACCGACCAAAACTCTAAATGTTGATCAAAAGAGGAGGTTGAACCCGATGAGGGTTGCCTACACATCTCACACCCTGTGAGAATCAAATCGGCGTAGTTCGGGCCGAAAAAACAAACTTATTTTGAAAAAAAATCTCCATTTTATTGGCAAATAAAACTATTTTTCTCTTTTTGGCTTTTCTTTCCATTTTCTCATAAATTCGGCAGAGTTTCGACACCATTTTCAAAACAAGTGATTAACCCTCGTGCCTATATTTCTCTTTCCTCAAAATATTCACAAGCCAGTCAGCATGCCAGTCCGAAGCAAATAAATGCACAAGTAGAAGCAAATAAGATGCATCAGGATGGTCATTTTCATTTTTGGTACATCTGTCCTAGACAGACCCAACCCCTGTGTTGAGCCTCCAAAGTCAAATGCACGTGATGCAAACAAACGTTCCTACTAGGGATCCGGCATGAAGCTGAGTTATTCTAGGTTCATAACCTGGGTATTTGTTCTAGACTGTGTACCCGAGCGGACAACTCGAGTCGAGGAGGGGGCTACGTACCGGGAACCAAAAGGCCATCCGGCTTAGTAACTTGTCCGGTCTCTTTCTTATTTCAGGTATTGACACTAACAGAATAGGGAGTCTCGACCAGCAAGCATATCCCCGGAGGTAAGAAGAGAAGGGTTTCGACACAGTTTATATACAGTTCAGATAATATCAAAGCGGTAAAAGCAGCATTTAGCACATTAGGCCCAAACATGTAAAAAACAGATAATAACCGAATATAACAATTTATCCAAGCTCGAATTCTGGTCTGCGAAACCAGACATTCTGGGTTCGGTCCCCAGCAGAGTCGCCAGAGCTGTCACACCTCCTTTTTACACACCCGATGGTAGTACAAGGGAGTTTTTCCAATTAAAGTGACATTATTCGAAATGGGATTAATTTATTCAATTTTGTTCAGAGTCGCCACTTGGGATAGTTTATTTGGTGTCCCAAGTCACCGATTTATTTTAAATCCCAAATCGAGGAAAATTTTGACTTTCCTTTTGAAGTCTGTGAACCAGAAATTCTAAGTAAGAAATTCTGTTAACCCGGGAGAAGGTGTTAGGCATTCCCGAGTTCCGTGGTTCTAGCACGGTCGCTCAACTGTCATGTTCGGCTTGTTTATCTGATTTTAATAATTATGCACTTGGTGCAAGTTATGACTCTTTTACCGCTTTTATTATTATTATTGTTATTTTAACAAGGAATTGCAACGTTGTGAAAACGTATCTCGAACCTCGTCACAATCAATGTACCCATGGTTATTCATACGTTTCGACTCCTTTGAGATTTGGATTTGGGTTACATAAATGCACACCCGTATTTAAGGACGTAATTTATTAAAGATGCGTCCTAAAGAGACTAGCGTATTGTTATTTTTGGGGAAGGACCATGGAGTTCACTAAGCGGCCGATCCCAAAGTCTATCCATTTATTATATCTTTTTATCAAGGGCCCCGCAACTTGTGATTTCTCTGGCGAGGCACGCCTCATTTTATTTTAAAGGATCGTCCTATAGTAACTATGTTTTTCTATTTCCGTCCGTCTCTAAAATAAAAGAAGAAAAATACCTAATCTATTTACATGCTTGCGGGTTATTATAGTTAAGTTTCGAATACGATTTGTTAATTCTGAAAATGATGCAATAAGGGTGATCTGTTTGCCATTTATGGGCCCAGGTTCAACCTATATAGGGTAAAACTGGACCCAGGCCATCCTTAATCCAATAGGGTCTAGTTAATGGTTTCTACACATATTTATAGCTTGCAAAAAAAATGGTGTCATTTTGTTAACAGATTTCTGCAAATTTAAAGTGGCATTCTATTGGAATGAAAGAACTTGGAAATCTAATTTTTATCATAAACCATTTACATGCATGAAATTAACCAATGGTATCTAATTAAACAATGTTCCTACCCGTTTCAGAAACAGGCCATTTGTTCAATGAGATAACTATTGAATGTTTAAGAATAATCTAAATGGCCTAACATGCTTTTGATATATACTATTTAACAAATAATACTGAAGTAGAAGGACAGGAATTACTATACCATCAATCCTTCTAACTAAGCATACATGGGTAGTTTTCTCACTAAACTACTACAAAAGGCATGTCCAGTGATACATAAACAAACACCTACATGATTCTAATGAAAGAGGTATTCTAATGTATATACAAATAAGTAGACAACTACAATGAATTTAAAACTTCAACTCTTCATTTCTTTGTATTCATGCTTCAAGTTTCAATCTACAAGAACCAGTGTATCAATTTGTGTACCTGGTATTTGGAAAGCAAAGAGAAGAAGAGGGAGATCAGTGCAGAAAACAGCAGTAGCATACACAGCAACACAGCAGTACAGCAACAACCAGTAAACCAGTAGCCAACAATAGCAGAAATCCTAGGAATGATTAAAACCAAACAGGAAAACCCATGAACTCAATGCAATCAGTACTCCACCCACGGAAACCCAGGAAATACTAAACTGAAACCCCAGCAGTACCAAAATGAAACACAGACAGATGCAAGGAAACAATAGTTTTTGATTTGTCAAACACTCAAGAAAAGCGGCCTGAAACTCTTAATGTAAAAGTTCAGCCTTAACACTCTATCTCTCTGGAAGAATTATCTCTCCTACCTCTCTCAAACTTTTCTTCCTCTTCTTTTAGTTCCCTTTTTCCCATCTTTTTTTCCAGAAATTTCTCTCTGCCAAATTCAGTCCTCAATCTCCTTTTTATACAGCCTTCCCCCTTTCAAACTTAGTGCCCGACCCCTTTTCCTATTCAAATCAGAATTTTTCCACTAATCAGAATCATGGATTAATTGGAAACTAACCAATCGATGCAACTTATTAATCGATTACACACATAATAATTACAGCAAACATAAACAAATGACAGATTTGGACCAAATAAAAAGGTCTATTGGAGATGAGAAGATGAATTGAAAAAGCATGGAAAATCAATAAAACTAACTAAACAGATACATAGATAGAAAAATCATAAATACAGAATAAAGGAAAAAGAGAAATACCTCAGAACCTCAGAACTATACAGACCCAGGCTCGAACTCGGATATGGACACTTTGAGGTCGAACAGACCTTAGTCAAAGTGTTCTCAACTAAGAACACTTCGATTAAGGTCGATTAAACCCCAAATCCTCACTTAATTTGGACGGATTCCATGATTTGGAATTTCTAGGGTTCCGTTTTTTTCGATTTAGGGTTTGAACGTTTTCTAGGCAGATTTGAAGGGAACCAGTGGTGGTTCAGGGCTGAGGGAGGTCTGGGGGTCACCTGGTATGAATTTGGAACGGATCGGGGTAGGTTCATGTTTGGCTCGAATATTCAAACGAAGATTCGAGGAGTTTCAGGAAGATTCGAAACCAACGGGTACTGGATCTGTAATGAGGGTGGTCATATGGCTTAGGGGTGTTAATTTGGTAGTCATCGGAACAAATGAGGTCTCAGACGGACTCTTTGATTGAAGATTCGAGACATTGGGTATGGATTCGAGGGTAACTAATACCAGATCTGGAAAGAGGATGTCGTGGGGAAGCTATGGTGTAATTTTGGGGTCGTTTGGACCACCGGAACCGCCGTGAGGCGATTTCCGGTGGGTGGTCAACGGTGGTAAAAGGTGGAGGGTCATCTGGTCTCTAAAGCATAGAGACGATGAAGAGATGGGGTGTTTTGGCTTGGGGTGGGGTAAAGAATTGGCCTTTATATACGGAGGGGTTGTTTCGATCCTAGCCGTTAGATCAATTAAGATCAACGGCCAAGATCAAGGGGGTTAAACTACACGGTGTCGTTTGGTTTAAACAGGGGGGTCAGGCTTAACCGGGTAATGGGTCAGGGGTTGGGTTTGGTCACAGCTTTGGGACCGTTTGATCATCTGAGATCAATGGTCCAGATTGAGACGCCGGAAACGACGTCGTTTGATAAAGGTTGGAGACGGGTTGGATTGGACCCGGGAATAGGGTGTGATTTTGGGCCTGACTTCTCTTTTAAAAACTGGCCCAGTCCGAATTTCTTCATATTTTTTAACTCTTTTCCTTTTCCTTCTTTAATTTTCTAATTTAAACACAATTCCTAATTAATTTGTAAAATCAAAAATAAAACTACACAAATATTAATTAACACTTACAACAATTAACACACAAATTAAAACCTTAAAATAAAATCACACAATGACAATAAATAGAATAACACGCATATTTTTATGATTTTCCTTTTAGAGCCAAATAATGGTTTAATTAATTCTTAAATGCATAATTAAATCCTAGATATGCATGCAACATGTATTTTTTTTTATTTTTTAATTAACTACAACAATTTTTACATTTACGGACAAAATACAAATAATTATCTAAAATGCCACGTAAATCCTAAAAATTGCACACCAAGAGAATTTTGTTTTATCTTTGATTTCTTTTGGAGTAGTTTTCGTGAAGCAAAAATCACGTGCTCACAGGTAGAATGTATTTTTTCCATATCCAAGTTATGGGTTTTGGAGGATGCTGTTTAGGTGGAGTAAGAGTTATGAAGGCATAAGCAGTGGAGGTGGAGAAATCCCCGGTGGATGAGGGGTGCCAAAAGTATTGGTCAGTAGGTGTGGCTATTGGGTTCAGTAAAATATGATGAATGAGTGAGAATAGATGGTGTAGTGGTAGAAAGGATAATGTTTGGAAATTCCACAAGCCATTTGGAAGAATTGAGCTCAGTGGAAGGTTGTCCTCATTGTGATTGAGAGGATCATATATGAGATGGCGTAAAGTTTGGTGCGTAGGTAACCAATAGTCAGACCATAGTTGAATTTGGATACCAGTAGCAATATTCCAACCTAGTCCTTGTTTAAAGTAGGGGTAAGTTTTGGCCATGCTTTTTCAAATGTAGGAAGCAGAGTTTATTTTAGGGTGAGGGAAATGAGGTTGAGGTTGATTGAGATAAGATTGATATTTAGAATGTAGGGTAGTTGCCCAAGAAGTGGTAGTATTTTGGTAATAACGTCATTGGAGGGCCATTATTAAAGAGAGGTTTTTGGGATACAGTTTTTTGATTCCTAGCCCCCATAAGTTTTAGGAGTAGTAATATTGTCCCAATTGATAAGGTGAATCTTTCGTTTAACAGGAGAAGAGCCCCACATAAAGTTTCTTTGAATTCGTTCTAAATTATTTATTGTCTTAATTGGGAGAATATTTGTTTGCATGACATACGTGGGGATAGTATTTAGAACAGATTTGATGAGGGTAGTTCTGCCAGCAAATGAGAGGAAGTTTTGTTTCCATCCTGCTAGTATTCGAGTCAACTGATCTATTAGATATTGATAATCAATAGAAGTTGATGTTGTGTTGGTGATAGGCATGCCTAGATATTTTCCAAAGTTAGTGGTGGGTTGGATATTTAATAGTGTGGAAAGTGTATTTTGAGTATGAGTAACCAATATGTGTACTGATGTTTTCTCTGCAGCTACTATCATAGATGATCTCAACCAAACTTTTCTAACCTTAATCCCCAAGGTTCATCATCCTGAAACGATTGCTCAATATCGTCTTATAGGCCTATGTAATACAATTTACAAAACAATTACTAAAATTATTATTAATTGTATTAGACCTTATCTACCTACTATTATTAGTCCTGCACAAAGTAGTTTTGTACTAGGGATTGATAATGCTATTATAGTACAGGAAGCAATACACTCCTGCAAAAAACAAAAAGGAAAAATTGAAAACATGATAATAAAAATAGACCTTGAAAAAGCCTTTGATCGATTAGAATGGTCCTTTATTCGCTATTCACTACATCAACTAAACTTCCTACCACATTTAATCAAACTAATCATGTCATGTGTTTCAACATCTACCATATCAATACTTGTTAATGACAAACCTACCAATTTCTTCTAACCAACTCGGGGCATCAGACAGGGAGACCCCTTAAGCCCATATTTTTTTATCATTTGGAAGGAATCACTCTCTCGTTTGATTGACCATGTTGTTGATTGCTTACAATGGTCACGTGTTAAACTATCAAAAAAATCATCAGCCTTTTCATATTTACTGTTTGCAGACGACCTAGTCCTATTTGCCAAAGTAATTGAACAGACTGTACACACAATCAGCAATATCTTCAATCAATTCCACCTCCGTTCAGGACAACATATTAACTTCGCAAAATCAAAACTTATTTTTTCTAACAATGTTCCTAGCAAAGTATAGTTACAACAGTAAAAAGGGCCTTATCTTTTTCATTTCCTTCAATTCTATAAACGAACATAACAAATGAAATTAATTGAACCAAAATAATCAGTAAAAATATAACCAAGTGCTGAACTAATAATTACTTATCTGCTATTGCCAACATTCAAGCAATTTGTTCAACCATAGACCCTTCTACAATTACCTTTTTTTATAACATAAAGTAGGGGACAGGGGCCTCGTATAATTAATCCAAAGTTCGCAGGTGTCCATTTAAAACTTATAATATTATAAACTTGTTTATTTGCTCCCTAATTTTTTGACCACCTCATAGACATCTTGTTACGTGTCAGCATTTAACAGAAGAACTGTCACGTTTTGAAAGCTTAATGATGATAATAATTGATTTAGGAATGTTTAATAAACAATGTTTTATGCTAAATAAAATGATACATGATCCTGGGAAAATAATATTAAATATGTTCTAGTAGGTTCACTATATTTGTCACGATTTTCATGAATCCCCAGATTTTTTTTTTTTTTTTTGGCCTAATCTAACTATATTGCCGCATGTATGATTAGGAGTAAGGGTGTACATGGACCGGATTGGTTTGGTTTTTATCAAAAGCAAATCAAATCAACTATATCGGTTTGGATTGGTTCGGTTTTGTCGGGTTTTTCGGATTTTTTTATTACATGAATATTATTTCAATCTTACTTTGTTAAAATTATAGATAAAGCTTTGATAAGTGAATATATGTTTAGTAAATATGAAAAACAATTGACAAACATATGATCTATTAAAATATTCTAATAGGAGAATTTTTTTAGTAACACATAATAGTTATTTTCTTAGTCGTCTAATAATAATTTTTTCGTTAATTTACGCTTTCAAGGTTAATACATGAGAGGATCCCAAATATTTCTACATTTTCTAAAGAAAATTCACTATAAAGTCTTAAAAATATAAATAAAATTTATATATTTATATGTCGGTTTGGTTCGGGTTTTTTTACTCAATACCAAACTAAGTCAAATCAAACCTAGTCGGGTTTTTTAATCGGTTTGGTTTGGTTTTTCGGTTTGGTGCGGTTTTCCGGTTCGGTTTGAACACCCCTAATTAGGAGTAGCAAATGGACTATTTGAGCTACAGTTGGGCGGGTCAAGATGGACTGAGTAAATAAATAGGCTAATACTTAACCTTGTCCAAAGTTCATGGGGAATTTGCATCTATACCTGCTTTTTGGGTCATATTTTAACTTGTGCCCGCTTTGGAAAAAAAATTACAAGCGTACCTGCTTTTTCGCATAACTACAGCATACGGAGCTGAAGTAGCAAAGGCAATCACCCAAAACTTCAGGAGTCGAGTAGAGGGGTCTGAAGTAGCAAGTGTGCTGAACCAAGTGCGCTGAAGTTTTTGTTCGTAATTGCTGAACTTAAGCATAGTAGCTGAAGTTTTGTTCTCTATTTGCTGAAGTTTTTGTTTGTAATTGCTGAACTTAAGCATAGTAGCTGAAGTTTTGTTCTCTATTTGCTGAAGTTTTTGTTTGTAATTGCACTAAATAAGCTGAAATTTTTTGTCCTGAATTCATTAGTTTTGTCATTAAGCTTTTTCAAAAACTTCAGCACACGATACCGAAGTTATTTAGTTCATTTATAAAAACTTCAGTACTAAATAAGCTAAAGTTTTTTATCCTGGATAAGCTTTTTCAAAAACTTCAGCAGAGATGTTGAAATTATTTAGTTCATTTGTAAAAACTTCAGCTTATTTAGTGCTAAAGTTTTTATAAAAAATGAAAGTTTTAAGACAACGCCGTCAAATTCTCAAGCCGTTGCTGCGGAAAAGTTTGCAACATTTCCTTGCTGAGCAACAGTTGACACATGTTTTAGTAATTCTTTGTCGAGTAGATGGGCAAACCATGTAAGCTACTTCCGGATCGCAATTCTGAGTACAAGCCTTGTCATTTGCACATTCCACTTTACTTCCTAGTAGAACCGCTCCTGCAATTAATTCAATCATGTTAATTCTATTAGGAGTTAATGCTTCACTTTTGTATAAATTAACTGGACATAAAATACTTTAATTTTTTGAGTACTACAAGAAAAAAAAGCGATAATTTGACATTAAAGAGAATTAAGACTTTACCAGACAAAAGGAGAAGAGCAAGAAAAGCAACTCGGTGAATAGCCAATTACTGTATCTATGAATATCTGTATTATTGTATATTCATAGCACCACCAACAGCAGCAGAAGAAAGAAGAAGAAGAAGAAGAAGAAGAAGAAGAAGAAGGAGGAGGAGGAGGAGGAGGAGGAGGAGGAGAAATGAGGTTGAAGTTGTTTAAAAGGTGAGTACAAGTTAAAACTTTAAAAAAAATGGGTATAGGTTAAATGGGGGCGACCAAATAGGGCACCCCGTGCAATTTTTACAAATCTTTTCTCAATTTTTAAACAAATCAAAACCTAATATTTTTTTAAAAAAAATTAAAAATATATAGAGAATAACCTTCTCTGACTCAAATAAAGATATATTGTGAATAATATCGCGAGTACCTCAAAGAAAAACATGTCCTTTATTTTATTTTTATTTTATTTTTAATTTGATTTTGCCATATGGTGGCAGTGACCTATATAGATGTTACAACCCATATCCACATGTGTTAGTTCATGCTATATATTAGTTAACATAAATCCAAGAAGGAATTATCTTTGAGATGATAAGAAGTCAATCCTATTGGTCTTAAGTGATACAAGAGTGTATAAGGGTGATTAACCAGTATTAGAAGTTAAACGAATCAAGGATGTTGTAACTCGTATTTTCAGGTAATCTAGCGGTGCTTAATACACTCAAGAGGTCATTTATTAAGGTATTTTAATCATATAATATCCGTATCATAAGTCTTGAAGTCAAACGAGTTATGAAACAAAAGTCGACAAAAGTTGTCGCAACTTAGGTTCATAATTTTACTTAAACATTAGGTCAAATGTTTCTAATCTTTTCTCATAATTTACAAGGAATTACGGGGTGATCTACCCACCAAATTAAAGATCTATGAGTCTAGTTTCCAACGCATTAAACCGTTCATCGATACGATCTCGGAGTAGAGAGATATTCGCGTTTTCGCGAGACTGCGCCAAGCACCTCTCTATGGGGCCCACTAAGTCGGTTTAAGATATTTGGACCTATATAGGATGACTACAACCCGTTTTAAGTCATTTCTTTTCACTATTTTCAGACCTTAGAACCCTAGGAACATCCTCTCAAGGTTCTCTCAAGATTCAAGACCCAAAAAAAGGGCAAACAACACAAATCAAGTGTCGGGAATTCCGTGGCGCTAGTAAGTCTCTTGTTCTTCTTGTTGTTGCTCATTTTTGTGTCGTTCCAGCCCGTGTGGGAGGTTGTTTTAAAGGGTTTATGTTCTGTAAATACTCCCTCATGTTCTTAATATCAATCCTAGGTGATTTCAAGCCTTCTAAAGTGATTCTAGTGCCGAAAAACACTAATTGATCGCTAGTTTCGTTTTTTTTGTTGTGTGGCAGCATTGGAGGGATATTTCATGGAAATTTAAGGTCAAATTGGAGTTTTTCTTTCTGTATAAAGGTAAGGAACCTCTTACTCTATATGTATTTAAGATTATCCAAGTTGCGGCTAAGCCATTGAAGCTAGAACTTGTGAGATATATATCGAAAGGTTTGGTAGTAATGTTATTGTTTTGTGGACTGTTTTGCGTTGTTGTTGGGCTGCGTATTTTACTACTATCTTGTGGAGTTTTGGAGGAGGAAGGGTGTGGGGAAACACCATATATATGTAGGGTTATGGGCTGATAGTTATTCGTAACATTTCCAGATTGTTTGACACGACTACGGTGGTCGTCGTATGTATGGAGTGATTAGGTTGTGTGTGGACTATATTGGGAGGCTCAATATGTTTATTATTGATGTTGTTTGGGCTGTTTGGTGACTATTTTGAATGGTGTGAGGTCATATATATAGGGGAGGTGCTGTCCGTTTCATCGTAAAATAGGTTGTGGTCGATACATAATAGTTATGACGCTTAAATGATAACGATAGTATCGTTTCTCTTATTGTAGACTAAGGAGTTTTGACAATTGCATAGCTTGAGATTGGGGAAGTATATACAAGGTATGTGAGGCTATCCCTTTCCTTCTTTTGCACGACTCCGATTGTACATAATGTAATGAACGAGCTTCCAAGATACTCTACTCTTAGAAGCTAGCAGTACTTACATTGTTTTCCCTCTTATGGAACGATTGATGTTAATGTTACTTCTCTTATTCTTATGTTATCAATGTTGTTCGTACTTCCTAATTCTTATAAGGTTCATAGTGAAGAGTTAGTCCTAATAACGTGTACAGAGGATACCGACCTTACGTCACTCTGAAAGGTTTAGAATGTGATTCCATGAGTCGAGCATGCATTATATATATGTATCTATTTTACTCTACCGAGCCACGCTATAGTTGGCCGGGTACGGCACCTATTGTGCAACCACTGATCAGTTGGGTTTTACCGAGCTCCACGTGGCCGGGTACGATTCTACCGAGCCTATTATGGCCGGGTACGATATGATGATGATGATGCCCACAGAGGCGAATGCTTTAAAGGTTTATGTATTTATACATATGTATCATGCATTTCATGTAAGTAGCCCTCAGAGGTACTAAGATGTTACAGGTTGTATATTCTCTATCCTTGCTTACATTACTGATCGTATTTATGGTTCCTTGCCTTACATACTCAGTACTTTATTCGTACTGACGTCCTTTTATTTGTGGACGCTGCATGTCGTGCTGCAGGTCCTGATAGACAGGCAGGTGCAGCTCCCCCACCACAGTAGACTGTCCAGTTCAGCGGTGATTGGCGAGATCCCTTCTCCGGACTTGCCTTGGTCTTGGTATGCAATTTTTGTTATAGACATTATGGGTATGTCGGGGCCCTGTTCCGGCTATGTTGCAACACTTATGTTCTTTTAGAGGCTCATAGACAAGTGTCGGCTCATGTATAGTTTGGTATGCCTTGTCGGCTAGTTTTTGTTGTATAGTCTTTCATAGTAGCGTGGTAGCTCATACCTTATATGTAGTTTCTTGATTGTCTGGTCATCCCCTGCTATGTATGTTCATGCCGTCATATTTTATTGTTGGTTGTCCATGATCTAGGTCTACCATTTATATTGATCTCTTTAGCCTTAAAAGATAATAATGAAGGTTAGATGAAATGTACGTTGGTGCTCGGCAAGTGTGGTCGGGTGCTAGTCATGGCCCTTCAGTTTGGGTCGTGACAAACTTGGTATCAGAGCAAGTCTGTCCTAGGGGTTGTCTATGAGCCGTGTCTAGTAGAGTCTTGATTATGGATGTGTAGCGCGCCACATTTATAATCAGGAGGCTACATGACATCTAGGGTTGTTACCTTTTTCCTGAATCTAGATCGTGCGTAGAGTTGAGTCGTAAGTGTTTGTCTCTAATATTCACCTTGTTTTTTTCAGTGATGCCTTCGACTAGGAAGCAAACGATTAGTAGACGGCTTGATACAGCAGCGGGAGAGGGTACCAGTCAGGTGCCCCAAGTCAGAGCAGGACAAAGTGAGGCTCAAAGTGAGATGCCCTCTCATACCTCATCTACTCCATCTCCTCCAGAGGATATTAGAAGGCACCCAGCGCCTCCAGTTCCTCCGTCTGGCACTCCAGACCAGGATATGCAGAGTGCTTTGCAGTTATTGACTAGCTTGGTAGCTGCTCAGGCTCAGAGGCAGAATACAGGTGCTGCTGAGAAACCAGTTAGTACAAGAGTTCGTGATTTTATTAATTTAGACCCTCCAGTGTTTACCGGATCAGACCCCAAGGAGGACCCACAGACTTTTATTGACCAGGTTCATCGTACACTTCGGGTTATGCATGTTAGTGATACAGAGGCAGTAGAGTTGGCTTCTTATCGGCTACGGGATTTAGCAGTTCTCTGGTATGATAGTTGGGAGAGATCCAGGGGTCCGAACCCTCCTCCAGCTGTGTGGAAGGAATTTTCTGAGGCCTTTCTTCGTCACTACTTGCCAGTTGAGATACGACGAGCTAGAGCTGATAAGTTCTTGAACCTTAGACAAGGTAATATGAGTGTGCGAGAGTACAGTATGCAGTTTGATTCTTTGGCAAGGTATGCTCCCCATATGGTGGCCGAGATGAGTGATAGGGTGCATATGTTCGTGAATGGGTTGGGACCACATCTAATAAATGAGTGTACGACAAGCCTCCTTGGTGGAGGGCATGGATATTTCCCGTATTCAAGCTTATGCCCAGACCCTAGAGGATCGTAAGCGCCAGCAGAGGGCAGTTAGGGAGCAGGATAGAGGCCAGCATAAGAGGGCGAGATTTGCAGGGTATTCTGATGACTTCAGAGGCCGCATCAGGCCACAGTTTTCGAGGAGTTCGGCGCCACCTGTAGCTAGTGCTCCTCCACAGTTTCAGAGGCCTCGATATGATCGATCCTATTCTGGTCCAGGTCAGAGTTCGCGGGCATCTGGCTCGCAACATCACAGGGATACTAGTCAGATGAGACCCCCAACACCACATTGTGATCAGTGCGGCAAGGCCCACTTTGGACTGTGTCGTCGAGGTTCTGATGCATGCTATTCGTGCGGGCAGCCTGGCCATATGATGCGGGATTGTCCTAATAGAGGAGGTGATGGTATGGCTCAGCCGACTGGATCTGTGTCTGGTTCTTCCTCATCAGTTCGACCTCCAGCACGGGGTTTTCAGCAGTCGACAGGTCGTGGTAGGGGTAGAGGTGCAGTGCCGAGTTCGAGTGGTGCTCAAAATCGAACCTATGCTCTAGTAGGTCGACAGGATCTCGAGTCGTCTCCAGATGTTGTTACAGGTATTATATCTGTATTTTCTTATGATGTATATGCGCTGATTGATCCGGGATCTACATTATCATATGTTACACCCTTTGTGGCTAATAAGTTTGGCATTGAACCTGAATTGATAAGTAAACCCCTCGCGGTATCTACTCCGATAGGAGATTCTGTGATTGCTAGAAGGGTATATAGAGGTTGCACTGTGATGATTTGTAGTCGTCAAACCTCGGCAAATTTATTTGAGTTAGAAATGGTTGATTTTGATGTGATAATGGGAATGGACTGGTTGGCCTCATGCTATGCAAATGTTGACTGTCGTACGAAGATGGTTAGGTTCCAATTTCCGGGTGAACCCGTCATTGAATGGAAAGGGAACATTGCTACACCGAAAGGTAGGTTTATTTCCTATCTTAAGGCAAGGAAAATGATCTCAAAAGGTTACATTTATCATCTCGTTCGCGTTAGGGATGCGGAGGCGAAACCGCCTACTTTACAATCAATCCCTGTGGTTAACGAATTCCCAGATGTTTTCCCAGATGAACTCCCAGGCCTTCCTCCTGAAAGGGAGATTGAGTTTAGCATTGATGTGTTGCCTGACACTCAACCGATCTCTATTCCTCCATACAGAATGGCCCCGGCAGAGTTGCGAGAGTTGAAGGTGCAGTTGAAGGACTTGCTAGATAAGGGCTTTATTAGGCCTAGCACTTCACCTTGGGGTGCACCAGTCCTATTCGTGCGGAAGAAAGACGGGTCGTTACGGATGTGTATCGACTATCGACAGTTGAATAAGTCTACTATAAAGAACAAGTATCCACTTCCAAGAATTGATGACCTGTTTGACCAACTCCAGGGTGCCAAGTATTTCTCTAAGATTGATTTACGTTCAGGGTATCATCAGGTGAGGGTTAGGGAGAAGGATATTCCAAAGACGGCCTTCCGGACAAGATATGGGCACTTTGAGTTCTTGGTGATGTCGTTCGGGCTAACAAATGCCCCAACAGCTTTTATGGATCTCATGAATACTATATTCAGGCCCTATCTTGATGTGTTCGTGATTGTATTCATTGATGACATTCTAGTGTATTCTCGTTCGAAGGTGGAACATGCGGGCCACTTGCGGAAAGTATTACAGACGCTTCAGGATCGTAAGTTATATGCTAAGCTCTCCAAATGTGAATTCTGGTTGAACTCAGTAGCATTCCTTGGCCATGTGATATCTGATGAGGGTATTAGTGTCGACACTCAGAAGATCGATGCAGTAAAGAATTGGCCGAGACCTACAACACCATCAGAAGTCCGCAGCTTCCTAGGGCTAGCAGGATATTATAGGCGGTTTGTAGAAGGATTTTCCTCTATATCATCACCATTGACTAAGTTAACACAAAAAGCTACCAAATTCCAGTGGTCTGACACTTGTGAACGTAGTTTTCAGGAGTTGAAGAATCGATTGACATCTGCACCAGTGCTCACTCTTCCTGAAGGAACAGAAGGTTATGTGGTATATTGTGATGCCTCAGGTATAGGTTTGGGGTGCGTATTGATGCAGCATGGGAATGTGATTGCTTATGCATCAAGACAATTGAAGAAGCATGAAAAGAATTATCCAACCCATGATTTGGAATTGGCTGCAGTAATATATGCTTTGAAGATATGGCGACACTACTTATACGGCGTCCATGTTGACATCTACACAGATCACAAGAGTTTACAATACATCTTCAAGCAGAAAGAGTTGAATTTGAGGCAGCGTAGGTGGCTTGAATTATTGAAAGACTACGACGTCGAGATATTGTATCATCCCGGTAAAGCCAATGTTGTGGCAGACGCTCTCAGCCGTAAATCAATGGGAAGCTTAGTACATATTGAGGCAGGTAGATGGGGGTTGATTAAAGAGCTTCATCAGCTAGCCAATATGAGAATCAGATTGTTAGACTCTGATGACGGAGGTGTTACTGTACAGAATACATCAGAATCATCTTTGGTAGCCGAGGTAAAAGCACGACAATATGAAGATCCTATCTTAGTACGATTAAGAGAAAGCATTCAACAGTGTAAAAGTATGGCTTTTAGGATCGGAAAAGATGGGGCACTGAGATACCAGAGCCGATTGTGTGTGCCTAATGTGGCAGGGTTGCGAGAGAAGATTATGAATGAGATTCATCAATCCCGATATTCCATCCATCCCGGCTCGACAAAGATGTATCATGATGTCAAGGAGCAGTATTGGTGGGATAATATGAAGAAGTCTATTGCAGAATTTGTAGCCCAGTGTCCCAATTGTCAACAAGTAAAGATAGAACATCAGAAACCCGGTGGATTGCTTCAAAATATAGAGATTCCGACCTGGAAGTGGGAGGTGATTAATATGGACTTCATTATTGGATTACCTCGCTCTTATCATAAGTTTGACTCCATCTGGGTGATAATTGATCGACTTACAAAATGTGCCCATTTTCTGCCAGTGAAGACAACTTACGCGGCTGAAGATTATGCAAAGTTGTATATCAAGGAGATTGTTAGGCTTCATGGTGTGCCCATATCTATTATATCAGACCGAGGAGCTCAATTTACGGCTAACTTTTGGAGGTCTTTCCAGAAGGGTTTAGGCACACAAGTAAATCTCAGCACTGCATTTCATCCGCAGACTGACGGACAGGCTGAACGTACCATTCAGACACTGGAAGATATGCTACGAGCATGTGTTCTAGATTTTAAGGGGAATTGGGATGATCATCTTCCACTCATAGAATTCGCCTATAACAATAGCTACCATTCCAGTATTAAAATGGCCCCATACGAGGCACTATACGGGAGGAGATGTAGATCACCAGTTGGATGGTTCGAAGTCGGTGAAACAGAATTATATGGGCCAGATTTGATTCACCAAGCTATTGAGAAGGTGAAAGTGATACAGGAGCGATTGAGGACGGCACAAAGCAGGCAAAAATCTTATTCTGATGTCCGACGTCGTGATCTAGAGTTTGAGGTTGGTGATTGGGTTTTCCTGAGGATCTCACCAATGAAGGGTATTATGCGTTTTGGGAAGAAAGGTAAGCTGAGTCCAAGGTATATCGGGCCGTATAAAATTCTTCGACGGATTGGACAGGTTGCTTATGAGTTAGAATTGCCATCCGAATTGGAATTTGTCCACCCGGTATTCCATGTATCTATGTTGAGAAAATGTATTGGAGACCCTTCTCGAGTCATCCCTATCAAAGATGTACAAGTTACAGAGGACCTATCATATGAAGAAGTGCCAGTGGCGATATTAGATCGGCAAGTCCGCAAGCTGAGAACAAAAGATGTAGCTTCCGTCAAAGTATTGTGGAGGAACAAAAATATGGAAGAAATGACATGGGAAGCAGAAAAGGAGATGAAGTCAAAATACCCTTACTTATTCCAGAATGAAGATAACAAGGATGCTGGTGGAAGACAGGATACATTGGAAGAAGAAACGGCTCTATGAGGTAAGCAATAATTTGAGAATACTCCTCCTTAATACAAAATGGTGATATGTAGATAATGTAAATACGCATAATGCTTTGTGTAGACTTGTGAAACCATATGTTGGGCTTAATTACTTGCAAGTTTTTCTAGTGACCATTTTATAGGGGAAAATTGATCGGAAATTTCCATTGGAATCCACGATGATTTAAACTCCCCATAAACCCTTACATTCGAGGACGAATGTTCCTAAGGGGGGGAGGGTGTTACAACCCATATCCACATGTGTTAGTTCATGCCATATATTAGTTAACATAAATCCAAGAAGGAATTATCTTTGAGATGATAAGAAGTCAATCCTATTGGTCTTAAGTGATACAAGAGTGTATAAGGGTGATTAACCAGTATTAGAAGTTAAACGAATCAAGGATGTTGTAACTCGTATTTTCAGGTAATCTAGTGGTGCTTAATACACTCAAGAGGTCATTTATTAAGGTATTTTAATCATATAATATCCGTATCATAAGTCTTGAAGTCAAACGAGTTATGAAACAAAAGTCGACAAAAGTTGTCGCAACTTAGGTTCATAATTTTACTTAAACATTAGGTCAAATGTTTCTAATCTTTTCTCATAATTTACAAGGAATTACGGGGTGATCTACCCACCAAATTAAAGATCTATGAGTCTAGTTTCCAACGCATTAAACCGTTCATCGATACGATCTCGGAGTAGAGAGATATTCGCGTTTTCGCGAGACTGCGCCAAGCACCTCTCTATGGGGCCCACTAAGTCGGTTTAAGATATTTGGACCTATATAGGATGACTACAACCCGTTTTAAGTCATTTCTTTTCACTATTTTCAGACCTTAGAACCCTAGGAACATCCTCTCAAGGTTCTCTCAAGATTCAAGACCCAAAAAAGGGGCAAACAACACAAATCAAGTGTCGGGAATTCCGTGGCGCTAGTAAGTCTCTTGTTCTTCTTGTTGTTGCTCATTTTTGTGTCGTTCCAGCCCATGTGGGAGGTTGTTTTAAAGGGTTTATGTTCTGTAAATACTCCCTCATGTTCTTAATATCAATACTAGGTGATTTCAAGCCTTCTAAAGTGATTCTAGTGCCGAAAAACACTAATTGATCGCTAGTTTCGTTTTTTTTGTTGTGTGGCAGCATTGGAGGGATATTTCATGGAAATTTAAGGTCAAATTGGAGTTTTTCTTTCTGTATAAAGGTAAGGAACCTCTTACTCTATATGTATTTAAGATTATCCAAGTTGCGGCTAAGCCATTGAAGCTAGAACTTGTGAGATATATATCGAAAGGTTTGGTAGTAATGTTATTGTTTTGTGGACTGTTTTGCGTTGTTGTTGGGCTGCGTATTTTACTACTATCTTGTGGAGTTTTGGAGGAGGAAGGGTGTGGGGAAACACCATATATATGTAGGGTTATGGGCTGATAGTTATTCGTAACATTTCCAGATTGTTTGACACGACTACGGTGGTCGTCGTATGTATGGAGTGATTAGGCTGTGTGTGGACTATATTGGGAGGCTCAATATGTTTATTATTGATGTTGTTTGGGCTGTTTGGTGACTATTTTGAATGGTGTGAGGTCATATATATAGGGGAGGTGCTGCCCGTTTCATCGTAAAATAGGTTGTGGTCGATACATAATAGTTATGATGCTTAAATGATAACGATAGTATCGTTTCTCTTATTGTAGACTAAGGAGTTTTGACAATTGCATAGCTTGAGATTGGGGAAGTATATACAAGGTATGTGAGGCTATCCCTTTCCTTCTTTTGCACGACTCCAATTGTACATAATGTAATGAACGAGCTTCCAAGATACTCTACTCTTAGAAGCTAGCAGTACTTACATTGTTTTCCCTCTTATGGAACGATTGATGTTAATGTTACTTCTCTTATTCTTATGTTATCAATGTTGTTCGTACTTCCTAATTCTTATAAGGTTCATAGTGAAGAGTTAGTCCTAATAACGTGTACAGAGGATACCGACCTTACGTCACTCTGAAAGGTTTAGAATGTGATTCCATGAGTCGAGCATGCATTATATATATGTATCTATTTTACTCTACCGAGCCACGCTATAGTTGGCCGGGTACGGCACCTATTGTGCAACCACTGATCAGTTGGGTTTTACCGAGCTCCACGTGGCCGGGTACGATTCTACCGAGCCTATTATGGTCGGGTACGATATGATGATGATGATGCCCACAGAGGCGAATGCTTTAAAGGTTTATGTATTTATACATATGTATCATGCATTTCATGTAAGTAGCCCTCAGAGGTACTAAGATGTTACAGGTTGTATATTCTCTATCCTTGCTTACATTACTGATCGTATTTATGGTTCCTTGCCTTACATACTCAGTACTTTATTCGTACTGACGTCCTTTTATTTGTGGACGTTGCATGTCGTGCTGCAGGTCCTGATAGACAGGCAGGTGCAGCTCCCCCACCACAGTAGACTGTCCAGTTCAGCGGTGATTGGCGAGATCCCTTCTCCGGACTTGCCTTGGTCTTGGTATGCAATTTTTGTTATAGACATTATGGGTATGTCGGGGCCCTGTTCCGGCTATGTTGCAACACTTATGTTCTTTTAGAGGCTCATAGACAAGTGTCGGCTCATGTATAGTTTGGTATGCCTTGTCGGCCAGTTTTTGTTTTATAGTCTTTCATAGTAACGTGGTAGCTCATACCTTATAACTCATAATAACCATAACAGGTCCTGAATGTTGTCTTCAAAATATCCGAGTCCTGAATCTTCAACTGGTGATACCCAGACCTATCAATCTTAGAGAACACTCTTGCTTCCTGAAGCTGGTCAAATAAATTATCAATACGTGGCAAAGGATACTTGTTCTTGATTGTAACTTTGTTCAACTACCTATAATCAATGCAAATATGTATGGTACCATCCTTCTTCTTCACAAATAGAACCGGTGCACCCCGAGGTGACACACTAGTCCTAATAATCCCCTTATCAAGAAGTTCCTGAAGTTGATATTTCAATTCCTTCAACTCAGTCGGTGTCATATGATATAGAGGAATAGAAATGGGCTGAGTGCCCAACATCAAGTCAATACCAAAGTTAATATCCCTGTCGGGCGACATGCCCGACAGGTCTACAGGAAAAACATTCGAAAAGTCTCATACCACCGGAACATAATCGATGGTAGGGGTATCAGCACCAACATCCCTTACAAAGGCCAAATAAGATAAACAACCCTTCCCGACCATCCGTTGAGCCTTCGAATATAAAATCACTCTACAGGAAACATAGTCTAGAGAACTTCTGTACTGGATCCTTGGCAACCCCAGTATTGCCAACATCACGGTCTTAGCGTGACAATCCAGAATAGCATGACATGGAGACAACCAACCCATACCCAAGATCACGTCGAAATCAACCATACTAAGTAATAAGAGATCAACTCTAGTCTCCAATCCCCTAATAGTCACTACACACGATCAATATACACGATCCATGATAATAGTATCGCCCACCAACGTAGATACATGAACAGATGAAACTAGGACTCACGGGGCATATCCTGATAATGAGCAAAATACAATGATACATACGAATAAGTGGAACCAGGGTCAAATAATACAGAAGCATCCCTGTGGCATATTGAGACAATACATGTGATCACTACATCTGAAGCAACAACATCTGGTCTGGTAGGAATGGCATAAAATTGGACATGAATGCTACCTGATCGACCTCCCCATCTAGGGTGACCTCTAGCTGCCTAGGCCCCACACCAAGCTAGCTGGGCGGGTGGCGAAGTAACTGGTGCGAAAGTTGCAGCCTGACTCCTCTGCTGCACTGGACCTCCCTAACGACGAGAACACTACCTCCAAATATGCCCAAATTCCCTACACTCAAAGCAACTCCCCATTGCTGGTGGTGGAGACTGAAGGGGGCCCCGACTACTAGGATAATTGCTAGAAGGACATATCATAGATGAACCATGGACCGATAGAGCACAGAACGAACTCTGAGCTGGAAGGGCACTAAGAGATGACTAAGCTTGACGAGCAATATACAAACCATGACTAGGTGATGCACCACGGTGAACTGGGCAAGCCATCTGAGCGAGCCTATAAAGACGACCCCTGCTGTGGTAGGACTGCCCCCAGAAGAAACACCACCTAAACCTCGAGGCCTCTTGGCCTCCCTCTCCTCACGCCCCTGACTACGGACCATCTCAATCTTCCAAGCAATATCGACCCCCTCATTGAAAGTAGCACCAGATACTCTCTCCCGAGTCATAAGCAATTGTAGGCTATATGTGAGGTCATCAATGAACCTCCTAATCCTCTCCCTATTAGTGGGAACGAACCAAATTATGTTATGAGCCAACTCTAAAAACCTCATCTCGTATTGGGTCATAGACATGCCCTCCTAACGTAGATGCTCAAACTGTCTGCGCAATTCCTCCCTACAAGATTGTGGCACGAACCTCTCCAAGTAGAGAACGGAGAACTCCTGCCATCTAAATGGTTCTTCACCGACCGGCGTGCGCCTCTCATAAGCCTCTCACCATCTGAAGGCAACCTAAGTAAACTAAAAAGTAGTGAACTACACCCCACTGATCTCCAAATTACCCGTCATACAAAGAATCCGCTAGCACTTATCCAAGAAGCCCTGGGTGTCACACCTCCTTTTTCCGTACCCGAGAGGGTACAAGGGAGTTTTTTCCAATTAAAGGACAATCGAAACGGGATTTGTTTGTTTATTTCAGAGTCGCCACTTGGGAGGTTTAGGGTGTCCCAAGTCACCAATTTTGATCCTGAATCGAGGAAATGAATGACTCCATATTACCGTCTACGTACCAGAAATCCGGGTAAGGAATTCTGTTAACCCGGGAGAAGGTGTTAGGCATTCCCGAGTTCCGTGGTTCTAGCGCGGTCGCTCAACTGTTATATTCGGCTTGATTATCTAATTTTATACAAATATGAACTTATGTGCCAATTTTATCTTTTAACCGCTTTTATCATTATTATTATTTTTTACAAGGAATTGCAACGTCGCGAAAACATACCTCGAATCACGTTACATCAATGTACACGTGATTATTGACATATCTCGACTCGGTTGAGATTTGGATTTGGGTCACATAAATGTGCACCCGAGTTAAGGAAAATAAATTATTAAAGGCGCGCTTAAAGCAACTAGCGTGTTGTTATTTTGGGGAAAGCCATGAAATTCGCTTAAACGGCATGTCCCGAATTCTAAGTATTTTATATATATACATTTAGAGGGCCCCGCACTTTGTACATTTTTGTTTGTCGAGGCTCGTCTCATTCCTTATGAAAAGAATTTGCAACGTCATGGAAATGCATCTCAGACCACGCCACAATCAATGTACCCGTGGTTAGAGACACATTTCGATTCCGTTGAGATTGGGATTTGGGTCATATAAATGTGCACCCGAGTTTAAGGAGATAACATTATTAAGTACGCGCTTAAAGAGACTGTCGCGTTATTATTCTGGGAGGGCCGTGAGATTTGCTAAACGGCCCATCCTGGAAACTGAATGCTTCGATAATATACATTTAACGAGGGCCCCGCAGTTCGTGCATTTTTATTTGTCGAGGCTCATCTCGTCTTTATTTTTAAAGGATATCCTATAGCAACTACGTTTCTTGTCGCATTTTGTTTCTACTAATTGAAAATAGAAAATAGTCCTAGTTAATTACATGCTTGCAGATTATTTATAGCAGGGTCCGAAATGCTTTTACGGAGTAAGGAAACGCAACCATGCATACGGGCCGCTGATCGAACATTATGGGCCCAAATCCAGCTCATACGGAATGGGCCAGACCTGGGCTACTGTTTATCCGGGGTGGGTCTGTTTGGTCTGTTTTGACCTGGGCTCGACCTTCATCAGGTTGAGATTGCAAGCTTTTGGTTCTTTGTCTTAACATGTGGTTTACTAGTTATATGAGACCATTTATCAGAAGAGAAAGAGCTTAGCTAATGATGTACAGTTTTCATGCTTGGCATACACTACAGAACATATTACAAAGTAAAACTAAGTCTGAGATGCAACCTATTTCATTGGGAATATTTTCACCTATCAGCATACATATGTAAACTATCATTTAGCTATTCTATATTGATATACACTGGGCATACATGCTGCTTCTATTGTCAATACAGGAATGAAAATTATCGTATAGTACATGATATCTAATATAACAATCTATGTATGAAAGTCAACTTCAAGTCTTTTTCTGTTTGTATTCATGCTCAATGTTCCAATTACATTTGATAGTGCATTGGTTGTGTACCTGGTATAGAGGACAAAGAAGAAAGGAATGATCAGCTGGGCAGTATGCAGTAAACACAGCAACAGCAGATACACAGCAACAACACAGCAACAAATCAACAATCACAAGTGTTTTCCACAGTCCACAGACAACCAGCAACAATTTCCAGAACAAGAAAACCAACAGATGGTCGAGCACCATACAAGTGATCCCAGAAAAGAGTAGTGAAACAAACAGAAATAACAGAGTGTTCTATGCAGCAACACCAACAGTCCAACAAACACAAGCAGCTCAATCAGTGCAAACAACAGAACTTGGCCGAGACAACTTGACCAAATACAAACTCTTCTGTAACTTTCAGACAGTGTTTTGGTTACAGTGTTTACTAGAAATTTTCTTATGTTTTCAGCTTTTCTTTAAGCTCACAAGACCTCTCTTAATACTCAAAATTTTCCAGCCCTTTTTAAGTTCTGAAATGGCCTATTTATAAGCCAAACGACCCAGTGCAGCTAAGCTACCTGGGTCCTCCCACTTGCAGACTGCCCATACTCTTTAAACCCATGCTTAAGCATCTTTTGATGCCAGCCATTTTGTTCCCCACGCCTGGCTTTTCTTTAATCAAAGGTTATGGGTTCATTTAAGTATTCATTTTAAACCCCATACTCTTGTGTCTTGTTCCCCATTGGTATTAGTATAATCCCAAATTAGTACCCTACTTATCAGCTCATTTAAACTAAGCCTTTTTGTTCTTCTCAAACCCCAGACTACCCCTGTTAAACCCTGCTTATTACTGCCCTGCCCATTGCAGCATCAGGGCATTCTGAACTCATGAAAGTTCAAATTCAGGACTGCCCTAGCCTGATTCTTTTAATTTGTTTACAAGGAAGTTACAAGCTAGTGGTCACAGCTAATGTCAAGCATCTAATTAACAATCAACAGGTCCATTCACTTACGTGAAGTTGTATGAATTAGAATATTTGAACATTCAGTCGTAGGAAGTTAATCGACGACATTTATCAAGTCGACTATACTAATTATAACACGTGGCAATCAGTCGTTCATATAAACAATACGTACAGGGACCCAAAGGGCATTAGACAACTTTTGTTCAATTATTGGGAACCTATATGAATTATTTATGCGACGACTAATCTAATCGGACATGTATATCACAGAATACGTTCAAAACATACACAGAAGACAATCGACCAAATAAAAGGTCTTTACAAGGACGGAAGAAATTAAGAAAGTATCAGAAAATACCGAACAAACACAACAGAACATGCTAACAGACTCATCCACACAAAAACAGAAAAGGAAAACTTACTAGAAAATGTTCAAAGCAGGCCGACCCCAGTCCGAATTAGATTTGACCATTTGAGGCCAAACAAACTCTAACCAGGGTGTTCTCAACCGAGAACACCTTGGTTAAGGTCTATTAGACCTCAAACCCTCTATGAAGCAGGTCGGATTCCTCAGGCTCTTGTGTTCTAAGGTTCAGATTCTCAGATTTGATTTTTTAGAAGTTGTGGGTAGATTCGGACCAAACCAAGCTTGGTTTGGTCACGAGGAGGGTCAGGGGAGTGTCTGGTATGAAGAGGGGGTGGTTTGGCATAGATCGAGTTTTGTCTTGAATCTTCAAATCCAGATTCGAGACGATGGGAGGTGATTTGAGGCTAGGGAGTAACAGATCCATGTTCAGGAGAGCGAGGGGGTCTTAGGGTGTTCAGGAGGTGGTCACCGGCGTTCATGCCGCCGGGTTCTGGTGAAAGGGAACCTAGGGTGGCTGCTAGGGTTTGGGGTTTCAGGGCTTGGGGAAGGAGACGAGTGAAGGGTGGGGTTCGGATAGGGGGCGTGGGGTGTGAGGGAAAGCTTATATACGGAGTAGGGGATTGGATCTGAGCCGTTAGATCAGATGATCTCAACGGCTTGGATCTGATGGTGAGAAATGAGACGGGGTCGTTTGATATTTAAACGGGGTCGTTTGGTTTAAGTGAGGGGCTGGGCTGAACCGGTTATTGGGTCGGGTTATGTTAAATGGATCTGGGGGTGTGATCCTGGCCGTCGATCCACTCGAGATCAATGGCCCAGCTTAGACGGGACAGAACGACGCCGTTTGGACCGTGTCCGGGCAGCCTGTGTTTGGGCTATTTTTGGGCCTTAAAATTTTGAAACAAATAGGCCCAATCCGATTTTTCTAAATAATTTGCACTCTTTTCCTTTGTTTTCTAATTTTAAAATTCAACTAAATTAAAATGAGTTTAAAACACACACTAATCAACACTTAACACAATCATCACACACGTATTACAAATTCTTTAAATGATTAAATCAACAGCCTAAAATAAAAGACGCATATTTTGTGAATTTTCTTTTAATGACTGAATTATGGCTTAATTAACATGACATACATATTTTGTATTTTACTTGATAAGATAAAAATGAAAAATGGACAGAACCACGAGCGACTACCAGCATATATCACGTAAAATCAAAAATAGTACAACGAGGAATCAATGATTGTATTTTGGAGTGATTGTCCGTGGAGCAAAAATCACGTGCTTACAGCTGCCCCTCTTTGCCCGAAGACACGAAGGGTTTTCGCGCAAAGATAAAGCGGGCGATTTTTGCTCGTCTGAGTACTCCGTGTGAAGCATTTTTGAAAAAGATTTGACCGAACCTTTGCTTCAGAGGTTTCCTACATATCCTGGGCTGAACAAGAATCAGGTCAATGTAGTTCGGGAAATTTTGGTAGCTGGGACTACCGTGTGACTGTAGTGCTCGCTGTTGTTGTGCGCTGTTGCATGCTGCTGTAGGATGCTACTGCTCACCGATCTCCTTGTTACATTGTTCTTGAAAGGAAAAACAAGAAGCTAAGCTAGAGTATGAGATCTCATCTATCTTCAACTTGTTCTTGTTGCCTTGCTTTCTTGTCGGCTAACGCTTTCCTCTGATGCCTTTATTTTGTGAACTTAGGAGATGATGCTGGTCCTTCGCCTTTTCTGAATGCCAGTTTTCATCACTTTGCTTGATCTGCTGGGAACATGGCCCTCTTCTTTAATTCTTCCAATGGTTTCTTCAGTGGTATCACAGTTTGTTATGTTGGGCGTGCTATAACGTTCCCAAACTGCTTCTTTTGAGATGCGTTCCTTCTTCCTTTTGAATCGCGCTTGCTTTTGCAGCCTTCTTCTTCTTGGCGCTGGGGATTTTGTTGTTTCCTGCTTGGGGATCTCTGTTGTAACCTTCCGTCTTCAGGTGGGGTTACCGATTCCAAAATCTAGAGCTAAAAGTATTCCCGCATTTTACTGGTGGGCGACCTAGAACTTAAATGTATTCCCGCATTTTACTGGTGGGCGACCTAGAACTTAAATGTATTCCCGCATTATACTGGTGGGCGACCTAGAACTTAAAAGTATTCCCGCATTATACTGGTGGGCGACCTAGAACTTAAAAGTATTCCCGCATTTTACTGGTGGGCGACCTAGAACTTTAAAGTATTCCCGCATTTTACTGGTGGGCGACCTAGAACTTAAATGTATTCCCGCATTATACTGGTGGGCGACCTAGAACTTAAAAGTATTCCCGCATTTTACTGGTGGGCGACCTAGAACTTAAATGTATTCCCGCATTATACTGGTGGGCGACCTAGAACTTAAATGTATTCCCGCATTATACTGGTGGGCGACCTAGAACTTAAATGTATTCCCGCATTATACTGGTGGGCGACCTAGAACTTAAATGTATTCCCGCATTATACTGGTGGGCGACCTAGAACTTAAATGTATTGAAATTGTTTCCCCCATTCCTCCGAGAAAATTTTTGACAATTGGCAGAAAATTTTCTGTCCCGGTTTTTGGTGACTTCCCTGGCGTTGCATCTCGCTGCCATCATCAATCCTTTGTTTTCCTGCAGCAGACAAAAGGATTTAATTAGTTTTAATCGTGGTGGTAGAGGGTGTCCTTCCGGCGGATGATTTTTCCTCTCTTCCCCTTTCCTTGCTCTATGTCCCCATAATTGGGGAGTGGACAAAATTGCCTGCTGGGGGTCTCTAGCCTGCTGGGGCTGGTTTTCAATTTGTTCCTTTTTCTGCTTTCTCTTTAAGCACATGTTGTGGGAATCTGCTTTTACTCCCAAAACCATTCCCTTTGGAGCTTACTTCCTCCAAAACTGCGAGGCACGACTATTGCATTGCCTAGGGCCGGCTTTTAAGACTGTTTGTGTTATTCTGCATTGGATGAACTCCCCTTCGGTCTCTGGTAGTTAGCTTTGAAAAATCCTTTTCAAGACAAATTTTAGGAAGAGAAATAAAAGCTAGAAAAGGAGAAAATCTTTCTGAACCAATATTTGGTGGGAGAAGAAACTCAGAAGAACTTATCTGGAGGACATGACTGGTCCTCGTGATCATGACTGTAAGCACGTGATTTTTGACCCTCCCCGAGATTTTTCACATTTTTAGCGTGAATATGTGAAATTGGGTCTAATATAGCCATTTTAACTATTTTTACTTTATTTCGTTGCAAAAAGAAAAAATCACAAAAAATACATATATAAATTTTAGTTTATGCATTTCTCATAAACGTGGAAAAAATACAAAAAATTGTACTTTATTTTGGTACTTTATATAAATTCAAAATTACTAAAATATATAGTTCTATTAATGTTTGCAGTCATTATAATTTTGAAAAATAAAAAAATTGTACTTTATTTTGGTACTTTATATAAATTCGAAAATTACAAAAAAAAATATAGTTCTATTAATGTTTGCAGTCATTATAATTTTGAAAAATACAAAAATATTACTTCATATTTTTGTCTTTATTAAAGAACGAAAATTACAAAAAATAGTTTATTAATATTCTATAGTCATTTTAACTTTGAAAAATACAAAAAAAAACATTACTTCATATTTTATCTTAATATTTAAAAAACGAAAATTACAAAAATAGTTTTATTAATATTTTGTAGCTATTTTAAATCTTGAAAAAATAATTTAAAAAATATATAGTTTTGTTTGAATACTAGTCTTATTTTTGGTAGTTATTTTGCTTACATAGGACTAGTTAAGCAACGTTTTCCTATTTCTCGGGTCCGGGCAAAAGAATAATATTCGGGTTCAAACTACCCGGTTTTAGGCCTAATTTCGGACCTAGCCCATAATAAACCGTGTCCAGGACACATGGGGAACCCCACCGCGCGTGGGGAACATAAGCCTCGAACCCCACCACGCGTGGGGCTCATTTTTCTGGGCAAAGACTATACAAATACACGGACAAAACTTTGAAAGAGGAGGACTTTGGACTTTTGGTGAGAAAAAAGAAAAAAAAACGGGAAAATTTTTTTCGAAGCACTGTTCATCTTCTTCTTCAAAAAGAAGAAGAAGAGAAAGCCCTAGGAGCCAGCCCCCCCCCCCCCCACGCTCGAACACCTCCATCACGACCCCTCCGGTAAACCACCCAAACGACCCTTCAGCCACCACCAAACGACCACCCTCGTTCCACCTCCAAAAACCTCCCCAGCTGACCCCTCCCCGTCACCTCCACCCATAACCACCATAACCAACACCCAAAACCACCATTCCTCACGTCCCAAAACGCCATAACCAACAGCTTCCCCCCCCTCGTCGTCAAACTCCAGCCCAGTCCGTTATCTTCGACCACGACCAACGACAACAACCCAACACCGCGACCAACAGCTTCCCCCCCTCGTCGTCAACCTCTAGCCCAGTCCGTCACCTTCCACCGCGACCACGACCAACGACAACAACCCATCCAGTCGAACCCCAGGCCTCCTCCTCACCCCAGCCACGAACCAGCAGTAACGCCATTAGCGTTAGCATGCCCAGCTGCCGCCGTTTCTTCGTTATCGTCGCGCAGACCGTCTGAGGTCGTCATCGGGTTGTGCTCGTGGCTTCCGGTCTGATATCGTTGAGTTCGACATCGAGGTTCCGTCATTGGAGAGGTTTCCGATAGCTGTCGAGACAGTTTGGTTGTTGTTCTTGCTTCAAACAGGTGCATATACATTTCCAAACTTGTTATATTTGCTTAAATGGAATGAAATGATATGGACTTCCTATGCACTGTTTGTGTATCGGATTTGTTGAATGTCTCTTCCTTTGTTTCATTATTTTAAGTAGCTATTCCGCATTTTGTTTCTTCATACTAAGATTATTGTTATCTACATATTTGTCTTAAGAGTTGTTTGTACGTATAGTAGTACTGTTAAAATCATAGGAGTAATTTTAATCCCACTGAAAAAATATTCGTTTCATCAAATAAGTTTAATCTACAACCCATGACCTCGCAAAGTAGCAAAATAAATGTAGTTATTTTAGCCTTGTCTCTTTTTTCTAAAATAAATAAATAAATAAACAAAAAAAAACGAGACTAGCTTCGCCAAAAAAAATGTACAGATTGCGGAGCCTTCACAAAATATGTGTATTAAATACTTAGATTCTGGGACGGGCCGTTTAGCAAATTTCGCGGCCCTGCCAAAAAAAATAATAATGCGCTAGTTGCTTTAGGCGCGCCTTTAATAATGTTAACTCCCTAAACTCGGGTGCACATTTATGTGACCCAAATCCAAATCTCAACGAAATCGAAATGTGTCTTTAATCACGGGTACATTGACTGTGACGTGGTATGAGATGCATTTCCATGACGTTGCAAATTCCTTTTAAAAAATAAGAATGAGACGAGCCTCGCCAAATAAAAATGCAAATTGCGGGGCCCTCAATAATTAGTCATAATAAATACTTAGATTTTGGGATGGACCGTTTAGTGAATTTCACTGCCTTCCCTAAAGATAATAACGCGTTAGCCTCTTTAGACGCGATTTAATCAAATTACTTTCTTAAACTCGGGTGTGCATTTCATGCGACCCAAATCCAAATCCTAAAACATCAAATAAAATATGTTTCGGATTGTGGGTGCATTTCATGTGACACAGTCCAAAGACATGTTTTAAGCGATGTTCACATTCCTAAAAAATAATGATAATAAAGCGGTAAAAGATAAAATGTGCACATGGTTCATAATTGTATTAAAAATCAGATAAATAAGCCGAATATAACAGTTGAGCGACCGTGCTAGAACCACGGAACTCGGGAATGCCTAACACCTTCTCCCGAGTTAACAGAATTCCTTATCCGGATTTCTGGTACGCAGACTGTAATATGGAGTCATTCTTTTCCTCGATTCGGGATTAAAATTGGTGACTTGGGACACCCTAAATCTCCCAAGTGGCGACTCTGAAATAAATAAACCAATCCCGTCTCGATTGTCCTTTAATTGGAAAAACTCCCTTGCACCCTCGCGGGTGCGGAAAAAGGAGGTGTGACAGCTCTGGCGACTCTGCTGGGGAGCCTATAACCCAGAACCACTGGTTCAGGGTTAGAAATTCGAGCTTAAATAAATTGTTATATTTGGCTTTATTTGATTTTTACATGTTTTGAGCTTAATGTGCTAAATGTTGCTTTTACCGCTTTGATATTATGTGAACTGTATATAAATTGTGCCGAAACCCATCTCCTCTCTGAGTCTTCTGAATCATGAAGAAGGGTGTACTTCGTACGACTTCTTTTCTGTATAGTGTCAAATCCCAATTTAGAACGAGGTTCGGACAAGTTGCTAAGCCGGTGAAGCTTCTGTATTCCCGGTACGCTGCCCCCCCTCGGCTCGAGCTGTCCGCTCGGGTAAGCCAGGTCTAGAACAAATACCCAGGTTATGAACCTAGTATAACAAAGCCACATGCCGGATCCCTAGTAGGAACGTTTATTTGCATCATGTGCATTTGACTTAGGGGACTCAACACAGGGGTTGGGTCCGTCTAGGACAAGCAACCTGAAAATAATAGACCATCTTATGGCATCCTATGTGCTACATGTTGTATTCAGTCAAGGGCGAATGGGTCATTTGGTCATTTCCAGCATGATGTTATTTTAATCAAAGCATGGGGAACATTTGTGGAATCCAAGAAGCCTTGGAATTCCCTATGTCCCCCACGCTTGCTTTTTGGGAAAACACATGGGGAACATTTGTGGAATCCAAGAAGTCTTGGAATTCCCATATGTCCCCCACGCTTCATATGTTGGAAAAAGCGCATAGGGAACATTCGCGGAGTCCAAGATGTCTTGGAAGTCCTTATGTCTCTCATGCCACATTTTTGAAAATAATAATAAATTAAATATGTATATATATATATATATATATATATATATATATATATATATATATATAAATGAAAATTCAAAAAAAAGTTTGTATGTTGTCATCATTTTCAACGAATTAGAAAATAGTGAAAAAAAATGAGAAAGTGACAGTGTAAAGATATAACTACTTATTTTTAGAAGGAAAAAACCAATGTCCGAGTAGGTATCAAAACCCTGACGAAATTTTGGAAAAATAAAAAAAATATATGTCATGTTAGTTTGTTTTATTAAAAGCAAAGGAAAAGTAGAAAAATCATCATTGTTTTGCCTTGCCATAAAAATGAAAGTAAAAAAAAAGGGGTCTTGTTTTAAAATAGGTTTATTTATTTGTTTATGAAAATGCCAAAATTAAAATAATCCAAAAATATTTTCTCCATTATTCACTTCTTTAGAAAGTCTTTCTAATTGTTTTAAATATATATATATATATATTTATAATAAAAATCCGAAAATATTTTGATTCTTCTTTCAAAAATTGAAAAGAAAATTCAAGATTCAAAAAAAAAACATTTTAGTGCGTTTCTTTTATTAAAGGTAAAATTCCAAAAATATATTTTTCTTCTTTAGAATAAAAGAAAAAGCAAATGAAATTCAAAAATATATCTTAGAAGTATTTCTTTCAAAAAAAAGATCAATCAAAAATCCAAAAAATATACTTCATTTCTTCTTTTAAAGTAGTTCTTTTACCCGAACTACGCGAGTTTGATTCTCACCGGATGTGAGATACGTAGGCAACCCTCATCGGGTCCAACCCCACCTTTTGCTAAAAAGCCAAAAACAAATAAATAATAGTAAAAAAAAATAATAAAAAATGTCAAAATTTTAATTTTTTTTCATAAAGAAGTCGGGTGACGCTGTTTTATCAAGACATAGCCGAATGTTCCCGAAGGGGACGCCGGAAGGCTGACTTTGCATAAACAGCCACTTTCGGGTCATTTTTTAAGATTTGGTCCAGTTGACCCACACAGCCTTAAAAATCTTCGTCCCCGAGATGTTGACAGGCCGTGTTTGCAATATTGAGTTTCCTATTTTTGAAAAACAATAAAAGAGCCATAACTAAGTCAGGAGATGCTGTTTGTCATAAATAGCCGAATGTTCCCGAAAGGGACGCCGGAAGACTGACTTTGCATAAACAATCACTTTTTGGGTCATGTTTAAGATTTTTGGTCTAGTTGACCCACACAGCCTTTTAAACCTTCGTCCCCGAGACGCTGAATGGCCGTGTTGTGCAACACCAAGTTTTATTGTGATTTGAAAAAAAACAAAGAGTCGGCGGTCAGGTGAATACCATTCAAATTTTGTCATAATAAGCCGAGCCAGCTTCGGCCGCGTCTTAAACCGTTCTTGCCGAAATAGCCTTAGAGTATCTTTCAGTTGTCGAAAGGTTATTTTCGTAAAAGAATGGACAAGTTTGTAAAGCGTCATAAAATAATCCTCCTCGGCCTCAAAATTCATGTGAGAGTTGGAAAGGGCCACGTTTGCAAAAACAACCATTTGGTTAAAATTAGCAAATGGAAGAAGGAAGTTGGCCATTTGTTTTTAAAGCTTGTAAACCTTTTGATTAAAATAGGCGGGTTGTTTGATTTTCAAGTTGGTAGGTCATCTTTAAACCCTTGAAACCCAGTTTGTTTTAATATGAAAAGTGAAAAAGAAAAAATGTTCATTATTGTTTATCTTTTATTGGTCCGAACTACGCAAGGTCTGATTCATGCGGAGTCATGATACGTAGGCAATCTCCATAAGATTCGACCACAACAAAAAGAAAAAAAAAAGAAACAAAAAAGAGAATGAAAAAGAATAAAAAAAAAGAAAGGAAAAAGGAAAAGAGAAAAAACAAATGGCAAGCTGGGAATGAGGAGTGAGTTTTTATTTTATTTTACTCTATTTTCAAAAAAATAAAAAATAAATAAATAAATAAATAAAATAAAATAATAAGCTAGTTAGTTTATAACCCGAACTACGTCGGTTTGATTCTCACCGGATGTGAGATACGTAGGCAACCCTCATCGGGTCCAACTCCCTTTTTCATTTTACCAATAATGATATACCATAAAGCATATATGTACACACATGTATATAAATACATATATTGTTTGTTTTGTTTTCCAAGATTTTTTAGAGTCAAAACAAAGGTTTCTGTTTTCGCCTAAAAGGTCACCTTAATAAATGTGCAGGATGAGCACAGAGCAAAATGAACCATTCTCGGCCCTCAGCGAGGTCCCCCTACAACTCCACATGTGGTGGAATGATTTGGAAGCCAATAGCAAAGAGGTAGTAGGAAGAATATTGGGAGGTTTTGTAAATTTGTTGGGCGTTAGGCCAAGGACAGATATTCTTGAAGCTCTAATACCATTTTGGGACCCAACCCGCAATGTATTCCGTTTTGTTGACTTTGAACTTTCACCAACACTTGAGGAAGTCGCCGGATATGCGGGATTGAATGAGAGGTTAAGAGGGCAATATTTGCTTTCGCCAAGGCCAGTGTCTCCGCATGCGTTTCTGGATCTACTAAGCATTAGTCGGAAGGTACAACATGACGATTTATCGAGAGGATATTGTGATCTCCATTTCTTGTATCAGCGGTACGGAACCCCGCAGGGTTTCGAGGAACCGAACCTTGGGCTAACTCACGGCGGGAACAGAAACAAATGGGAAGCAAGACGTACTTTGGCTTTCATCACAGCATTCTTGGGAGTCATGGTCTGTCCAAGGAAGGATAAAAAGATAGAGATAGGTCTGGTAGGGATGGCCGACGTGGCAATCAAAAGAACCAATAGTACTGTGGTTCCTTTGATTTTGTCCGAAATCTACCGGGCTCTGACTATATGCCGAGAAGGAGGCAAGTTCTTCCAAGGTTGCAACCTGTTACTTCAGCTATGGATGCAGGAACATCTCCATCACCGAGTAGGATACATGAACCACGGGTTGACCGAGAGGAATTGTATCAGCGGATTCAAGAAGCGCATGACAGGCGCCAGATTTCCTGAAGGTGTCGAAGCATGGTTTACACGGTTAAGGTCAACAACAGCTGACCAAATTGAATGGGCATTCGGTTGGTTGACTGATACTGAGGTGATCTACATGTCGGCTGAAGAATGTCATGTTCTCTTAATGGGGCTTCGCAGCATCCAGCCATATGCCCCTCATCGGGTATTACGACAACTGGGCAGGTTTCAAGTAGTCCCTACTGATGAAGATCTGAGCAAGCATGCCATGGAATTAAGCCCGGGAGTCATATTCCCCGAGGGGAAAATTAGAAAACTGTGGCATGAATGTAGATTCTTGGAGCCCAAGACCATGGTGCGAGAACTAGCTAAAGGTGAGGTAGACCCAAAGTACGACGCTTGGTTCGAGAGAAGGTTTCAGATTCGGAAAAGACCTGCTAAAAGGGCCCACGTCCAACACTTCACAGATGATTCACAAGAGCAATGGGGATGGTTAAAAAGGGAGGAAGGTTACCGGGTTGAAATCGGGAAGCTAAAGCAACAAGTCGAAAGGCTTGTATTTGAGAACAATGTGCAAGTCGCTTCGGAGCAGGCTGAAAGAAACAAGCTAGCCCAAGAAAACCAAATCTTGAAGGCCCGCCTTCACCAAGACAGTAAGAGTGACGTTGACCGACAGAAGCGTCGCTCTGACGAAAGATTGATAGCAAGTTTGAGAAGTCAGGTCATCCAGAGCCAAGAAGAATTAGAACAATCAGAAGCATGCATAGCAAGGATGAAGGTCAGATGGGCAAGGCACACAATGGCCCGGAAGCAGCGTTTGCAACAGGTCATAAGGGATTATGAGATGAGCGTCGGAATATTGAGGGAGACGAACTCCACTCTACATGATCGGATCGTCAAACAAGCACGAGATGCCCAAGCCGACAGAAGGCGATGTTACGATGCAATGACCAGAATGGAAAGACAAATGGAGATGTTCCAGGATCAGCTTGCCAACAATGCGCAAACACTGGGATTGAAGAACCGACAGATAAGGCATTTGTTCGCAGAAAGGGACAACATTCGAGGAAGGATCGACGAGATTGGGCATTACATCTACATGAGATGCCTGGCATGCGAGCAAATGCCTCGGAAGACCCTCCTTGTTTCCATCATGGGTTGCGTCCACCGAATCATGAATGAGTTGAAAAGCCTGCAGAGGGACCTCACACCAAGGGCCGCGGAAAGGCCGAATGATGCCTCGCGGGCCCCTAAGTTGGAAAATTAATCTTTGGTTGAGTCTTGTTTATTTGGCTTTGTTGCTTTTCCATATGTTGTTTTCTTTTCTTTTAGTCAAAACGGGTTAAGAACTGTGGAGTCTGTACTATTGCTATTCCTTGCTTGAAGTAATTTGTAATAGCAAAATTTTGAGAATGAATTTAACGATTTCACAAGAATTTTATGTTTCTTTACTTTAAGGCAGAACTACGCCTGGTCTGATTCACGCGGGGACGTGATACGTAGGCAATCCCCATAAGATTCGACCGCTTTTAATAATGAAAGAAAAGAAAATAAAATAAAACACAGGGTTTCCCAAAGTACTTTAAAAGGGGACGAATGAGCAAACCGGGATGACGCATGTTGTTTGAAGCAAAGCATGTAGAAACGGTTAACTGCCTAGGTGCATTGCATCCTCTATGTGTTATGATCAAATCTGTTAAACTCTAACGCTAACAAAGTTTGTTGTTGTCTGAATCAAACAAATTAGTTGTTAAAGAACTCTGGCAGCACACTCCTATCAAACCAGATCCAAGGGACCGATAGCAACCAGCATGACTACTTCAGAGAATAGTAATGAGGAAGAGAGGCCGATGAGCCAGTTGCTAAAAGAAGCGATGGAAAAGATTGAAAGGATGGGACTAGAGATGAATGCAATGCAGCTAGCCATAGCCAAAACACAAAAGAGCCCTGAAACACTGGGGCACATGCCGGAATACCCTCACTCTGGCCCTTCCACAAGCCGCCCAAATCCCCTTTATCATCAAGAAAGAAGCCCTCATGATTCCCAAGCTCCACCACCCCATCAACCTCTCCCAACACCCAATATTCCCATTTTTGTGGGACCAACATCAGCCCCTTTGCAAAGAACGACCAGTGAGCCATTGTTTCAGGCTCACGATACACAATACTACCCCCCCGAGCCTACGTTTCATGCCCCCGAACCACAGGCTTACAATCCACATTTGGAAGTGCCGGCAGAGATTGAGAAGCCGGCTAAGGCCCCTGAACAGGATGAAGTATTGAGAAAGTTCAAAAGCCTGGAGCAGTCCTTCAGGAACTTGCACGGGCTGGGCAATCAAGTCAGCGTAGCATACAAAGATCTGTGCCCTTTCCCAGACGTCCAACTCCCGGCTGGGTTCAAGATGCCTAAGTTTGATTTATATGAAGGGCACGGTGATCCCATGGCACATTTGCGGGGATTCTGTAGCAAAATGAGGGGGGCAGGCGGCAAGGATGAGCTGCTGATAGCTTATTTCGGCCAAAGTCTGAGCGGATCTGCACTAGAATGGTATACCAGGCAGGATTCCAGCAGGTGGTACACGTGGGATGATCTGGCGCAGGCTTTTGCAGGTCATTTCCAGTACAATCTCGAGATAGTCCCTGACCGTCTCACATTATTGAGAACTGGGAAGAAACCCGGGGAAAGTTTTCGCGAGTTCGGGTTCCGCTGGAGAGAGCAAGCAGCTAGAGTCGATCCTCCCATGAGAGAGGGAGAGATGGTGGACTATTTCTTGCAGACACTGGATCCAACCTATTTTGGTCACTTGGTGACAACAGTTGGAAAATCTTTCAACGAGGTGGTCAAGATAGGGGTCATGATAGAAGAGGGTCTGAGGTCTGACAAAATCTTGAACTATTCGGCACTCAAAGCCACAACCCAGGCTATTCAAAGCGGCACGGGAGGTGCGCTGAGAAGAAAGAAAGAAGAGGTTGCCACGATCGAGGCAGGCAGTTGGTCCAGGGCTGGCAGGCCGCACTACAACCAACCCAGACCTCACAGGTCAAACTACCCATACAACCTACCACAAAATTTCTATCCACCTCGAGAACCACATTGTTCCGTACACCAGGCCCAAGCATACACTCAGCCTCCGGTTCGCCCACAATGGCGCGCGCCGGCTCCCCAGAACATATATGCACCACCACAAAACACCTATCCTCCACCGAGGGCGTATAGAAACCCTTCAGGGGCAGGCTTCCGGGGAAATCCAGATGCTAGGAATGACAGGTTGCGGAAGCAGAGAACTTTCACGGAGTTGGGAGAAACCTACACCGCTTTGTTCCACAAGCTGAGGCAATTGGGTTTGGTTAGTCCTGTCCAGACTCGAGAACCAAATCCCCCACCTCAGAACTTGGATCGATCAATCAGTTGTGAATACTGTTCAGGGATGCTCGGGCATGATACCGAGAAGTGCTGGAAATTAAGGCATGCCATACAGGATCTTATTGACACCAATAAGATCGAGGTCCAGACACCAGAGGCTCCTAACATCAACCAAAACCCACTGCCAGCGCACCACGAAACTCACATGATTGAGTTGGTGTGTGAGGGAGGAGAATTGAGAAAACCCTCACAAACAGTGATGATGATCCAAGCCGCCCCGAAAGAAGTCTCAACCAGTGGAGGAACGAGTGTACAGTCGCAGGGAGAAGGCGTCAAGCCGGTAGTGATATTGGGAAAGAGCCCGTCCGCCATAACAAGCAAACCCGAGCCAAGCAAGTTGGTAATACCAGGGATCCCGCCCACACCGGCGGTCGTGTTGAAAGGGGTATGTAGAGAACGGGTGACCATAAAGCCTGTGGTCCAGCTGCCGATGATTGACAGCAGGGCTGTGCCTTGGAAATATGAAAAGGCGGTGGTGATGTACAAAGGAAAACAGGTGGAAGAAGTCAGTTGTGAAGCGCAAGGGCTGACTCGATCAGGTCGATGTTTTGCTCCGGTGGAGCTAAGAAGAACCAACCCAGTTGCAACCAAGAAACCTGTGTCCGAAGAAGAGGCTGAAGAGTTCCTGAGGAAGATGAAAGTACAGGACTATTCTGTGGTCGAACAGCTGAGAAAAACACCGGCCCAGATCTCACTGTTGTCGTTACTGATCCATTCTGAGGAGCATCGTCGGGCCCTGCTGAAGATATTGAACGAAGCTCATGTACCCAGTGAGATTGCTGTAAACCACCTGGAAACCATTGCCAGCAAGATTTTCGAGGTGAACAGGGTAACATTCTTCAGATGATGACCTGCCGGTGGAAGGTACGGAGCATAATAAAGCTCTATACCTAGCTGTCAAATGTGAAGACTCGGTGGTAACTCGAGTATTGGTGGATAACGGCTCAAGCGCCAATATTTGTCCATTATCCACTCTGGACCAGTTAAAGATCGACCGCGGAAGAATCCGCAAGAATAGCATCTGTGTCCGAGGGTTTGACGGAAACGGAACAGCCACTGTAGGGGATGTTGTACTTGAACTGATCATTGGTCCAGTCCTGTTTACCATGGAATTCCAGGTATTGGACGCCACGGTATCTTACAACCTGCTGTTAGGTCGACCATGGATTCATGCAGCCAAAGCGGTGCCTTCCACCCTACATCAGATGGTGAAGTTCGAGTGGGAAAGACAAGAGGTCGTGTTACACGGCGAGGATACAACGTGCACCATGGGCGGAACCATTGTACCTTTCATAGAGACCGCTGATGACAAAGGTCCTTGGGTCTACCAGATTTTCGATACAGGGTCGGCCAACAAAATTTCTGAAGGAGAAATCATCCCGCACCCTAGGGTAGCTGCCGCAACAGTCATGATGGTCTCAGAAATGCTGGGTAATGGATTTGTGCCGGGAAAAGGCCTGGGAGTCGAGCTTCAAGGGATTGTCCAACCTGTCTCTCTTCCTAAAAATCTGGATAATTTTGGATTGGGGTTCAAACCAACTGCAGCAGATAGGAAGCAAGCGCGAAAAATGAAGAAGAGGGTCTGGTTTCTGCCTAAACCGGTGCCACGCCTCTCAAGGTCTTTTGTTAAAGCAAGTGCCAAGGGGTCACCGGTCCCAAAGATTCTAGGACCTTTGATTGGTATAAATGAAGACCTGAATCAGAGTTTTGACAGGCTATTCGCGGATGTCAGTGTGGTGGAAGCTGGAGAAGGTTCCAGCAGAGCAGAGATACAGTTTGTGGGGCCTGAGGCCAAGACCAACAATTGGACGGTTACTCCTCTTCCTGTCCGAGGGGAGTCTTGGTAGTAGGCTTTGATTTATGTTTTGTGTGTTTTGTTTTGTCCGGATTATTCAAGGGTGTAATCCAAATTTTACTTTCGTTTTGTAAAAGTGTGAACCCTTTTATCCCGCAAGTTTAATGAAGTTCTTTTCTTTTGTCCCATTTTAATTTTGTTTTGTTCTTTTTCTTTCTGAACAGTTCTCTTTTTACTGGTTCTAATGACATGGCATGCACAGCGGATCTTCGACCTAGTCTAATAAATCAATCTGAATCTGACTCAATGATGCAAGAGGTCGTTTGTGATGATGAATCTGAATGTGATGAAGGTGAAGCCTTCGAAGAGATAAACCGAGAATTATGCCAATTTGAAGAAAAACCCAAGCCTAACCTAAATGACACTGAGGCTGTAAACCTAGGAGACGCTGATAACGTCCAAGAAACCAAAATCAGCATCCACATTGAGCCGAATGTCAGGGAAGAATTGATCAGAACCCTCATGGAATTCAAAGATGTTTTTGCATGGTCCTATGACGATATGCCTGGATTAAGCACAAATTTAGTGGTTCACAAATTGCCCACTGACCCGGCATACCCTCCGGTCAAGCAAAAACTAAGGAAATTTAAAACAGAAATGAGTGTAAAAATCAAAGAAGAGGTGATTAAGCAGTTGCAGGCAAAGGTCATTCGGGTCACTCGATATCCCGAGTGGTTGGCCAATGTGGTACCAGTCCCAAAGAAGGATGGAAAAATCAGGGTGTGCGTTGACTACCGCAACCTCAACAAAGCAAGTCCCAAGGACAATTTTCCGCTACCCAACATTCATATCCTGATCGATAATTGCGCTGGGCGCGAGATCGGATCCTTTGTGGATTGCTATGCGGGTTATCATCAGATCCTAATGGACGAAGAGGATGCTGAGAAGACAGCGTTTATTACGCCATGGGGAACCTACTGCTATCGGGTAATGCCGTTCGGGTTAAAGAACGCTGGGGCAACGTACATGCGAGCAATGACTGCTGTGTTTCATGACATGATACACAAAGAAATAGAGGTGTACGTCGATGATGTGATCATCAAATCTTGGCGTCAGGAGGACCATGTGGCAGACCTAAGGAGATTTTTCCAAAGACTCCGGAGGTATGATATCAAGCTTAACCCGGCCAAATGCGCATTCGGGGTTCCATCAGGAAAGTTGCTAGGATTCATCGTCAGTCGACGGGGGATTGAGTTAGACCCATCCAAAATTGAATCCATCCGAGATTTGCCACCGCCAAGGAACAAAACAGAGGTAATGAGTTTGCTGGGTAGACTCAATTACATCAGCAGGTTCATCGCTCAACTCACAGCAACTTGTGAGCCCATATTTCGGCTGCTGAGAAAGGATGCTGCGGTAGGTTGGACGGCAGAGTGTCAGGAGGCTTTCGACCAAATCAAAGGGTATCTGTCTAATCCACCCGTATTGGTCCCGCCTAAGCCCGGGAAGCCCCTAATTCTTTACCTGACGGTCTTGGAAAATTCATTTGGTTGTGTATTGGGGCAACATGATGACACAGGAAGGAAGGAGCAAGCCATCTACTATCTTAGCAAGAAATTCACAGTACATGAGGTCAAGTACACTCAACTCGAGAAAACATGTTGCGCCCTAACTTGGGTAGCTCAGAAGTTGAAACACTACCTGTCTTCGTATACTACTTATCTCATATCCCGTTTGGACCCATTGAAGTATATCTTTCAGAAACCTATGCCCACGGGAAGGTTGGCAAAATGGCAAATTCTGCTCACAGAGTTTGATATCGTCTATGTAACGAGGACGGCCATGAAAGCCCAGGCGCTGGCAGACCATTTGGCAGAGAATCCCGTTGATGAAAAATACGAGCCCTTAAGAACGTATTTTCCTGACGAAGAGGTAATGCATACAAATGAGTTGGAATTGCCTGAGGAACCGGGTTGGAAGCTTTTCTTCGATGGAGCTGCAAACGCGAAAGGGGTTGGAATAGGAGCAGTACTCATTTCTGAAACAGGACGGCATTATCCTGTTACGGCTCAACTACGCTTCTATTGCACCAACAATATGGCCGAGTATGAGGCTTGCATTCTGGGTCTGCGCTTGGCTGCTGACATGGATGTCCAAGACGTCTTGGTCTTGGGAGACTCGGACCTCTTGGTACATCAAATTCAGGGTGAATGGGAAACACGAGACCTAAAGCTCATACCATACCGACAATGCTTGCATGATCTGAGCAAGCAATTTCGATCGGTGAAGTTCAAACACATCCCGAGAGTTCACAATGAGGTTGCGGATGCCTTGGCCACCTTAGCATCAATGCTGCACCACCCTGACAAAATGTATGTTGATCCTCTACACATCCAGGTCCGTGATCAGCACGCTTACTGCAATGCCATAGAAGAAGAAGCAGATGGCGAACCCTGGTTTCATGATATCAAGGAATACCTCAGAATGGGGATATATCCAGAACATGCCTCTAGAGACCAAAAAAGAGCCCTTCGGCGTTTGTCGAATGGTTTCTTCCTCAGTGGAGGAGTATTGTACAAAAGAACCCCGGATTTGGGATTGTTGAGATGCATAGATGCCAGTCAAGCAACGACGGTTATGGCAGAGGTACATGCTGGAGTTTGTGGGCCACACATGAGCGGATATGTATTGGCAAGAAAGATCCTTCGAACAGGGTGTTATTGGCTCACCATGGAACACGACTGTATCACTTTCGTGAGGAAATGCCATCAGTGCCAGATACATGGAGATTTGATTCATTCTCCGCCAACAGAGTTACATACGATGTCAGCACCCTGGCCGTTTGTGGCATGGGGCATGGATGTCATTGGGCCCATCGAGCCGGCAGCATCCAACGGTCATAGGTTCATTCTAGTGACCATTGATTACTTCACCAAATGGGTTGAGGCTAAAACCTTCAAATCAGTAACCAAGAAGGCAGTGGTGGACTTTGTTCACTCCCATATCATCTGCAGATTTGGGATCCCAAAAGTGATCATCACGGATAACGGTGCGAATCTTAATAGCAGCTTGATGAGAGAGGTATGCCAACAATTCAAGATTACACACCGCAATTCCACCCCATATCGTCCCAAGGCGAATGGAGCAGTCGAAGCAGCCAATAAGAATATCAAGAAGATACTGCGAAAAATGGTGGAAGGGTCCAGACAATGGCACGAGAGATTACCCTTTGCTTTGTTGGGTTACCGCACTACCGTCCGAACTTCCATAGGCACAACTCCTTATTTGTTGGTGTATGGAACTAAGGCCGTAATACCAGCGGAGGTCGAAATTCCGTCCCTCCGAATTGTCGCTGAAGCCGGGATTGATGATGATGAATGGGTCAAAGCTCGATTGGAACAGTTGAGCCTGATATATGAGAAAAGATTGGCAGCAGTGTGCCATGATCAGCTGTACCAGAAGAGAATGGCAAGAACATATAATAAGAAGGTGCGCCCCAGGAAGTTTGAGGTAGGGCAGCAGGTATTGAAGAAGATCCTCCCACATCAGGTCGAGGCAAAAGGCAAATTCGCCCCAAATTGGCAAGGGCCTTATATCGTGACCAGAGTATTGTCCAACGGTGCTTTGTGTTTGACAGATGTCGAGGGTAGATGTGTCGACATGGCTATCAATTCAGATGCAGTCAAGAGATATTATGCGTAATTTCTTTAATTATGGCAATTTTTGGTTTATTTGTTTGTATTTGGCATTTGTTGGATAATGAGATGACGGAGACAATTCTTTCTTCTATCCAAACACTTTTAACCCTTGCTTCCCCCTTTGAGCCTTAAGTAATTCTTTCATACCCCTATTTTGGAATCACTAATGGAAAAGACATGGAAAAAAAAAAAAGTCGGCGCCTGATTCCTCAAAGAGAGAGAAAAATAAAAGAGAAAGAAAATGAAAAGAAGGAAAAGAAAAAGAGGAAGATAAAATCACAAGAAATACAAAACCGTGGGAACTACGTTTGACCTGATTCCTCGAAGAGGATACGTAGGCACCTCACGACTCGGTCATAGTGTGCATCATAGTGAATATAGGATGCATAATATACATAATGTGCATAATAGGCACAATGTGCGTAACGCACAAAAAAATAATAATAATAATAAATTCCCCAAGCAAGAAAACTGGGGCAGAGGTTATGTTTTAAGTTCCAACAAAGGTTTGATTGCAAAAGTTGTAGCACATCACCCATCAAATTATTTTCATTTTTATAGCCCTTCTTTAACTCCACACCAAAACCAACATCAACATCCAAAAGACCTCCCGATCAATGTTCAAGAGATGTTGAGTCAGACAAATAAGGCCGAGAATAATACACCGATCCCCAGCAAAGAAGAGGATCGTAATACTGGGAATGAATTGATGGTCAAAGGAATCTCCAGAAGAGAGGGCCGTATCTACAACACCCCGATTCCTCGAAAGAAATAAAATGAGAGAGTCTTATCGGTGAAAACCTGCACAGGCACCGAGAGGCGATGTAACATGAGGGATATGAAATGAGAGAGTCTTATTGGTGAAAACCTTCACAGGCACCATAAGGCGCCGGGAGATGAGAGAAAAGAGAGAGTCTCATTAGTGAAAACCCCTCGAAGGGCACTATGAGGCGGCAAGACAGATCAACAAAAAGCGACCACATTTGCAAAGAAATGGACAATCATTTATCATCCCCAGCAAGTCAGACCATCGGGCAAGTCGATTGATACAAATAGATTGGGTCGGGAATCTATGGTGCACGTCATGATCACGGGGACCAGTCATATCCTCCAAATAAGTTCTTTTGAGTTTCTTCTCCCACCAAAATATTGGTTCAGAAAGATTTTCTCCTTTTTCTACCTTTTACTTCTTTTCCTGAAATGTGTCTTGAAAGGATTTTTCAAAGATTACTACCAGAAACCGGAGGGGAATTCATCCAATGCAGGATAATACAAACAGTCCTAAAGGCCGATCCCAGGCAATGCAGTGATCGTGCCCGGCAATTTTGGAGGAAGTAAGCTCATAAAGGGAGTGGTTTCAGGAGTTAAAAGCAGACTCCCACAGCATGTGCTTAAAGAGAAAGCAGAAAAGGGGATTAATTGAAAGTCAATCCCCAGCAGGCTAGCGACCCCCAGCAGGCAACTCTGCCCGTTAATCAATTATGGGGACATAGAGCAAGAAAAGGGGAAGAGAGAAAAATCGTTCGCCGGAAAGGCACCCTCTACCACCACGATTAAAACTGACTAAATCCTTTTGTCTGTTACAGGAGAACAAAGAATTGATAATGGCAGCAAGACGCAACGCCAGGGAAACCACCAAAAACCGGGGCAGAAAATTTTCTGCCGATTGTCGAAAATTTTCTCGGAAGAACGGGGAAGCAATTTCAATACATTTAAGTTCTAGGTCGCCCACCAGTAAAATGCGGGAATACTTTTCAGTTCTAGGTCGCCCACCAGTAAAATGCGGGAATACATTTAAGTTCTAGGTCGCCCACCAGTAAAATGCGGGAATACTTTTAAGTTCTAGGTCGCCCACCAGTAAAATGCGGGAATACGTTTAAGTTCTAGGTCGCCCACCAGTAAAATGCGGGAATACTTTTAAAGTTCTAGGTCGCCCACTAGTAAAATGCGGGAATACTTTTAAGTTCTAGGTCGCCCACCAGTATAATGCGGGAATACATTTAAGTTCTAGGTCGCCCACCAGTAAAATGCGGGAATACTTTTAAGTTCTAGGTCGCCCACCAGTAAAATGCGGGAATACGTTTAAGTTCTAGGTCGCCCACCAGTAAAATGCGGGAATACTTTTAAGTTCTAGGTCGTCCACCAGTAAAATGCGGGAATACTTTTAAGTTCTAGGTCGCCCACCAGTATAATGCGGGAATACATTTAAGTTCTAGGTCGCCCACCAGTATAATGCGGGAATACATTTAAGTTCTAGGTCGCCCACCAGTATAATGCGGGAATACATTTAAGTTCTAGGTCGCCCACCAGTAAAATGCGGGAATACTTTTAAGTTCTAGGTCGCCCACCAGTATAATGCGGGAATACATTTAAGTTCTAGGTCGCCCACCAGTAAAATGCGGGAATACTTTTAAGTTCTAGGTCGTCCACCAGTATAATGCGGGAATACATTTAAGTTCTAGGTCGCCCACCAGTAAAATGCGGGAATACTTTTAAGTTCTAGGTCGCCCACCAGTAAAATGCGGGAATACTTTTAAGTTCTAGGTCGCCCACCAGTAAAATGCGGGAATACTTTTAAGTTCTAGGTCGCCCACCAGTATAATGCGGGAATACTTTTAAGTTCTAGGTCGCCCACCAGTAAAATGCGGGAATACTTTTAAGTTCTAGGTCGCCCACCAGTAAAATGCGGGAATACTTTTAAGTTCTAGGTCGCCCACCAGTAAAATGCGGGAATACGTTTAAGTTCTAGGTCGCCCACCAGTAAAATGCGGGAATACTTTTAAGTTCTAGGTCGCCCACCAGTATAATGCGGGAATACATTCAAGTTCTAGGTCGCCCACCAGTAAAATGCGGGAATACTTTTAAGTTCTAGGTCACCCACAAGTATAATGCGGGAATACTTTTAAGTTCTAGGTCGCCCACCAGTAAAATGCGGGAATACTTTTAAGTTCTAGGTCGCCCACCAGTATAATGCGGGAATACATTCAAGTTCTAGGTCGCCCACCAGTAAAATGCGGGAATACTTTTAAGTTCTAGGTCACCCACCAGTATAATGCGGGAATACATTTCAGTTCTAGGTCGCCCACCAGTAAAATGCGGGAATACGTTTAAGTTCTAGGTCGCCCACCAGTAAAATGCGGGAATACTTTTAAGTTCTAGGTCGCCCACCAGTAAAATACGGGAATACTTTTAAGTTCTAGGTCGCCCACCAGTAAAATGCGGGAATACGTTTAAGTTCTAGGTCGCCCACCAGTAAAATGCGGGAATACGTTTAAGTTCTAGGTCGCCCACCAGTAAAATGCGGGAATACTTTTAAGTTCTAGGTCGCCCACCAGTATAATGCGGGAATACATTTAAGTTCTAGGTCGCCCACCAGTAAAATGCGGGAATACTTTTAAGTTCTAGGTCGCCCACCAGTATAATGCGGGAATACATTTAAGTTCTAGGTCGCCCACCAGTAAAATGCGGGAATACTTTTAAGTTCTAGGTCACCCACCAGTATAATGCGGGAATACATTTCAGTTCTAGGTCGCCCACCAGTATAATGAGGGAATACATTTTGTCTGTTCATTCCATATTCTAGGTCGCCCACAAGTATAAATGCAGGCATGTCATTACCAATAGGAGACGCACTTCCTCAGTTTAGTTTCACCATAGGAGACGCACTTCCTAAGTTTAATCTTACCAATAGGAGACCCGCCTGTAGAACGGAGTTTGTTGTATGTCGAAGAAAAGAAGAAATCAGGCGTCCACCTGGAGAACAAGGACAAAGAAGGAAGAAATCAGGCGTCCACCTGGAGAACAAGGACAAAGAAAAATAGAAATCAGGCGTCCACCTGGAGAACAAGGACAAAGAAAAATAGAAATCAGGCATCCACCTGGAGAACAAGGACAAAGAAAAGAAGTAATCAGGCGTCCACCTGGAGAATAAGGACAAAGGAAGGAAGAAATCAGGCGTCCACCTGGAGAACAAGGACAAAGAAAATAGAAATCAGGCACCCACCTGGAGAATAAGGGAATACAATTGAAGTATTGAAGTCAAAAGCCCGCTCATATGAGAAAGGAGCACACTTAGAATCAATGAAGCAGAGGAATACAACAGGAATCTCCAGCAGGAAGCAATAAAATCCCCAGCATTCACAAAAGGCTGGTCAAGAAAAGACAACAAGAAAACAAGAGGGGAAAAGAACCCCAAGGTACGGAAGTAGAGAACAGATGTGGTCCGCTCAAAGAACTAGCACCTACAACTAGTTGTATCAAGGTTCAAACTTGAAGTCTGTAAGAAGCACCATTCAAGACTCAAGACCAAGTTTCAGAAGACTTACAAATAGGAATCCCTGTAACTAGTAGCTGATAGGCTTAGTTAGTTTTTTTTCAGTCTTCGTTTTTTGTTGTAACGACAGGACCGCGGACCGGAACCTCAACGGAACGGCACCTCGATCGGCTCTTCACCTCGGTACACTTCACTATCTCTCTCATTTCGAACTACACGTGGCCTGATTCCTGTATAACCAAGGATATGTAGGCAGCTCAGATACCAGGGCTCGGTCACATTCCCTCCCTTTCCTTAAGTGTAGTCCGTCCAAGTAATGGTCGGGTCAAAAACACGTCTAGTCGTTCTTTGTCGGAAAACTCTTCGTGTTTCCAGTCAAAGAGGGGCAGCTGTAAGCACGTGATTTTTGACCCTCCCCGAGATTTTTCACATTTTTAGCGTGAATATGTGAAATTGGGTCTAATATAGCCATTTTAACTATTTTTACTTTATTTCGTTGCAAAAAGAAAAAATCACAAAAAATACATATATAAATTTTAGTTTATGCATTTCTCATAAACGTGGAAAAAATACAAAAAATTGTACTTTATTTTGGTACTTTATATAAATTCAAAATTACTAAAATATATAGTTCTATTAATGTTTGCAGTCATTATAATTTTGAAAAATACAAAAATTGTACTTTATTTTGGTACTTTATATAAATTCAAAAATTACAAAAAAAATATAGTTCTATTAATGTTTGCAGTCATTATAATTTTGAAAAATACAAAAATATTACTTCATATTTTTGTCTTTATTAAAGAACGAAAATTACAAAAAAAAATAGTTTTATTAATATTCTATAGTCATTTTAACTTTGAAAAATACAAAAAAAAACATTACTTCATATTTTATCTTAATATTTAAAAAACAAAAATTACAAAAATAGTTTTATTAATATTTTGTAGCTATTTTAAATCTTGAAAAAATATTTAAAAAATATATAGTTTTGTTTGAATACTAGTCTTATTTTTGGTAGTTATTTTGCTTACATAGGACTAGTTAAGCAACGTTTTCCTATTTCTCGGGTCCGGGCAAAAGAATAATATTCGGGTTCAAACTACCCGGTTTTAGGCCTAATTTCGGACCTAGCCCATAATAAACCGTGTCCAGGACACATGGGGAACCCCACCGCGCGTGGGGAACATAAGCCTCGAACCCCACCACGCGTGGGGCTCATTTTTCTGGGCAAAGACTATACAAATACACGGACAAAACTTTGAAAGAGGAGGACTTTGTACTTTTGGTGAGAAAAAAGAAAAAAAAACGGGAAAAAATTTTTCGAAGCACTGTTCATCTTCTTCTTCAAAAAGAAGAAGAAGAGAAAGCCCTAGGAGCCAGCCCCCCCCCCACGCTCGAACACCTCCGTCACGACCCCTCCGGTAAACCACCCAAACGACCCTTCAGCCACCACCAAACGACCACCCTCCTTCCACCTCCAAAAACCTCCCCAGTTGACCCCTCCCCGTCACCTCCACCCATAACCACCATAACCAACACCCAAAACCACCATTCCTCACGTCCCAAAACGCCATAACCAACAGCTTCCCCCCCCTCGTCGTCAAACTCCAGCCCAGTCCGTCATCTTCGACCACGACCAACGACAACAACCCAACACCGCGACCAACAGCTTCCCCCCCTCGTCGTCAACCTCTAGCCCAGTCCATCACCTTCCACCGCGACCACGACCAACGACAACAACCCATCCAGTCGAACCCCAGGCCTCCTCCTCACCCCAGCAACGAACCAGCAGTAACGCCATTAGCGTTAGCATGCCCAGCTGCCGCTGTTTCTTCGTTATCGTCGCGCAGACCGTCTGAGGTCGTCGTCGGGTTGTGCTCGTGGCTTCCGGTCTGATATCGTTGAGTTCGACATCGAGGTTCCGTCATTGGAGAGGTTTCCGATAGCTGTCGAGACAGTTTGGTTGTTGTTCTTGCTTCAAACAGGTGCATATACATTTCCAAACTTGTTATATTTGCTTAAATGGAATGAAATGATATGGACTTCCTATGCACTGTTTGTGTATCGGATTTGTTGAATGTCTCTTCCTTTGTTTCATTATTTTAAGTAGTTATTCCGCATTTTGTTTCTTCATACTAAGATTATTGTTATCTACATGCTTGTCTTAAGAGTTGTTTGTACGTATAGTAGTAATGTTAAAATCATAGGAGTAATTTTAATCCCACTGAAAAAATATTCGTTTCATCAAATAAGTTTAATCTACAACCCATGACCTCGCAAAGTAGCAAAAAAATGTAGTTATTTTAGCCTTGTCTCTTTTTTCTAAAATAAATAAATAAATAAACAAAAAAAACGAGACTAGCTTCGCCAAAAAAAAAATGTACAGATTGCGGAGCCTTCACAAAATATGTGTATTAAATACTTAGATTCTGGGACGGGCCGTTTAGCAAATTTCGCGGCCCTGTCAAAAAAAAATTATAATGCGCTAGTTGCTTTAGGCGCGCCTTTAATAATGTTAACTCCCTAAACTCGGGTGCACATTTATGTGACCCAAATCCAAATCTCAACGAAATCGAAATGTGTCTTTAATCACGGGTACATTGACTGTGACGTGGTATGAGATGCATTTCCATGACGTTGCAAATTCCTTTTTTTAATAATGAATGAGACGAGCCTCGCCAAATAAAAATGCAAATTGCGGGGCCCTCAATAATTAGTCATAATAAATACTTAGATTTTGGGATGGACCGTTTAGTGAATTTCACTGCCTTCCCTAAAGATAATAACGCGTTAGCCTCTTTAGACGCGATTTAATCAAATTACTTTCTTAAACTCGGGTGTGCATTTCATGCGACCCAAATCCAAATCCTAAAACATCAAATAAAATATGTTTCGGATTGTGGGTGCATTTCATGTGACACAGTCCAAAGACATGTTTTAAGCGATGTTCACATTCCTAAAAAATAATGATAATAAAGCGGTAAAAGATAAAATTTGCACATGGTTCATAATTGTATTAAAAATCAGATAAATAAGCCGAATATAACAGTTGAGCGACCGTGCTAGAACCACGGAACTCGGGAATGCCTAACACCTTCTCCCGGGTTAACAGAATTCCTTATCCGGATTTCTGGTACGCAGACTGTAATATGGAGTCATTCTTTTCCTCGATTCGGGATTAAAATTGGTGACTTGGGACACCCTAAATCTCCCAAGTGGCGACTCTGAAATAAATAAACCAATCCTGTCTCTATTGTCCTTTAATTGGAAAAAATCCCTCGCGCCCCTGCAGGTGCGGAAAAAGGAGGTGTGACAATGACGTGCACCATAGATTCCCGACCCAGTCTATTTGTATCAATTGATTTGCCCGATGGTTTGACTTGCTGGGGATGATAAATGACTGTCCACTTCGTTGCGAATGTGGTCGCTTTTTGTTGATCTGTCTTGTCGCCTCACAGTGCCCTTCGAGGGGTTTTCACCAATGAGACTCTCTCTTTTCTCTCATCTCCCGGCGCCTTATGGTGCCTGTGAAGGTTTTCACCAATAAGACTCTCTCATTTCATATCTCTCATCTTACGTCGCCTTTCGGTGCCTGTGAAGGTTTTCACCGATAAGACTCTCTCATTTTATTTCTTTATTGAAGAATCGGGGTGTTATCGATACGATCCTCTCTTCTGGAGACCCCTTTGACCATCAATTCAATCCCGGTCTTATGATCTCTTCTTTGCGGGGGATCGGTGTATTATTCTCGGCTTTATTTGCCTGACTTGGCATCTCTTGGATATTGATCGGGGGGTCTTTTGGACGTTGTTGTTGGTTTTGGTGTGGGGTTAAAGAAAGGTTATAAAAATGAAAATAATTTGATGGGTGATGTGCTACAACTTTTGGATTTAAACCTTTGTTGGAACTTAAAACATAATTACTGCCCCAGTTTTCTTGCTTGGGGAATTTATTTTTTACACTTATGTTGCTCTATGTGCGTTACGCGCACTGTGCCTATTATGCACACTATGTACATTATGTATCCTATATTCACTATGATGCATACTATGACCGAGCCGTGAGGCGCCTACGTATCCTCTTTGAGGAATCAGGTCAAACGTAGTTCCCACGTTTTGTATTTCTTATGATTTTATCTTCTTCTTCTTTTTTTCTTTTCCTTATTTTCATTTTCTTTCTCTTTTCTTTTTCTCTTTTTTTCATGTCTTTTCCATTAGTGATTCCAAAAGAGGGGTATGAAAGAATTACTTAAGGCTCAAAGGGGGAAGCAAGGGTTAAAAGTGTTTGGATAGAAGAAAGAATTGCCTCCGTCATCTCATTATCCAATAAATGCCAAATACAAACAAATAAACCAAAAATTGCCATAATTAAAGAAATTACGCATAATATCTCTTGACTGCATCTGAATTGATAGCCATGTCGACACATCTACCTTCGACATCTGTCAAACACAAAGCACCGTTGGACAATACTCTGGTCACGATATAAGGCCCTTGCCAATTTGGGGCGAATTTGCCTTTTGCCTCGACCTGATGTGGGAGGATCTTCTTCAATACCTGCTGCCCTACTTCAAACTTCCTGGGGCGCACCTTCTTATTATATGTTCTTGCCATTCTCTTCTGGTACAGCTGACCATGGCACACTGCTGCCAATCTTTTCTCATCTATCAGGCTCAACTGTTCCAATCGAGCTTTGACCCATTCATCATCATTAATCCCGGCTTCAGCGACAATTCGGAGGGACGGAATTTCGACTTCCGCTGGTATTACGGCCTCAGTTCCGTATACCAACAAATAAGGAGTTGTGCCTATGGAAGTCCGGACAGTAGTGCGGTAACCCAACAAAGCAAAGGGTAATTTCTCGTGCCATTGTCTGGATCCTTCCACCATCTTTCGCAGTATCTTCTTGATATTCTTATTGGCTGCTTCGACTGCTCCATTCGCCTTGGGACGATATGGGGTGGAATTGCGGTGTGTAATCTTGAATTGTTGGCATACCTCTCTCATCAGGCTGCTATTAAGATTCGCACCGTTATCCGTGATGATCACTTTTGGGATCCCAAATCTGCAGATGATATGGGAATGAACAAAGTCCACCACTGCCTTCTTGGTTACTGATTTGAAGGTTTTAGCCTCAACCCATTTGGTGAAGTAATCAATGGTCACTAGAATGAACCTATGACCGTTGGATGCTGCCGGCTCGATGGGCCCAATGACATCCATGCCCCATGCCACAAACGGCCAGGGTGCTGACATCGTATGTAACTCTGTTGGCGGAGAATGAATCAAATCTCCATGTATCTGGCACTGATGGCATTTCCTCACGAAAGTGATACAGTCGTGTTCCATGGTGAGCCAATAACACCCTGTTCGAAGGATCTTTCTTGCCAATACATATCCGCTCATGTGTGGCCCACAAACTCCAGCATGTACCTCTGCCATAACCGTCGTTGCTTGACTGGCATCTATGCATCTCAACAATCCCAAATCCGGGGTTCTTTTGTACAATACTCCTCCGCTGAGGAAGAAACCATTCGACAAACGCCGAAGGGCTCTTTTTTGGTCTCCAGAGGCATGTTCTGGATATATCCCCATTCTGAGGTATTCCTTGATATCATGAAACCAGGGTTCGCCATCTGCTTCTTCTTCTATGGCGTTGCAGTAGGCGTGCTGATCACGGACCTGGATGTGCAGAGGATCAACATACATTTTGTCAGGGTGGTGCAGCATTAATGCTAAGGTGGCCAAGGCATCTGCAACCTCATTGTGAACTCTCGGGATGTGTTTGAACTTCATCGATCGAAATTGCTTGCTCAGATCATGCAAGCATTGTCGGTATGGTATGAGTTTTAGATCTTGTGTTTCCCATTCTCCCTGAATTTGATGTACCAAGAGGTCTGAGTCTCCCAAGACCAAGACGTCTTGGACATCCATGTCAGCAACCAAGCGCAAACCCGGGATGCAAGCCTCATACTCGGCCATATTGTTGGTGCAATAGAAGCGTAGTTGAGCCGTAACAGGATAATGCCGTCCTGTTTCAGAAATGAGTATTACCCCTATTCCAACCCCTTTCGCGTTTGCAGCTCCATCGAAGAAAAGCTTCCAACCCGGCTCTTCAGGTAATTCCAACTCATTTGTATGCATTACCTCCTCGTCAGGAAAATACGTTCTTAAGGGATCGTATTTTTCATCAACGGGATTCTCCGCCAAATGATCGGCCAGCGCCTGTGCTTTCACGGCTGTCCTCGTCACATAGACGATATCAAACTCTGTGAGCAGAATTTGCCACTTTGCCAACCTTCCCGTGGGCATAGGTTTCTGAAAGATATACTTTAATGGGTCCAAACGGGATATGAGATAAGTAGTATACGAAGACAGGTAGTGCTTCAACTTCTGAGCTACCCAAGTTAGGGCACAACATGTTTTCTCGAGTTGAGTGTACTTGACCTCATGTACTGTGAATTTCTTGCTAAGATAGTACATGGCCTGCTCATTCCTTCCTGTGTCATCATGTTGCCCCAATACACAACCAAATGAATTTTCCAAGACCGTTAGGTAAAGAATTAAGGGCTTCCCAGGCTTTGGCGGGACCAATACTGGTGGATTAGACAGATACCCTTTGATTTGGTCGAAGGCCTCTTGACACTCTGCCATCCAACCTACCGCAGCATCCTTTCTTAGCAACCGAAATATGGGCTCACAAGTTGCTGTGAGTTGGGCGATGAACCTGCTGATGTAATTGAGTCTACCCAGCAAACTCATTACCTCTATTTTGTTCCTTGGTGGTGGCAAATCTCGGATGGATTCAATTTTAGATGGGTCTAACTCAATCCCCCGTCGACTGACGATGAATCCTAGCAGCTTTCCTGATAGAACCCCGAATGCGCATTTGGCCGGGTTGAGCTTGATATCATACCTTCGGAGTCTTTGGAAAAATCTCCTTAGGTCTGCTACATGGTCTTCCTGACGCCAAGATTTGACGATCACATCATCGACGTACACCTCGATTTCTTTGTGTATCATGTCATGAAACACAGCAGTCATTGCTCGCATGTATGTTGCCCCGGCGTTCTTCAGTCCGAACGGCATTACCCGATAGCAGTAAGTTCCCCATGGCGTAATAAACGCTGTTTTTTTCGCATCTTCCTCGTCCATTAGGATCTGATGATAACCCGCATAGCAATCTACAAAGGATCCGATCTCGCGCCCCGCGCAATTATCGATCAAGATATGGATGTTGGGCAATGGAAAATTGTCCTTGGGACTTGCTTTGTTGAGGTTGCGGTAGTCGACGCACACCCTGATTTTTCCATCCTTCTTTGGGACTGGTACCACATTGGCCAACCACTCGGGATATCGAGTGACCCGAATGACCTTCGCTTGCAACTGCTTAATCACTTCTTCTTTGATCTTTACACTCATTTCTGTTTTAAATTTCCTTAGTTTTTGCTTGACCGGAGGGTATGCCGGGTCAGTGGGCAATTTGTGAACCACTAAATTGGTGCTTAATCCAGGCATATCGTCATATGACCATGCAAAAACATCTTTGAATTCCATGAGGGTTTTGATCAATTCTTCTCTGACATTCGGCTCAATGTGGATGCTAATTTTGGTCTCTTGGACGTTATCAGCGTCTCCTAGATTCACAGCCTCAGTGTCATTTAGGTTAGGCTTGGGTTTCTCTTCAAATTGGCACAGTTCTCGGTTTATCTCTTCGAAGGCTTCACCTTCGTCACATTCAGATTCATTCGTCACAAACGACCTCTTGCATCATTGAGTCGGATTCAGATTGATTTATTAGACTAGGTCGAAGATCCGCTGTGCATGCCATGTCATTAGAACCAGTAAAAAGAGAACTGTTCAGAAAGAAAAAGAACAAAACAAAATTAAAATGAGACAAAAGAAAAGAACTTTATTAAACTTGCAGGATAAAAGGGTTCACACTTTTACAAAAACGAAAGTAAAATTTGGATTACACCCTTGAATAATCCGAACAAACAAAACACACAAAACATAAATCAAAGCCTACTACCAAGACTCCCCTCGGACAGGAAGAGGAGTAACTGTCCAATTGTTGGTCTTGGCCTCAGGCCCCACAAACTGTATCTCTGCTCTGCTGGAACCTTCTCCAGCTTCCACCATACTGACATCCGCGAATAGCTTCTCAAAACTCTGATTCAGGTCTTCATTTATACCGATCAAAGGTCCTAGAATCTTTGGGACCGGTGACCCCTTGGCACTTGCTTTGACAAAAGACCTTGAGAGGCGTGGCACTGGTTTAGGCAGAAACCAGACCCTCTTCTTCATTTTTCGCGCTTGCTTCCTATCTGCTGCGGTTGGTTTGAACCCCAATCCGAAAGTTTCCAGATTTTTAGGAAGGGAGACAGGTTGGACAATCCCTTGAAGCTCGACTCCCAGGCCTTTTCCCGGCACAAATCCATTACCCAGCATTTCTGAGACCATCATGACTGTTGCGGCAGCTACCCTAGGGTGCGGGATGATTTCTCCTTCAGAAATTTTGTTGGCCGATCCTGTATCGAAAATCTGGTAGACCCAAGGACCTTTGTCATCAGCGGTCTCTATGAAAGGTACGATGGCTCCGCCCATGGTGCACGTTGTATCCTCGCCGTGTAACACGACCTCTTGTCTTTCCCACTCGAACTTCACTATCTGATGTAGGGTGGAGGGCACCGCCTTGGCTGCATGAATCCATGGTCGTCCTAACAGCAGGTTGTAAGATACTGTGGCGTCTAATACCTGGAATTCCATGGTAAACAGGACTGGACCGATGGTCAGTTCAAGTACAACATCCCCCACAGTGGCCGTTCCGTTTCCGTCAAACCCTCGGACACAGATACTGTTCTTATGGATCCTTCCGTGGTCGATCTTTAACTGGTTCAAGGTAGATAGTGGGCAAATATTGGTGCTTGAGCCGTTATCCACCAATACTCGAGTTACCACCGAGTCTTCACATTTGACAGCTAGGTATAGAGCTTTATTATGCTCCGTACCTTCCACCGGCAGGTCATCATCTGAGAATGTTACCCTGTTCACCTCGAAAATCTTGCTGGCAATGGTTTCCAGGTGGTTTACAGAAATCTCACTGGGTACATGAGCTTCGTTCAATATCTTCAACAGGGCCCGACGATGCTCCTCAGAATGGATCAGTAACGACAACAGTGAGATCTGGGCCGGTGTTTTTCTCAGCTGTTCGACCACAGAATAGTCTTGTACTTTCATCTTCCTCAGGAACTCTTCAGCTTCTTCTTCGGACACAGGTTTCTTGGTTGCAACTGGGTTGGTTCTTCTTAGCTCCACCGGAGCAAAACATCGACCTGATCGAGTCAGCCCTTGCGCTTCACAACTGACTTCTTCCACCTGTTTTCCTTTGTACATCACCACCGCCTTTTCATATTTCCAAGGCACAGCCCTGCTGTCAATCATCGGCAGCTGGACCACAGGCTTTATGGTCACCAGTTCTCTACATACCCCTTTCAACACGACCGCCGGTGTGGGCGGGATCCCTGGTATTACCAACTTGCTTGGCTCGGGTTTGCTTGTTATGGCGAACGGGCTCTTTCCCACTATCACTACCGGCTTGACGCCTTCTCCCTGCGACTGTACACTCGTTCCTCCACTGGTTGAGACTTCTTTCGGGGCGGCTTGGATCATCATTACTGTTTGTGAGGGTTTTCTCAATTCTTCTCCCTCACACACCAACTCAATCATGTGAGTTTCGTGGTGTGCTGGCAGTGGGTTTTGGTTGATGTTAGGAGCCTCCGGTGTCTGGACCTCGATCTTATTGGTGTCAATAAGATCCTGTATGGCATGCCTTAATTTCAAGCACTTCTCGGTATCATGCCCGAGCATCCCTGAACAGTATTCACAACTGATTGATCGATCCAAATTCTGAGGTGGGGGATTTGGTTCTCGAGTCTGGACAGGACTAACCAAACCCAATTGCCTCAGCTTGTGGAACAAAGCGGTGTAGGTTTCTCCCAACTCCGTGAAAGTTCTCTGCTTCCGCAACCTGTCATTCCTAGCATCTGGATTTCCCCGGAAGCCTGCCCCTGAAGGGTTTCTATACGCCCTCGGTGGAGGATAGGTGTTTTGTGGTGGTGCATATATGTTCTGGGGAGCCGGCGCGCGCCATTGTGGGCGAACCGGAGGCTGAGTGTATGCTTGGGCCTGGTGTACGGAACAATGTGGTTCTCGAGGTGGATAGAAATTTTGTGGTGGGTTGTATGGGTAGTTTGACCTGTGAGGTCTGGGTTGGTTGTAGTGTGGCCTGCCAGCCCTGGACCAACTGCCTGCCTCGATCGTGGCAACCTCTTCTTTCTTTCTTCTCAGCGCACCTCCCGTGCCGCTTTGAATAGCCTGGGTTGTGGCTTTGAGTGCCGAATAGTTCAAGATTTTGTCAGACCTCAGACCCTCTTCTATCATGACCCCTATCTTGACCACCTCGTTGAAAGATTTTCCAACCGTTGTCACCAAGTGACCAAAGTAGGTTGGATCCAATGTTTGCAAGAAATAGTCCACCATCTCTCCCTCTCTCATGGGAGGATCGACTCTAGCTGCTTGTTCTCTCCAGCGGAACCCGAACTCGCGAAAACTTTCCCCGGGTTTCTTCCCAGTTCTCAATAATGTGAGACGGTCAGGGACTATCTCGAGATTGTACTGGAAATGACCTGCAAAAGCCTGCGCCAGATCATCCCACGTGTACCACCTGCTGGAATCCTGCCTGGTATACCATTCTAGTGCAGATCCGCTCAGACTTTGGCCGAAATAAGCTATCAGCAGCTCATCCTTGCCGCCTGCCCCTCTCATTTTGCTACAGAATCCCCGCAAATGTGCCATGGGATCACCGTGCCCTTCATATAAATCAAACTTAGGCATCTTGAACCCAGCCGGGAGTTGGACGTCTGGGAAAGGGCACAGATCTTTGTATGCTACGCTGACTTGATTGCCCAATCCGTGCAAGTTCCTGAAGGACTGCTCCAGGCTTTTGAACTTTCTCAATACTTCATCCTGTTCAGGGGCCTTAACCGGCTTCTCAACCTCTGCCGGCACTTCCAAATGTGGATTGTAAGCCTGTGGTTCGGGGGCATGAAACGTAGGCTCGGGGGGATAGTATTGTGTATCGTGAGCCTGAAACAATGGCTCACTGGTCGTCCTTTGCAAAGGGGCTGATGTTGGTCCCACAAAAATGGGAATATTGGGTGTTGGGAGAGGTTGATGGGGTGGTGGAGCTTGGGAATCATGAGGGCTTCTTTCTTGATGATAAAGGGGATTTGGACGGCTTGTGGAAGGGCCAGAGTGAGGGTATTCCGGCATGTGTCCCAGTGTTTCAGGGCTCTTTTGTGTTTTGGCTAGGGCTAGCTGCATTGCATTCATCTCTAGTCCCATCCTTTCAATCTTTTCCATCGCTTCTTTTAGCAACTGGCTCATTGGCCTTTCTTCCTCATTACTATTCTCTGAAGTAGTCATGCTTGTTGCTACCGGTCCTTTGGATCTGGTTTGGTATGAGTGTGTTGCCAGAGTTCTTTAACAACTAACTTGTCTGGTATAGACAACAACAAACTTTGTTAGCGTTAGAGTTTAACAGGTTTGATCATAACACATAGAGGATGCAATGCACCTAGGCAGTTAACCGTTTCTATATGCTTTGCTTCAAACAACATGTGTCATCCCGGTTTGCTCATTCGTCCCTTTAAAGTATTTTGGGAAACCCTGTGTTTTATTTTATTTGTATTTTCTTTTCTTTATTTTATTAAAAGCGGTCGAATCTTATGGGGATTGCCTACGTATCACGTCCCCGCGTGAATCAGACCAGGCGTAGTTCTGCCTCAAAGTAAAGACACATAGAAATTCTTCCGGAGTCACTTAATTTCATTATCAAAATTTGCTATTACACATTGCTTCAAACAAAATAGCAACAGTACAGACTCCACGGTTTTAAACTTGGTTTGAAGAAAAAAAACAACATATGGGGAAACAACAAACAAAACGAACAGGACTCGATCAACGACTAATTTTCCAACTTAAGGACCCACGAGGCATCTTTCGGCCCTTTCGCGGCCCTAGGTGTAAGGTATCTTTGCAAGCTCTTCAACTCGTTCATAATCCGATGGACGCAGCCCATGATGGAGACAATAAGGGTTTCCCGAGGTGTTTGCTCGCATGCCAAGCATTTCAGGTAGATGTAATGCCCGATTTCGTCAATTCTTGCTCGAATGTTGTCCCTTTCTGCGAACAACTGCCTTATTTGTCGGTTCTTTAATCCTAGCGTTTGTGCATTGGTGGTGAGCTGATCCTGGAACATCTCCATTTGCCTTTCCATCCTGGTCATTGCATTGTAATAGCGTCTCCTGTCGGCTTGGGCATCTTATGTTTGCTTGAAGATCCGCTCTTGCAGAGCGGAATTCGTTTCCTTTACTGCTTTGACGCTCAGTTCACAATCCCTCATGACTTGCTGTAGGCGCTTCCTCCGGGCCATTGTACCTTTTGCCCATTTGACCTTCATCCTTGCTATGCAAGCCTCTGATTGGTCTAATTCTTCTTGGCTCTGGATGACCTGATTTCTCAAACTGGCTATCAATCTTTCGTCGGAGCAACGCTTCTGTCGGTCGATGTTATTCTTACTGGCTTGGCGAAGGCGGGCCTTCAGGGTTTGGTTCTCTTGGGCTAGCTTGTCTTTTTCAGCCTGCTCTTGGGCGACTTGCACGTTGTTTTCGAATACAATCCTTTCAACTTGTCGCTTCAGCTTCCTGATTTCAACCAGGTAACCTTCCTCTTTTGCGAGCCAGTCCCATTGTTCTTGTGATGACTCAACAAAATCTTGGAGGTGAGGCCGTTTGGTTGGCCGTTTCACAATGTTCTTCTTGTTATGCCAAGCGAGATAGGCCGGCGAGACTTCACCCCTAGACACATCACCTACCCGAGTATTTGCCGTCAGGTACTGGCATTCACTCCATATGCAACGAACTGTCTTTTCAGGAAATTGGCCGTCACTGCTGACCTCGACTGCATAAGTGCTGAGATCTTCGTCCGGGTGTAGTACTTGACATCTTCCCAACTGTCTCATTACCCTGTAAGGGGCATAAGGTTGAATACCTCTGAGTCCCATCAAGAGGAAGTAAGGTCCAGTGGCGGGCATGTATATGATTTCTTCCACAGAAAGCCAACCCAAAGTCCAGTTTATTTGATCTGCGGTGATGACCCGGAGATAGGATATCCATTCTTCAAACCCTCCCGGTGATCGGAAACCTGAAACCCTTAGGTTATAACCCTCGATGCAGCCCCCATTTGTAGACATGTAGCGCATATACTGAGGATGGTGACACAAGTGTTCGATCATCCACATCTGTAATAACAAGTTGCACCCCTCGAAGAAGTCTGTTCCGGCCTTACAAGCCGTGAGGGCTCGGTACATTTCTGACACTATCATAGGAGCAAGGATGCTTTTATCGTTGGTAATCAGGACTTTGACGATTCCAGCCACTTTCAGGTCGATATTTCTATCTTTTCGGGGAAACACCACAAGGCCCAAAAATGCCACCATAAAAGCGAACCGCCTATGCTCATTCCATTTTACCAGATTTCCCCTGCTGCAAACACCACTTTCTGGATCATTAAATCCTCCTATGCTCCCGTACCTCTGGTATATGAATTGTAGGGTAGAAAAACCTCTATCCAGTTCAGCGTAAGGGACTCCCTTGCTTATCTTCAACAGATCCATGAATTTGTGTGAATTCACAGCTCTTGGAGCGATCAGGTATTTGTGTCTCAAACCTCCAGTGACGTCCATGTAACCCGCCATTTCTTCTAAGGTTGGGGTGAGTTCAAAATCCGAGAAACGGAACACGTTGTGGGCCGGATCCCAAAATGTAACCAAAGCCTTTATGATGTCGCACCGAGGCCTGACGTTCAACAAATTAACCAAACCTCCCAGGTGCAGTTTGATCTTGTCTTGCTCTGACTTTTCCAAATCCTCCCACCATAATCGCACTTCCAGAGGGATTTTGCTTCTAACTGTTACCGGCAAACTTGGACTTATGCTCATTCTGCATGTTTATTGGGGTGATTAAGCAAAGATCCAGACTCATTGGACTCAAATACCAAATTGACACACCCTTTTTTCTAAAAAACGAAATTTGGTTGTTTCTGAAAAGTATGATGTCACCTTAAAAACTTTCGTTCCTTGGATTGTACATATATTTTGAAGAAAAAGTTGAGCCCGATGGGGGTTGCCTACGTATCTCGCACCCTGCGGGAATCAAACTGACGTAGTTCAGGCATAAGCCGAATTTTGGAGGCACCCTATTTTTCTCTTAGAAATAAATCAAAGACTCTTACTTTCTAAACAAATTAATAAGACACACATTTTTTTTCTTCTTTTTTTCAAAATTCTGGCAGAGCTTTAACCGTTTTTTTTGATTTTTCAAGAATAAATAATTAACCCCTTAACCGTTATTCTTTTTTTTTTCTCTTTTTTTCTTTTTCAAACATTCCCGATATTCAGAAGCCGGTCAGCATGCAAGCCTTGAAACAAGTAAATGCATAAAGCAGACAGGATGTAGCAGGATGGTCTTTATTCTCAAGTTGCTTGTCCTAGACGGACCCAGCCCCGGTGCTGAGCCCCCTAAGTCAAATGCATATGATGCAAATAAGCGTTCCTACTAGGGATCTGGCATGAAGTTAAGTTATACTAAGCTGTAAAACCTAGGTGTTTGTTCTAGACCTGGCTTACCCGAGCGGACAACTCGAGCCAAGGATGGGAGCTGTGTACCGGTAACCAAAAGGCCATCCGATTTTGCAACTCCTCCGAATCTCGTTCTATTTTGGCATATGACACTAACAGAAAGAAGCCACGACCAGCGTGCGCTCCTCAAGAGAGAAGAGAAGGGTTTCGGCACAGTTTATATGTACAGTTCAAATAATATCAAAGCAATTAAAGCAGCATTTGGCACATTAGGCGCGAACACGCAAAAATCAGATAATAAATAAAGCCAAATAATAACAATTATTTTAAGCTCGAATTCTTAACCCTGAACCAGTGGTTCTGGGTTTATCGTCCCCAGCGGAGTCGCCAGAGCTGTCACACCTCCTTTTCCCGTACCCGAGAGGGTACAAGGGAGTTTTTTCCAATTAAAGGACAATTGAAACGGGATTTGTTTGTTTATTTCAGAGTCGCCACTTGGGAGGTTTAGGGTGTCCCAAGTCACCAATTTTGATCCCGAATCGAGGAAATGAATGACTCCATATTACTGTCTGCGTACCAGAAATCCGGGTAAGGAATTCTGTTAACCCGGGAGAAGGTGTTAGGCATTCCCGAGTTTCGTGGTTCTAGCGCGGTCGCTCAACTGTTATATTCGGCTTGATTATCTGATTTTATACAAATATGAACTTATGTGCCAATTTTATCTTTTAACCGCTTTTATCATTATTATTATTTTTTACAAGGAATTGCAACGTCGCGAAAACATACCTCGAATCACATTACATCAATGTACACGTGATTATTGACATATCTCGACTCAGTTGAGATTTGGATTTGGGTCACATAAATGTGCACCCGAGTTAAGGAAAATAAATTATTAAAGGCGCGCTTAAAGCAACTAGCGTGTTGTTATTTTGGGGAAAGCCATGAAATTCGCTTAAACGGCATGTCCCGAATTCTAAGTATTTTATATATATACATTTAGAGGGCCCCGCACTTTGTACATTTTTGTTTGTCGAGGCTCGTCTCATTCCTTATGAAAAGAATTTGCAACGTCGTGGAAATGCATCTCAGACCACGCCACAATCAATGTACCCGTGGTTAGAGACACATTTCGATTCCGTTGAGATTGGGATTTGGGTCACATAAATGTGCACCCGAGTTTAAGGAGATAACATTATTAAGTACGCGCTTAAAGAGACTGTCGCGTTATTATTCTGGGAGGGCCGTGAGATTTGCTAAACGGCCCATCCTGGAAACTGAATGCTTCGATAATATACATTTAACGAGGGCCCCGCAGCTCGTGCGTTTTTATTTGTCGAGGCTCATCTCGTCTTTATTTTTAAAGGATATCCTATAGCCACTACGTTTCTTGTCGCATTTTGTTTCTACTAATTGAAAACAGAAAATAGTCCTAGTTAATTACATGCTTGCAGATTATTTATAGCAGGGTCCGAAATGCTTTTACGGAGTAAGGAAACGCAACCATGCATACGGGCCGCTGATCGAACATTATGGGCCCAAATCCAGCTCATACGGAATGGGCCAGACCTGGGCCACTGTTTATCCGGGGCGGGTCTGTTTGGTCTGTTTTGACCTGGGCTCGACCTTCATCAGGTTGAGATTGCAAGCTTTTGGTTCTTTGTCTTAACATGTGGTTTACTAGTTATATGAGACCATTTATCAGAAGAGAAAGAGCTTAGCTAATGATGTACAGTTTTCATGCTTGGCATACATTACAGAACATATTACAAAGTAAAACTAAGTCTGAGATGCAACCTATTTCATTGGGAATATTTTCACCTATCAGCATACATATGTAAACTATCATTTAGCTAATCTATATTGATATACACTGGGCATACAGGCTGCTTCTATTGTCAATACAGGAATGAAAATTATCGTATAGTACATGATATCTAATATAACAATCTATGTATGAAAGTCAACTTCAAGTCTTTTTCTGTTTGTATTCATGCTCAATGTTCCAATTACATTTGATAGTGCATTGGTTGTGTACCTGGTATAGAGGACAAAGAAGAAAGGAATGATCAGCTGGGCAGTATGCAGTAAACACAGCAACAGCAGATACACAGCAACAACACAGCAACAAATCAACAATTACAAGTGTTTTCCACAGTCCACAGACAACCAGCAACAATTTCCAGAACAAGAAAACCAACAGATGGTCGAGCACCAAACAAGTGATCCCAGAAAAGAGTAGTGAAACAAACAGAAATAACAGAGTGTTCTATGCAGCAACACCAGCAGTCCAACAAACACAAGCAGCTCAATCAGTGCAAACAACAGAACTTGGCCGAGACAACTTGACCAAATACAAACTCTTCTGTAACTTTTAGACAGTGTTTTGGTTACAGTGTTTACTAGAAATTTTCTTATGTTTTCAGCTTTTCTTTAAGCTCACAAGACCTCTCTTAAGACTCAAAATTTTCCAGCCCTTTTTAAGTTCTGAAATGGCCTATTTATAAGCCAAACGACCCAGTGCAGCTAAGCTGCCTGGGTCCTCTCACTTGCAGACTGCCCATACTCTTTAAACCCATGCTTAAGCATCTTTTGATGCCAGCCATTTTGTTCCCCACGCCTGGCTTTTCTTTAATCAAAGGTTATGGGTTCATTTAAGTATTCATTTTAAACCCCATACTCTTGTGTCTTGTTCCCCATTGGTATTAGTATAATCCCAAATTAGTACCCTACTTATCAGCTCATTTAAACTAAGCCTTTTTGTTCTTCTCAAACCCCAGACTACCCCTGTTAAACCCTGCTTATTACTGCCCTGCCCATTGCAGCATCAGGGCATTCTGAACTCATGAAAGTTCAAATTCAGGACTGCCCTAGCCTGATTCTTTTAATTTGTTTACAAGGCAGTTACAAGCTAGTGGTCACAGCTAATGTCAAGCATCTAATTAACAATCAACAGGTCCATTCACTTACGTGAAGTTGTATGAATTAGAATATTTGAACATTCAGTCGTAGGAAGTTAATCGACGACATTTATCAAGTCGACTATACTAATTATAAAAGGTGGCAATCAGTCGTTCATATAAACAATACGTACAGGGACCCAAAGGGCATCAGACAAATTTTGTTCAATTATTGGGAACTAATATGAATTATTTATGCGACGACTAATCTAATCGGACATGTATATCACAGAATACGTTCAAAACATACACAGAAGACAATCGACCAAATAAAAGGTCTTTACAAGGACGGAAGAAATTAAGAAAGTATCAGAAAATACCGAACAAACACAACAGAACATGCTAACAGACTCATCCACACAAAAACAGAAAAGGAAAACTTACTAGAAAATGTTCAAAGCAGGCCGACCCCAGTCCGAATTAGATTTGACCATTTGAGGCCAAACAAACTCTAACCAGGGTGTTCTCAACCGAGAACACCTTGGTTAAGGTCTATTAGACCTCAAACCCTCTATGAAGCAGGTCGGATTCCTCAGGCTCTTGTGTTCTAAGGTTCAGATTCTCAGATTTGATTTTTTAGAAGTTGTGGGTAGATTCGGACCAAACCAAGCTTGGTTTGGTCACGAGGAGGGTCAGGGGAGTGTCTGGTATGAAGATGGGGTGGTTTGGCATAGATCGAGTTTTGTCTCGAATCTTCAAATCCAGATTCGAGACGATGGGAGGTGATTTGAGGCTAGGGAGTAACAGATCCATGTTCAGGAGAGCGAGGGGGTCTTAGGGTGTTCAGGAGGTGGTCACCGGCGTTCATGCCGCCGGGTTCTGGTGAAAGGGAACCTAGGGCGGCTGCTAGGGTTTGGGGTTTCAGGGCTTGGGGAAGGAGACGAGTGAAGGGTGGGGTTCGGATAGGGGGCGTGGGGTGTGAGGGAAAGCTTATATACGGAGTAGGGGATTGGATCTGAGCCATTAGATCAGATGATCTCAACGGCTTGGATCTGATGGTGAGAAATGAGACGGGGTCGTTTGATATTTAAACGGGGTCGTTTGGTTTAAGTGAGGGGCTGGGCTGAACCGGTTATTGGGTCGGGTTATGTTAAATGGATCTGGGGGTGTGATCCTGGCCGTCGATCCACTCGAGATCAACGGCCCAGCTTAGACGGGACAGAACGACGCCGTTTGGACCGTGTCCGGGCAGCCTGTGTTTGGGCTGTTTTTGGGCCTTAAAATTTTGAAACAAATAGGCCCAATCCGATTTTTCTAAATAATTTGCACTCTTTTCCTTTGTTTTCTAATTTTAAAATTCAACTAAATTAAAATGAGTTTAAAACACACACTAATCAACACTTAACACAATCATCACACACGTATTACAAATTCTTTAAATGATTAAATCAACAGCCTAAAATAAAAGACGCATATTTTGTGAATTTTCTTTTAATGACTGAATTATGGCTTAATTAACATGACATACATATTTTGTATTTTACTTGATAAGATAAAAATGAAAAATGGACAGAACCACGAGCGACTACCAGCATATATCACGTAAAATCAAAAATTGTACAACGAGGAATCAATGATTGTATTTTGGAGTGATTGTCCGTGGAGAAAAAATCACGTGCCTACACTGGGTATCCTCTGAATCAGCCCCGCTAAATAATGGAGGCTG